>NC_056686.1:210215856-210530499 GCF_018350215.1 Panthera leo | reverse complement strand
GGAAAACATGAATAGGAAGGAAAACAACAACAGTAACAGAGCTGAAGACTACCTTTAATGAGCTCATCGGCAGACTCAGCAAAGACAAAGGAAGAATGAGTGAACTTGTGGATAGGCTTTTTCAGTTGTATTGATTATAGGTTTTCTGCATTATATTTCATTGATTTCTCCTCTGATCTTTATTATTTGGTATCTTCTTTTTTTTTTAAATTTTTTCAACGTGTATTTATTATTGAGAGACAGAGAGACACAGAGCATGAGCAGGGGAGGGGCCGAGAGAGAGGGAGACACAGAATCTGAAGCAGGCTCCAGGCTCTGAGCCCTCAGCACAGAGCCTGACGTGGGGCTCGAACTCACGGACCGCGCGATCGTGACCTGAGCCAAAGTCCGTTGCTTAACCAACTGAGCCACCCAGGCGCCCCTATTATTTGATATCTTCTGCTTGGGGTTTCATTTACTCTATTTATTCTTTCATTTTTTTTTTTTTTTAAGGCTGAAGCTGAGTTTATTGAATAGAGAATTTTCTTCTTTTCTAATAGTGGCATTTTGTGCTATAAAATTCCCCTTATGTATGTTTTAGTGGCATCTCAGAATTTTTGATATGTTACGTTTTCATTTCCATTCAGCTCAAAGTACTTTCTGTATTGCCTTTTGATGTAGTCTTCGATCTATGGGTTATTTGGAACTGTGTTCGTTTCCATGTATTTGAAAATTTTACAGAGAATTTTCTGTTGATTTTTCTTTGTAGAATATGATTCCTAAATTTACTGGGGTGTTTTAAAAAAAATTATGGCCCAGAATTTGGTCTGTTTTGGTAAGTGTTTTATGTATCCTTGAATCCTGTTGTTTTTGGGTGGAGTGGTCTAGAAATGTCAATCATGTCGCGTTGTTGGTGGCGTTATTCAAACTTTATAGATCCTTGCTGCTTTTCTGTCTGTGTAGTATATCAGTTTTGGAGAGAGTGGGATTGAAATCTCTGACTGTGTTTGTAGTTTTTGTCTGTGCCTTGTGGCCTACCAGTTGTATGTGCCTCTTCATATTTTGAGTGAATTTCTTGTAGGCCACATAGAATCAGGCCGTCTTCCTCAACGCTCACTATATCTGCCTTCTTTTTTACTAGTGGTATGAATTTTATAGATGTTAAATCTATCATTTTAGGATTTATTTTCTCCTTGTCTCAGCTGGGTTTTTTGTTATTAACTTTGTCCTCTCTTTCTGCCCCCTTTTTTATGATTCTGTTTTATCTCTCCTGTCAATGCATGTAACTCTTTGGTTTGTTATTTTAGTCATTGCTTTCGTATAGTATACCTTTAGCTTATCGCCTTCTGATGATATTAAACCATGTCACATACGCTGTTAGATGCTTACGGTAGCATACTTAGGCTTCACCTTTTCTGACCTTCGTTCTTGTGTGTTTGTGCTAAAATCTTCCTCCTCCCCAGTGAGCTCTTCGTAAGCCTTGGGGGCTTTCTGCGTGCTCTGTGGGCATAGAGTTATTTCTGTGCCTCTCCCACATAATCTCTTGAGAGAATCTGTGATGTTCAAAAGAAATGCTTCCATAATTAAAACTGCATGAATAAATATGGGTGTGCGAACATGAGTATTTTCAGTTAGTTTAATAATAGCTATCACTTTTAACAGATACAGACAACCTTTTAAATTTAGGAGTGTCTGGAGGTACGCCTTTGAAATTCAGTTGGAACTTTTTTCAATAAGGCAATTACTAGGGACACTTTGCAGCAAGAAGGGGAATGCCATAGTGCTATAGGTCTTTCTTTGCATTAAACAAAAATTAATCCTTGAATGACAGAAGGCGATTCTGTATATGCTTTGCTAGATTTGGGGGAGATTATCCAACCCTGTTTTACTTTTAAAAAAGGACAGAAATGAAAATCAAAATCTTTTGCATTGAAATGTATTTTAAATGAAAATTGAATTTAAGTAAAATTTTCTTTTTATTCATTCACCTGTTTCCTCTTAATCGTATAACAAACCATTTGCTGTTTGTTTAAGAGGAGAAGAGTTTTCTTGCTTTTGTTTTGTTTTGTTTTGTCTTTTTGAATGGATAGTTAAAAGCAGACATGTAAGAGTTTACATTGAAAATGATAAGTGAGATCTTATTTAAGGTCAGAATGGAGTATCGCACTGGCTCCTTTTCCAGTATTTGGGGCTTGAATATACGTTTTTAAAAAGTAAGAGGTATAAAATGTAAGGAAACTACGACTAAGTTTGATTAATTCTTACATACCCCCCAGGAATAAAATGAAGTGTGGTTATGTGCAGCATGTAAAAGCGTCACTGATTTTTGCACGCTGGCACAAATTAACATTTGTTTGGGGTACTGAAGTTTTCCGTTTCTTTGATTGGCCCCTTGTTCCTTGTGGTTCTCTTAAGGAGAACATTTGCAATATTTCTGAAGCTTGATGAGGGCATTACTGAATCAGTCATTTGCAAGTTAAAACTGACCATTTTTGCCAGCCTTCACAATGCAAGGATGAACCAGGGATTAAAACCTTAATGCCTTTTCTTTCATTTGAGTGAGGATAGTGTTCCGTTATCCCAGAAAGAGAGGAAGCAGGATTTGCCTTCAAAAGATGCTTTATATTTTGGATACGGAGTCAATACAAAGGTGAGATACACCCGATTTGAATTGGTAAAATATGTAAATACTTGCCAGCTAAACTGTCAGAGATTAATGCCTGAATAGGAGTAGCAGGCGCCAACTGTAAAATTATACAGGGCATGGCGATTACCCCCTCCGCATAATGGGGCTTGATTTAGAGGCTCTATTTTAGGATTGCGCATAAAGCACCGAGTGCAGAAAGCCGAGCTTTGTCTAATTTGTCCGGGGCAGTGCCCTAATTTTCTACAACCCCGCTCACTTCCCTTCTGTGAGAATGAATAACACATTTGCTTTACGGAACTCTGTGTATCTTTCATTTGGGAGCAATGGCTTTTCCAAGCTCCTCTCTTCGATTCCTCTTCTGTTGCCTTTTTTCGAAGGCTCCTGGATCGTGGTAAGTTGCACTGTCTTTACTGCACTTGTCTATCCGTGCGGAGAACAAGCGATGCCGTTTTTGACATGGCGTAACGTAGCCCTTTAGACGTGACAGATGAGAACACCGAGGCCCAGGAAGTACGAGGCCTTGCCCTTTTGATGGAGCTGTCTTTACCACCCAGCGAGAGAGCTGGCCACCTGAATGGGTGTCATTGCAGGGATGCTCTTGGTCTCTCTCTTGAGACTTGGAATTCATCCCGTTTCGGCAGTAACCCACAGAGCTTTATTGTACACACGAATAAGCTGGGGACCGTAACACCTCCTTTAAATTATTATCGATGCTTTATCATTAAGGCCCCACCTATTCAAATAACAAAGTGCAAGATCCTCTATGTTTCCTTAAAAGCTAATGTTGCTGTTCTGTTCTGTAGTTTTAACATTTATGAAGTCCTTTTAACGTTTTGTTAGTGGCTCCGTTTTATTGTCTCGGGTGATTTTTTTTCATCAGAAAGTAATCTGTATCGGTGAGACTCTTTCCGAACAGACACCTCACGCAAGCTCGCTTAAGCGTAAGAGAGAAGGTCCTGGTTCTCGTTCTCAGTAAGTCCATGGATGGAGCCGAGTCAGAGGCAGCGGGAGCCAGGGCTAGGCAAGGTCACGTCTGTGACTCTCCATGGCTCGTCCCTCTTGGTCTCCGGGTGGTCTTATTCTCGGGCTGACCTTGGCGGGTGAGGAGGTCAGCGGTAGCTTCCTACTCACATCGCCTTGGCCTAGCAACCCTGTGAGTCAGTCAGTCTCCTGGAAGAGTCTGTCCCGCCAATCTTGAGTTTCCTCTGAACCAACGCCTTTGGCCAGGGACACGCGGTACTCAGGCGGTCAGCCTGTGTCGCATATTCTTTCCCAGGGTCGGGGGCAGGGACGGCCCCGCTCCACAAAGCAGCTACAGCAGTGGAGACATTTCCTCAAAGGGGGGCAGAAGAGTGTTCTTAGCAGAAACAGCTCTACCGTCACACTTGGACCGTTCGTTCCTAGATTTTCAAGAGCAACTCACGGTTACATGAACCTTCTATAAAAAGATGTATTCTTGCAGACCCAATGACTCATCAGATAATTCACATCGTATTTCCCTCTTTAGCCTTATCCTTTCATTGTGGGCAAAAAGGACAAAGCCATTAAAGAAAACAAAATGCATTTTTTCCAGAAAAGGAATAATTGTCTCTATTTCACCTTCAGATACTGCCTTAGCCTCTCTCTCTGCAGCTAGTCGATGAACTCACACAGGTTTGCAGTTGTCATTTGATTGAACAGCGTCCAGCTCTCTGTGAGAAACCCGTTCAAGCAGAGACTAACATTTCATTTCTGTTCCAGCTGTGCCTGCCTCAGTGTCTGCTCGAGGGGAGGTATTCAGGGACAGGGTGCACGGCGGATCGGCGAGCTGGAGGGCCACCAAGGCTTTGAAGAGATAGGTGGTTCAGGTTACACAGCCCGTGTGGAAGTTGGCATTTGCACTCCGTTATCTTCCTGTCCCCGATTCGGGGTTTTAAAAATGGTTTCTTTCTCTTCCTTGGCTCTCTGGCTGCCTGCGCCCGGCCCGCAGCTTCCAGGCTCTCGCTGCGCTCAACGGCCAAACCAGTAGCCGTGGCGTTTGGTCCCCCAGTGGGGACGGGCAGACAATCTCAGAGATTCTGGGCAGTGTAGTTGTCCGGACTTCGTGGGAGTGGAGTCACCTCTGGTGCCATCTTTAGGAACTTGTTGTGTGGCAAAAGTCAGGCTCAGGTGAGCTGTGGTTTCATGTACTGCTCACGGAGCCCCCAGCAAGATGGCGGGCGAGGACAGTGTCCTCCCTTGCTCATTAGCTCCTCTTCTGAGCTACTCTTCTCTTTACCCTCTTCGTCGTATGGCCCCAGTTGCTGTCTCACAAAGGCGACCAGCTTTTCCTCTCCCTGTCACGTATCTGTGGTGCTCCTCCCAGGCCCTCTTTGTAACACCAGATGTCGGGCTGGAATCAATTAAGAACAAAGGCAGAAACTTCCAGATTAATTTGAAAACTTGCCCTTGTGTTTTCTTTTTCTTTTTAAGTTTATTTATTCATTTATTTATTTATTTATTTATTTTGAGAAAGAGAGAGTGTGCATGCCCGCGGATAAGGAAGGAGCAGAGAGAGAGAGACAAGGGGAGAGAGAATCCCAAGCAGGCCCCATGCTGTCAGTGCAGAGGCTCGAACCCCTGAACCGCAAGATCATGACCTGAGAGGAAATCAAGAGTCGGATGCTTATCGGAATGAGCCACCCAGGCGCCCCTGCCCTTACGGTCTTAAAAAATACAAATCAGGGGCGCCTGGGAGGCTCAGTCGGTGAAGTGGCCGACTTCAGCTCAGGTCATGATCTCACAGTTTGTGGGTTCCAGCCCCGAGTCGGGCTCTGTGCTGACAGCTCAGAGCCTGGAGCCTGCTTCGGATTCTGTCTCTCTCTTTCTCTCTCTCTCAAAAATAAACATTAAAAAAATAAAAAAATACAAATCACTATTCACTGAGAAATAGGACAGCAGATCTCCCTCCCATTTGACCAAGTATCAGGCTGGCGACTTTGTATCCTGAAAGGTGGCTGTGTTCGTCAGGGTTAAATCAGAAAGAGGACTAGTAGGAGAGATGCCTCAGGACTTATTCGAGGAACCGGCTTATGCAGTTGTGGAGGCTGGCGAGGCCGGGCTGAGACCCCTGTGGCAGGCTGTCAGGAAGGGTAGGCCGGAGCTCTTGGGCATGGACTGAAGCCGCAGTCCACAAGTAGAAATTCTTCCCCCTCAGGGAAGCCTCACCTCACCTGTTGTTTCAGTTGATTGAATGAAGTCCACCCAGATTAGCCAGGCTATGTCTGCAATTCAAATGATTATGGGCTTTAATCACACCTACAAAATATCTTCACGGTGCTTGGTTAGATAATAGCATAGTAGCCTGGGCAAGCTGACACATAAAAATGACCATCAGCGTGGCCGTCGGGAGTTCTAGTAGATTCGGTGTGGCCCCATGGAACTGCTTTAGGCTCTTGGGATACTTCATTGACTAAAACAGTTTCTGCTCCCTATGGCATTTATGTTCTAATGGAAGAGGACAGAAAATAAGAGAAACAAAATACGTAATGTTTTCGTGGTGACAAGTACTGATGAGAATAATAAAGGGGAGGAAGGGGATGGACGGCGATGAGTAGGTACATGTGGAATTGGTTACATACTCTGTGAGGCCCGGGGCAAAATGAAAATGCAGTCCTATATTCAAAAAGTAGAGAAAAGTGCCGCTAAAGGCACTGAAACATAAAGCTTTTTACTTTTCTTCGTGCATCTGTCTCTGGCACAGTCATGGTGTTTTCTTCTGTTTGATCGGTGGGTTGCTTTTGTTGTTTAATGCTGTTCTAACTAAAAAGAGATTCAACATTGAGATTATTAACACGAATCTACCACTCATCGTTGTATTGTGCAATGCCCACTTTAAATGCAAGGATAGGAGCAGAAGCGTTGAAATGACACGAAGTTTGCACTTCCTGGTTCCTATGTGCATCTGAATTTTGTTCTTACCGGAACAGTGGAAATATGCTACAAAACTAACTCACCTGTATTTATTTATTTATTTATTTATTTATTTATTTATTGAGAGTGCATACCCATGAGTGGGGGATGGGAAGAGGGGAGAGAGAGAGAGAGAGAGAGACAGAGAGAGAGAGAGAGAGAGAGAGAGAGAGAGAGAGAATCCCACGCAGGCTCCATGCGCATTGCAGAGCCCAGCATGGGGCTCAATCCCACGACCCTGGGATCGTGACCTGAGCTGAAATCAAGAGTCAGACCCTCAACTGACTGAGCCACCCACTGCCCCTGTTTCATTTCTTTTTATTAATTAATTAACTAGTTGTTTGTTTTGAGAGAGAGAGAAAGTGCGCACACACGAGCGAGGGAGGGGCAGAGAGAGAAAGAATCTCAAGCAGGTGCCGTGCTGTCAGTGCAGAGCCTGACGTGGAGCTCTTGCCCACAAACCGCGAGAGCACGACCTGAGCTGAAATCGAGAGTCGGTTGCTTACCCGACTGAGCCACCCAGGTGCCCCTGTTCCATTTCTAAAAACGCACATTCTCCTGACACTTTACCTTTAGCTTGCAGATTAGTGAGGAGGGACCGAAGGGAGGAGGAGCTGTGGCTGTCCTCCCTGTCCCTTTCCTTCTCTGTGGTCATTTTCAGTGTCATTTTCAGTTGTCTGTTACAGGAAAGTCCTACAAATAGAAGGGATATGCTAGAGTTCCTTGATCATTCATGTTTGTTAAAATACAACTGACTTACTTCTGCATTTGAATCAAGTTCTCCCTCCAAAGCATGGCCTCCTGGGGCTGCCAGTGCACTGCTTACGGAACCATGGACTTAATATGCTTGCCTGGTACTCGCTTGGCATCTTGTTGAATTCCTAGGCATCAGGGGATGCACCTATTGTGTGTATCTCTTCTAGTCATGCATGTACTCTACTGTTTCATTGGACTCAGCTTACAAAACACAGGCTCAAAGATAAATTTATGAAGGATTTCAAGACCATGACATTCACCCAAGAGCATTAAACCAAGCATGGTGTTCTCCTAAGCATGGGGATCCTGTTGTGATGGTGCAGGTTGCAGGCCCACGAAGCCATCTGTGTGTGTGTGGGGGGGGGGCACACGCACCTGCTATTTTAGATAATATTGATAAAGAAGGCCTGTCTCATAAGGTGACATTTGATCAAGGTCCTCAAGAAGATACAGAAGCAAGGGATTCAGATCCTAGAGCAGGGGGATCATGTTCAGACATCCCAAGGCACGTGTGTCTTTGCCTTATCCTCAGAAGAATAAAGACGCCACTGTGGTTGGATCCAAGTGAGAGGGAGGGTGAGGAGTGGGAGGTAAGGTTAGAGAGGCAGAGGTCCCTGAATTGTGCGTGGGTTTCAAGGCCAAGGCAAGGACTTGGAATATTTTTGTGAGAAGGGAAGGCTTGAGATAGTCCTACCAGAGGGGTGACAAGCTGTGATCTGAGCTGAGAAGGCCCCCCTGGCTGTGCTGTGGTAATACCCTGCACTGGGTCAAGGTTGGGAGTGGTAGGACCAGATGCTATGGTAGACCAAACAAAGATGGGGCCTGGACTGGGTGTATACATAGCAGTTATTAAATGTCGCTGCATTCTGGTTATATTTCAAAACGGGTGCCGACAGGAACTGCATGCAGAATAGATATTTACTAGACTCAGGAAGAGAAATGGTCTATTGAAAAGTGGTGGCTTTCCTAAAGTTCTACAGCCAGGGCATGGCAGAATGGGGGAAGGCAGAGAGCAGGATTATTGTGTTCTTTTCATTGGTTCTTCTCCTTTTTCATTAGCTCTAGACTGTCCCCCCAAATAGCGCCGATCATCTTCTTTTCTGAACATCTTCACTTATTTGGCTGAAATCAACATGCCTTAAATCTCTAGGAGTCTCTCTCTACATATCACCTTGGAAGAACTTCCCAGAGCAAGGTGTTGGTGATTCTACCGCTACCCCATGTTCCCGTGGTCTCTGTGTGGGGGGTTGCCTGTCTCCCACGGTGTCAACTTAGGGGCATCCTGACAGTTTTCCCCCTTCATGTGACTGAGTGTCTCTTGACCTTCCCTAGTAAAACAGAGTTAATAAAAAAGATTTTGCTACTGGGTCTGATGTATCGTTGCACCACATACTGCTCCAAAAAATTCCACTAGAGTTGGCTTCTTTATTTATTTGTTTGCTTGTTCCTTTTGCTCGTCAGCACTTTCAGACCATGCTGAAGTCTAAATTGAATGTCCTGACACTGAAGAAGGACCCCCTCCCAGCAGTCATCTTCCACGAGCCTGAGGCCATTGAGCTGTGCACCACTACACCCCTGATGAAGACCAGGACTCACAGTGGCTGCAAGGTATGTGGCATGTGGCCCGCAGCCAGCGGGAGAGACAAAAGGGTGTGTAGCCTTAAGACACTTGTTTACCAGTGGTAACTATTCATTTATTTACTTATGTTTATTTATCATGAGACAGAGAGAGTGAGTGGGGGAAGGGCAGAGAGTGAAGGAGCGAAAGAGAATCCAAACACAGAGCTCAAACCCACAAACCATGAGCCCGTGACCTGAGCTGAAATCAAGCGTCGGAAGCTTAACCCACTGAGCCACCCAGGCGCCCCTCCCCCACGGTCACTTTTTAAAGGAATGAAAAGGTAGAACAGCTAATAAAAGCTCACTGAGCGATGGTTGTATGAATCCGTCTCTTGCTTTATTTTTAGCGATCTGGCTCTCTTCCTTGTTTTCAGGTACGCACGAAAGACACAAGTTTTAGTATGTATGAGTAGAATAGTATTCTGCCCACATTTGTTGTACCATCTGAACCCATGTACACGGGAAAAGTTCTGTCCTTCGTGATCCTTCCTTCCCTTGTATTTGCACTCTGAATAAACCACATCTTGCGGAATAAAAAAGAGATTTCACAACAGTATCGTTCTCCTTTGGGAGAAAAAATGTTGCATTTTTGCTTGGCTTGGGCGCTCTGAATTTATACTAATATTCATGTCTCAGAATCCATTAAAAAACATTTTTCATTTATGTAAACGATACTGCTGACAGTATAAAAAAAAAAAAAACCCTAGAAATGAAATGTGTAATTTTGGTAAGTTTTTGGGTTCTTTCTCACTTGATATTCTTTTGTGCATGAATTGATGAATACAGCAATCAGTTCAGAGGTAACAAAGAAAATATGTTCGTGCACATTTCGTCATCAGCAATATGTTTGGAGGAGTAAAAATTAAATAAGGGGTAGAACTTTGTTTTGAGTAGTGAAAAGAAAATAAAACAAGCATGTGCGTTCGCATGTGGGTTTCTTTTATAACCTTACAGACACACTCCTTTCCTTATCGCGTTTCCAGGTTAGGGAAGTCAAGATCCATCTAGCTTTCTTGCCAGAATATTCCATCGTCTCCCCAGGTCTTGCATAGCTGTGGTCAGATTGGAGGCTACGGAAATCTTGAGTCACGGCTGTGTACACAGAACCCCACACATGGTCATTTAGTTCACAAATATCCATTGGGGGCTTCACCCTCGGCCCAGCACTGGGGTCAGTGGAGCACTCCCGCCAGCATCTTTGTGGGGTTTAACTGCCAGTTGCGGGGGAGGGAAGAGAAAATACAGGTAGGTGAGCACTGGCGGTTGAGACAGCCAGTCTGAAGGAACTTGCGGAAGAATCTTTCAGGCAGAAGGGAGGGGGAGTACGGATTCTCATAGGTGGCCATGGTGTTGGCGTCCTTTGTACCGGAAAAGAACGGGCAGCGGGACCGGGGAGTTGTGAAAGTTGTGTTGTGTGGTGTGGTGTCATCAAGGCAAGGGGTCCAGACTCTGTTCTAATTATTGTGCGGATCCGTCAGAGAGATTTAGGCCAGCGGGTTATAGGACTCTGTTAAAAAAAAAAAAGTGATTTTATTATTTATTTATTTTTTATTAAAAAATTTTTTAAACGTGTTTATTTTCGAGAGAGAGAGAGAGAGATCTGAGAGAGAGTGTGTGAGTGAGTCGGGGAGGGGCAGAGAGAGGGAGACAGAGGATGCAAAGCAGGCTCTCGTGCTGTGAGTGCAGAGCCCGATGCGGGGTTTGAACGCATGAACCGTGAGACCGTGCCCTGAGCCAAAATCAGGAGTCAGCCACTTAATCGACTGCGCCACCCAGGTGCCCCCCAAAAGTGATTGTAAATGGTAACTCTGCTAAGGTGAACTTTCAGCTTCCAAAGAGCAGTTGCCAGAGGCTGTGCTTCGACAGGAGTCCGTGGGTCTGCAGAACTGGTCTTAGGTCCCCGTGTATGCAGCGCTTTGGATAAATGGATGATACAAAGGCATTAGGGAAGTACTCGTTAAATTTGAAAGTGATATGAGATCAAATTGTGTTATACATCCTTTAGAGGGTTCCCAGAGTCATTTTGAATTCTGTTCCTGTTGGGGAAAAGGGTCCCTCAGAAGCAAGATGCAGTCAGTAAGGAGAAGTACAAGGAGGGGAGGTGCCTTTGGTAAAGTCTGCAGAGTATGTTTAAATGGGAGGGGGATGCAGTTATAGAGTAAAAGGCCTAGCAATCCAATCAAGATATGAAAGAGGTGTGTGTGTGTGTGTGTGTGTGTGTGTGTGTGAGAGAGAGAGAGAGAGAGAGAGAGAGAGAGAGACAGAGAGACAGAGAGAAAGGGAGAGAGAGAGAGAGAGAGATTTGCTAGGGAGATATATATTTGCTAGGAGAGTAAAAACTATCATTTTCCTGAAAGGGAGCATAGGGTTCGAGATGCATGGAGTAATTTTTTTTTTTCCGTGTATTGCCTTAGGTCTGTGTTCGCTTATTTTACTTCTAAAAGGATGTTGGAAAAAAATAGAAGGAATTCAGAAGAACACACCCGAGAGAATGAGGTGGGCTTGGCATCAGTCAGTGGGGCTGGGTAGACAAAGGGAGATCATCCGTGATTTCACCTGGACACTGGGGAGACCTTGGCCTTCAAGGTGAAAAACACAGACCACCGGGCTGTAGAAAGTTTCTGAACTCTCCATCCCTAGAAATCTTGAAGATGAGATTCCAGGTGCAGATAATCATAATCTGGGCCAGCTCTAGCTTTAGGATTCTATTTGAAGGAAGACCCCCCCCCCCCATGTGTCATTGTTCAAATTGTGTTCTACAAGGCACTTTATACATTTACATCTTAACTTGAACACACTGGGGTTGACAGTTCTTTAATCGGCAATGATAATATCCTGTTTGTGTTCCGAGTCATATTCTTTTGTTCAAAGACAATGACAAAGTTACACTTTTGAGCTTTGAAATTTCTGTTTAAAATTTCTGTTTAGAATGCCCCGACCTCCCCCCGCCCCCGCCCCCAGGCATCCACAGGAACAAAATGCAGTGTTTCCTCTTGGATTCTGACGAGTAACTTAGCTCACAAAATGCCAGCTGCAGAAGGAGCGCTCTCTCTCTCTCTCTCTCTCTCTCTCTCTCAGGCTCACGCCTGCCACGAATAATGAGCACAATGTCGTTCAGGCCCAGCTGCAGGGCCGGCGGACGGGACCCTCCATATTCACACAGGGCCAGCTCTTTTTGCTTAAACAGCTCTCAAGTTGTGCTTGCATAACGGTGGATTTGGGGAGGGAGAGAGCCAGGAGGAAGCAAAGGCCAAGGGGCTGAAAATGGATGATGGTTTAGCACCATCGAGGCACTGGCCCACTCAGACTCCCCCTTTCCCTCTGATCTGTATTCTCCGTGGGTCCTGATGGGATTGCCCTGCCAGGCTATTCATGTTGTGGGCAGCTGGGTCTTTGTGTGTTTTCCTCTACGGCTGCCTTTTTTTTTTTTTTTTTTTGGAGTGGAGTTATTTAACTGCACACCCCCCCTGCATACCATTAGGACTGGCCTGCCCTTACTCTTGCTGGGGCTTTTCAGAGTATCAGCTGCTATATCTGATTCCGCAGCAGCAGCAATGGTCTGTCATACCTGGCTTCTCCGGCCTCGCGCGACAGAATCCTAGCTGGCTCTCTGACTTGTTAGCAAACGTTTATTTGATTAATCGTCCTTGAAAAACCTACCGTTCTGTGGACGCGGAATTGTGGAGAAAGGCGTCCAAGTGGGCAAGGGTGGGTAATGTAGTTCGTAGCCAAGTAGAAGGAAGAGACGAGTGCCTGAAATCAGTGAATCCCAGTGCTGCTGAAACTCGTGTATCAATAACCCCTAGACGGCAGGTGTCTGGACCTTCTTTCCAGAGATTTTGATGCAGGTGCTCAGCTAAGCGGGCAAAAAAGAAACCTGCACTTAAAAATAGACTGTGACTGTGCAGGGGCGCCCGGGCGGCTCAGTGGGTTAAGCGTCTGAGTCTTGGTTTCAAGTCAGGTTACGATCTCACGGGTTTGTGGGTTCGAGCCCCGAGTCGGGCTGCGTGCTGACGGCGTGGAGCCTGCTTGGGATTCGCCGTCTCCCTCTCTCTCCACCCTTCCCTCCACTTGTGCTGTCTCTCTCAAGATAAATAGTAAACTTAAAAAAATTAAAAACAAAGAGACCGTGCAGGTTACAAGGCTGTGGTGCCCGGGAGAAGCGTGGGGCTTGAGGACCTGATGTGTGAGGGGAGCCACGCGAGTGACAGAAGTGGAGTCACACCCGGGGAGGGGGAGGTGAGGTGGGATATGGAGGATGGAGCTAGCTGGCCACTGTGTGGTCGGAATGGGGTTGCCACAGCTGACCAGGAGGCCGGCGTCCAAGAAAGAACTGGGCTGCACATGTGTGGGTGAAGGGCAGCGCCTGTGTATGTGGCCTCGTCCTACAGGGGGCGCTGTTCTGTTTTGGATTGACTCCCTTCTGGGCCTACTTGGCCGGGTTCTCAAAGCCTTCAGGAAATGAGATAATGACGGTGATGATCATAATTAGTAAGAAAATACTAATTATACAGAAATAACGCGAATAAAGAGCTGAAGTTTATTAACACATTAAGCACTCTCCTATGCACTTTTCATGGTATAAACTACCCATTTGGTCCTCGTGATGACCCAGTGGTTTAAGTGCCATCTGTGGCCCCATTTCACAGGTGAGCTAGTTGAGGCAGAGAGAAGTTCTTTCCTATACCAGAGCATCCAGGGAGTAACTGGCAAAGCCTGCGTTTGAACTTCATCCGTCTGGCTCCACAGCCTGTGCACCTCTGCTCTAGATTCCACTCCCTCGCAATGACCGTTGAGTGGCTCCCATGTCTGTCCTAAGGTAGCTCTTTTGGCCAGTTGTGTCATGTGATTTTAGAAGGTCATTTTGCTTCTGTAAGCCTCACTTACCGCATCTTTGAGAGACCAGAACCAAGGTCAGTGTCTTTCAGGCATTCTCTTATCTAAAGGTCCAAGACTCAAATTGACCGTGTGTTTAAGTGGATTAGAATTTTGTCTTTGCTCACAAAACCCAGAAAGCGTGGGGAACGTGTACTGAAAGTACCATATAATTTACCCCTGCTTTCTTTTCAGGTCCTCAAATTTGGTTTTCCAAGAGAGACGGAGAGAGAGAGAGAGAGAGAGAGAGAGAGAGAGAGAGAGAGAGAGAGACTATGATGAAAGTCACATCCCTTGTAAAACACATATATGAAATAAAACACTAAATGCCCATCGAGTTCCTGGATGCCCATGTGAACACTGAACTGCAAACCCCTTCCACAGAAATAGTCCCCAGCTTTACGGTGTTTATAGTTTGAAAGCAAAACAGTACCCATGCCGAAACAAATATGCTGAGCCATAATTGGGGCTCTCGCACATCTGATGACATTTATCTTTTATTTAAAACCTTCTATAAGGTTTGGGAAGGGTGGTTGATTTGAGTGTAGGGACTCCGGTGAGTTGAAGAAGGAACGTAGCGTGGGAAACATGCACCTGGGGAGGACAAGAGGGGAAAGAGGCAGGAAGGAAAGGCGGGAAAATCCGCAGTGACAGCTCTCTTGTTTGGATCTGAGCCAGCCTGCCTTTGTTCTGGTTTGCCTGGCTGTCTTTCCTCTGCACCCGCTCGGTAAAGCTGGGTGGAGCCAGGGTCCTGAGATGGAGCTCCAGGAGGGATGTTCCTCTGGGCCACCAGACAGGCTTTGGGAGGTGGTGGTGAATTGGGCTAATCGAGCTCAAGATATTTCTTCCCACTCCCCCCTCCCCCACCTCGTTCTTTCATTGCTCATGCCAAGAGTGCCCTTGTCTCCATTCTGCAGCTTGGTAGGCATACAGCTGCCTCTGTGCCCTCACGGTCACTAAAGCCTCACCCCCACCCCCCGGCGCCTCACCTGGGCCTGCTCTCCCACAGAACGCTCTAGCTCCCAAATCTCATCTCCAGAGAGAGGCACCTGGCTAAGCATCCCGTGAAGCCCCATCTAAGACCCTCACTGTCCTGTTCCCATCTGTGAGGGCAGAAGCCATCCAACAATGTCATTCCCCAGAAGGAGCTCAGGATTCACATACCATATTGCTTTTTATGTGACCCTTTTGAGGCTCGTGCATTTAAGAAGTAACAGTAAGAGTCACCTAGCCCTCAAGAAGGATGTGGTTGCTTTCCAGTTGCATGGGACGGTGAAGAGAGGTTTCTGAGCTGAAGGCTTTTCAGGCACTCCTCAAATCCTACCATTTTGCATATGCGTGAGGTGGCCAGTCTTAGAAAAGACTGATTTCCAGCAATCCTACTCATGAGAAGAGCTCCTGATTTGAATGTAAATCTATTGAAAAATTAGCCTCACCTGTATCGTATGTATTTTTGTGCTTGTGTGATCAGTTATGTATTTAATTAAAAATAAGCATTTAAATAGAACTAGTCACGTTTTCTCATTTTTTTTTTTTCATGTTATCCAAAGACCCATGATTTTATTCATCCATAGGCGGGAGAAACACTGATTATACCGTGTCATCAGCCTCACTGAATGCATTCTGCAGGCTTTTTTGGTGTAGGCGACTTGGGGCATTGCACGAGTCCCATTCTGCAAACTGTGCAGACGTTCTTGCAAAATACATTTCTGATTTCGCTATCAATACGGAATACAAGTAAAAGAATAGTAACATATGAAGTAAGACTCAGGCAGGTAGTCTTTATTGGTTATTTAAGTCTCTTGGTGTAAGGCAAGATGTGAACCTCTAGATTCAGAGTGAATGGTATCTAATTCCAATCTATTTTCTCTTTATTCTTTCCCAGACTTTCCTGTAGACAAATGAAAGCATATTTACTCTAGCTTGTCTCCCCAAATGTGGAAAGGTAAACGTTGATATGAGCTAACATCTGTTGTTCAAGAGACTAGCTTTTATTTTTCTGCAATTTTGACTGTGTTGACCTCTACATCTTCCGACCTTCTCTTTCTCTCCTTCCCTTGTTCCCTCCCTCCCTTCCTTCCTAATTTTCTTCATTCATTTCTTTCTCCACCTATAAGAATATATTGCGGCACTCTCAGAATGTTTCAGATGTTAGTAGGGACACAAAGATAAACAGTGGTTTGGGGTACTTTGGGTTGAAATAACAGAAAACCTAACTGGAATTGACTTACATCATTGAAATTTATTTGCTTTGGAATCTGCAAATTCCAACAGGAGGGAAGAGGGAAAGAGATACTAGAGAGGCAACAGAAGTGTCCGCTGTGGGAAATCAAATAGCTATGTCCTGGTTAAGGAGATTATAGGGAACGCCTTACACGGCTTTCTGGCCAAGCAGAAAACAGCTGACCCAGGATCTGGTTAATGCGCATTTAGGGGTTGGGTCGACTGCAACTGGTGAGAGGCTGATCCCACAGTCCACGGTAAAAAAGGCTCTTTTTTTAAAAAAAAAAGGCTGAATGACCCGGGGGCAGACAAAATACATTCTGTAGGAAGAGCAATGGTTGTGAAAGAAAATGCAGAGTGTCCTCAGGTTACAGGGCAAGGAGTTCCTTTCCTTCCTTATTACAGCATCCCCTTGAATATATATGGGGATGTTCTTGCCCAGACAAGATGAGCCTCAGTTTGAGACTAGGCTACTCCCCAGGGCCCCTGTGCAGGCAGTCATGAATGACCATCAGCTAGCATGTGGTTTGGCCTTCTGCACTGAGGGGCTTTTTAGTCTTACTGGTCGGGGGTGGGGGGGTGGCGGTGTTCTTGTTCAGTGGAGAAATCTTGAGGCTGCCCCCCTCCTTCTGGCTTTCATTCTAGGTTTCTAATTTGGCAATCCATTATTCAAGGTAGAGAAAGAGAAGCAAGTTTTCAGAAGTCGTGAGTTCAAGCTTGTGAAATTCGAAATATCTGTGAGGCCACCCCTGGGCGACACCCAAAGGGCACCTCATTACATGGAGTTGGAATTTCATAGATGTCTGGTCCCTCAAGGAAAATGGGGCCATGGGAAGAGAAAGGAGCGAGACAGGCACACCCACTCACACGCTTACACATGTAGCCATGTGTCCGCTCTAATATTTGAGGACCAGAGAGAGCAAGAAGAATGACTGGAAAAGGAACATTATGGAAACCAGAGGAAGTTCCTGCCCACCAGGCATGGAAACTGTCCTCAGTCTTACTCCTCCCATTTAATCCTACACACAAGTGCCTACTCTGTTGACCACCCTGTTCCGGTCTCAGAAGTGTTGAGGGGAGAAAATGGATATAACTCTGGGGACAGCTGAAGCTCCCGCGTATTGTTTTAGAATTGGTCTCTGTGTTATATTTGAAATGCGCACTACTTACGCTATACCTGTGGTACCTGGCGGGGAAGGATGTTTTATTTGTAGTTGTCAACTTTTTGGCTGTGTTTGGTCTTCCCACTGACAGCTGTGGTAGCTTCAGCAAATTTCTTCACCCTTCATGAGCTCACTTTTGTTTTCTGGTGATTAAAATCTTTTCATGTTGGGGATAGCGTCACTTCCTCTGATAAAAGCATTTAGGGCGTAGATTATCATCCTGCGTGTTGAGTAGGATTGTAGACTTCTTTATGGGGCTACTCTTTCCCCCGATGGGTACAGTACTGCTGTTCGCCCCTGGGCATCTTTGACACCTTGAAACTATTTCCTGGTGCCCCACACGGTGAGGACTGTGGCTGAAAAATGACCATTTTACTCCAGGGAACCCAATTTGGTTTTAAAGCTTTACCTTTGGGCCAGTGTCAAAGACTGTATCTTCCTGCATCTCCAAATGTCACTGCCTACTTTACTTCTTGCCTTTAAAAACTCTTGGGAGAGCAGCAAAGATTCATTAGTGAAAAATGGGAAAACAATCGAAGCGTCTGAAAGAGATATTTTAATATTTTTGCTTCACAACGCTATGGAGAACACCCAGTCATTAAAAATTCTGTTGTAGAAATTATACTGATGTGGAAAATGATCATAATGTGTTAAGTAAATTAAATAGCTGGTTGCAAAATGTTAATAGGATTTTATTTTTGTAAAATAAAATAAAAGTAAAATAATTATCTGCAGACATTCCTAATAGAGGGCTTCTACTTAAATATGAACAGAAGTGATCCCTGGATAGTAGGATTATGGGTAAAACTTTCGATTTTCTTTTTTTTTTTTTTTTTTTGCATTTTGCAATTTTCTAACTTTCCAACAAATATTACGTTTGTAATTAGTTGTTAAAAATAACTTTTAAGGAGAAATGTTTCTTTGGGTGAAAGTTTGCAGCGAGAGCTACATGGAAGAAACTCCATTCTAAATGGAGCATTTTGGAAAACAGCTTCTTCTAAGTCACCCCAACTTAGACGTTTGTTTCTTCTTTTTGACCAAATCGGAATATCTGTAGCTTCCGGGAAGGTGACATTTTCCCACCTAACCTGTGACTTGTCCGGCGTCAGACTTATCTGGTGTGTTCAGCACAGTGATTGTCAGCCGACTCAGATGCCCTCGCATGGATGATATGCTGGTTTCCTGAGGCTGCTTAGCGACGACCTTAGTGCTTAAAATAACGAGAAATTTATTTTCTCGCAGATTTGGGGGCCAGAAGTCCAAAATTGGTATCAGTGGGCAGAAATCGAGGTGTCAAGGAGCTTCCTCTGGAGGCTGGAGAAGAAAACTGGTTCCTTCCCTCTTCCAGTTTTGGGTGGCTGCAGGCATTTCTTGGCCTGTGGCCAGACCACGCCATCTTCTGCCTACGTGGCCACACTTGCTGCCTCCTCCTCTGTCTGTATCCAACCTCCCTTGGCCTTTCTTTTGTAAGGACACTTGTGGTTGGATTTGGTACCCAGCTGATAGTCCAGGATAATCTCCTTAGCTCAAGACTTTTAGCTTAATCAAGTCAGCAAAGACCCTTTTCCCTTAGAAGGTAACGTGTCAGGCTCCAGGGAATAGGACCAAATATTTTTTGAGTGGTCTTACTCAGCCTGCTGTAGCTTGTTTCTTTGTAAATGAGGAATTCTAGAAATGTAAAAATTTCTAAGCAAAAAGAAATGCAATGCCTCTAGTTAATCAGTTGTTCAGGTTATCTTATTTCTTGTGCCCAAGTAAATACTCTCAATGGAATTCAGAAAACTACTTTAAAGAAATAGAAAAATGAGGGGGGATCAGTCTGCAGAAGTGTCTTGCCCCTATTTTGAGCCAAATTTCTTTATCTTGTTTCCTTTATCAAAATTTTTGAAACGGAAGAGAGATCTTCAAATTTTGAGTGGAATCGTGAGTTTCTTATACAAAGTCCTGACCATTTGTAGTTTGTAGGTCCAGGGTACTGGGAATATTAGACTATTTGTAAGAAAGATCCACAGTTGTACCACAGGGAATGTGAATAATGTTTCACACACCCCCCCCCCCCCCTTTCTCAGTAAAGCTTTAAGGATAATTTTGAAAATGATGCGGAAATATCCTGAGCATAATGTGTGTGTCGGAGGGAAGTATCTTGTTATGAAGTTATTTTCCCCTCATGAATTCCTGTTTAGATAGTTTGTCTTTGAAACAATTTGTTGGTTTACTCCTGAAAATTTAATCATTATCTGAATTTAGGAGGATTTGTTATTTATGTGGAGGAGATGTTAATTATTTTACATGTTTTCCTGGATTAATTCTGTGGATAAAATACAGTTTCTCTGTGGTCGACTTCATTTGTCAGGCAACCTATAGAAACACCATGCAGAAAACCAATATACTTTATTAATATATAATATACTTCATTATTAAAGTATATTAATAATTAATAATTATTAATAATTATTAATTAATAATATACTTTATGGTTTTCCAGCAGAGACTGTACACCTTATTCAAGATGGTTACAAGGTCAAGATAGCTTTAAGCTAAAATCTGGTTGATGCAAATATGATGCTTAAACGTAAGAAGTTAATGCTTAAAAAGACATTTCCAAGTATGTATACATATATTTTTTTCTACTTATTTTTTGTTATGTCATTTTTTTTCAGTGTTTTATTTCTTTTTCACACTAGAGGAACTCACATGTTACAGCGTCAGTTCCTCTGCTCCTAAAAGGCTGGTTTAATTTATTGTTTGTGAAATGGAAAATGTGCATTAAATAAGGAAGCGTTCGTATAGACTGGATATAATCTCATATAAACCTAGACTTTCTTTGCAAGTGATTTTTTTTTTCTTGCCTGAAGCTTTAAAATTGTATCAAAGCAATCCCTGTAGAGCTAAAAATAACCCATCAAATAGTAATGAAAAATGAAACCTAAGATGTTTACCTGTCCCCTTTGTCCCTCTCGTGCCCCAGTCCTGCTCCAACTGTAATGATTTTGGCAGTTCCTTTTTATGTTTACCTTCATAGTTCAGACACTATACTTTTACCATTTTCAGTAATACCTTTTGGCTAGTTGAGTAGATACAGATTGAGATCCGTAAGAGCTCTACCCACTTGCCTTCTTCCATTTTCCTAACATAGTTACTTCTGAAATTTTAGTTAATATCTGTGATGAGCGAAGAGTCGGTCAAGGTACCAGGATTTTATTGCATTTCTTGCTCTTTATGTTTTGATAATTTAAAAATTTTTTAATGTTTATTCACTTTTGAGAGAGAGAGGGAGAGAGAGAGCATGAGCAAGGGAGGGTCAGAGAGAGAGGGAGACACAGACACAGAATCTGAAGCAGGCTCCAGGCTCTGCGTTGTCAGCACAGAGCCTGACACGGGGCTCGAACTCCTGGACTGCGAGATCATTAACTGAGCTGAAGTTGGACACTTAACCCCCTGAGCCACCCAGGCACCCCTGGAGAAGACATGGGTGTTTAAGGTCAACTCGTCACCTTTATCCTCTCAACTGTTCAGCCCCCTCTAAACTGCTAATTTTGGCTGTTTGAACTTTTCTTGTTTTATATCTTTATCTAACTTGGAAACAGTGACCCTTAACTAACTTTCAAGTTTAAAGAAATATTTATAAAGTACTTTGAACTTCTCACAAGAGCAGAGCTATAGAAATAAGTTACAGTTGTGATTCAAATGTAGCTTCCCCTTGGTTTGAGTGGAAGGGTCAATAAACTATAGACAACATTGTAGCAAAGGAGGTATTGATGTGAACGTGCTAATAAATAACCCAGATCATAAAAAGATCATAAACTGCTCTCTCAAATACGTACAGTTATTTCTTCTTACATCTCTGAGTATTTCAACCCCTGACTACCTAGCAAGTTAATGATAAAAACCACTGTGACAACAGGTGCAGATGTGTTCCTTGGTGTGCTGGCTGTTCATTTCTTTGTTTTTACTGAAAATATTATACATTCATTTCTTGGCAAGAGAAATGATGTCAGGGCTCCTGTGCACACTGAGATCTCTAAATGAGACATTAGTCAGATTGACGTTTATGAGTCACCAGGCATCTTCATAGACCAAATCCAGGAATTAGAAAATAATTTGCTCAGGAAATAATGGGGATAAATGAAGTTTATCATCCTGGGAAACAGCAAAGCTACCCTGTGAGCTAAAGATCCTACTGAAATTAGTTTTTTCCCCACATTGATGGATTGATGAATTCTCTTTAAAACTTGGTTTTTTGACACTTATGAGCAGTGCTGGAATTCTCGCATGTCACTACCTGGTTGGACCATAAGATTTGTTAGGGCAGGAAAAGCATTGTCCATTATCACAAAGACATTGCGACTGTTAGTCTCGTCATGGGATGGTATAGAACATGTGTTTACTTTTTTGCTTGGTTAGCCCACCAGTTAATGAGGAGCCCATCTTGCGTGTGTCTAAAAACCTCTCTCCTCTGTCCCTTCCTTCTCATGCTGATTCCAGATGTTTCCTAAAGCGCTTTTACTCCTTGTCCCTTCCTTGCAGCCCCATCTCCCAAGGCTCTTGGCCCTTCAGGAGGATTTGGCTTGGGAGCAGGGTGCTGTAGGGGGCTTCAGGACCCTGCATATAAATCTTCTATAAGACTGTCTTTATGACAAAAATCGACTCTTTTCTATAGCAAAAATCCAGTTTATTCGTATTTCTTATGCCAACAGAATCTTGATTTCATTTCTCCTTAGTGAGAGTCACGTCTCCGAAAAGAGAGAGCAGGGAGGGAGATAACTCATTCTGCCATATGTATGCCCAAGTCACTGAGAAAAAGAGTCAAAGGAAGGGAATTTAGAGACTGAGACCATAACAACAAAGACAAGATTAGTTTATTCATTCACGGTCACTAAAGTCCGTTGCTAGGGACTTTACGCATTTTTCTTTTAAAAATGAAACACGTCCATTTAAACGAAATGAACATTCACTAATGATCACTGTAAATTTATGAATATATAGGTTAAATCTATGTACTGGTTACTCCACACATTAGGTATATTTTAAAAAAGATTTTGAATGGAAATTTTAGAAGAATGGGTTAAATCTGAAATACATGATATAGGTCTATCTTAATTGGGATGATTACCATTAGTTTAGGCAAGGCTCATTTTTAGTAATAGTGGATGTAAAACCAAATTTTGGATGGCTTTGATGATGTCAGGATTTTTGGCTGCTCTTATTAGACCAAGTGAAATCATCCATTTCACCCCAGAATAAGATAGAAAAGATCACTTGCCAAGAGGAAGGAAGGGAGGAGGGGAGGGTACTGGCTCTGCCATTTTCTTGTTTGCTTATTTGTGCATTCATTTGATTATCTTAAATCTGCCATTTATTTGTGGGAATCTCAGCTGGGTTTTGTTAAAACCGGATCATATGATCTATCAATCCACCAAGATGGGCAAGTGTGGTATATAATGACCTGAGCAATCACATGAGATGCCCACATCAGCTCCTTTTACCATAGAATTCTCATCCATAGGAGACGTTGAGCTCCACATCCAACATGTGGACCAGCTGGTTCTGGTGTCAGTCTACATATTAATGCTGCATTTATTTCTTCTTTTTGAAGACAAAAATAGCTGTAAATAGAAGTTCTGAGCTATTGTATCTTCAGCCTGGGGCATTCTATTGTGTACCTACTGGCACGGACATAGCTTACTTTGGAGACGGAGGACCTTGTCTACTGAGCTGCAGACATTGAGGCTGCTTCCTGGCTTTGTGGAAGAAAATGCCAAGATCGTTCACTGACATCTGATATTGTTCTAGGTGGAGAAAGCGATAAGCTGGTGTCAGATATTTAGGTCCAGACCACATTCCTCTCTTGGATTCCATGTGGTAGGTAAGGAAGCCTAGACCTGTCTGACTGAGTGATGCTCTTAACAAATGGATGGAAAAGCAGAATTACCATTTAGCTTTCTTTATCTGTGGACCAGTCTTCCTTCCTGTATCCTGGGAGAGGTAAGGAAAGAATTCATAATCGCTTGCATGGATGTTAAAAACATCAAAATGAGATGCAGCTCATCTAACTTTGGCCAGACTCTGAGATTTGGTGACAACCAGCAGCCAGTTATCATAGCAGAGATGGTTCCTTCGCTGGGGCAAACTCCACATCTATAGATCAAGATTTCTTTGTGGCAAGTAGAAGAGACTTTCTCAGTGTTGAGGGTTTTTAGAATTAGGAGTTTCTTCTTCTTTGTTTGGTTTCTTGTTCAGTACTTCATGGCACAGCTGCCTGGAAGAGAAAGACCCTCAGATCAACACTATCTGAAATATGGAAAATTGCAGATTCTATGAAAAGAATGAAATTTATTTCATTCTATTTGCGGGATAAATAGTTCTTTACCTAGCTCATTAATCTTTAGTGATTTGTCCTCAGCCTCCAGCATTTGACTCGTTACCTGATGATTATGCCATCACTGTGAAGAAGGTGGCATTTGGGACACTGTATCCTTTTCTTCCTTCTTTTAAGTGTGACTAAAGATAGGCTGAGTGCCTTGACAATGATGTTGAAGCAAGATTAAGAAGGCGTGTATTCTGGGGCACCTGGATGGCTCAGTCGGTTATGCATCTGACTCTTGGTTTCGGCTCAGGTCATGATCTGACAGTTTGTGAGATCGAGCCCCGCATTGGGCTCTGCCCTGATGGCATGGAGCCTGCTTGGGCTTTTCTCCCTCCCTCTCTCTCTACCCTCGCACCTTTTCTCTCTCTCAAAATAAACAAACATGGAGCCTGCTTGGGCTTCTCTCCCTCCCTCTCTCTCTACCCTCGCACCTTTTCTCTCTCTCAAAATAAACAAACATGGAGCCTGCTTGGGCTTCTCTCCCTCCCTCTCTCTCTACCTCTTGCACTTTTTCTCTCTCTCAAAATAAACAAACATGGAAAAAAAGAATGCATGTATTCCAAGGGAGGGAAACTGTATTTTTCCTTCCCCCTTCTTTTCCTTGCCCTTCTCCTTTTTTCTCTCAGTGTTACTCTTTCCTTCTATCCTTTTCCTCTCTAACCCCTTTCCCATTATCCCTGCTTACCCCTTTTCTCCCCACTTTCGGCTTCTGTTCCTACCGCTAAACACAGGTTCTCTGCTTAGATAAGATCAAGTCACCTGCACACGCCCCACGGATCACTTTGGCCCAGGCAGGAGCACACTAGCCTGGGTGTGTTTCCTGTGACAAGCTGCCCAGAACCACCCGGGAGATCAGACATGCTGTGACTGTGGACGGGAGAAATGGACACTGCAGAATATCTATCGCAAATAGTACCCATCTATTTCCAAGAAGGACATCAACTTCTACGGTCATCCACAGCGAGGTGATGATGTAGAACACCGTAGGCCACAGAGTGTCCTGTTTCCGCTCTAGTTTTGGTTCAGTGATCATCCAACAGTCAAATGGGTATTGTATTGTATTGTATCGTATTGTGTTTACTTTGAGAGAGAGATAGAGAGGGCACAAGAGCATGAGCAGGGGAGAGGAGCAGAGGAGGAGGAGAGAGAGAGAGAGAGAGTACCCCAAGCAGGTTCCATGTCATGTGGAGCCCGACACAGGGCTCATTCCCATGAACTGTGAGATCGTGACCTGAGCCAAAATCAAGAGTTGGCTGATTCACTGACTGAGCCACCCAGGGGCCCCTCAAATGGGTATTGTAAGGAATGCGGAAAGAACACGCAGGGGAACCCTGCAAGAGGCCCTTGGAACCCATTCTAAGATTGGGGATTTCAGTCCAGTTTTGGTGATGGACAGATAGGGGAGAAACACTGTATGAGAAATCCCGAGAAACTCGTGACAGCACGGATGGACCCGGAGGACATTATGCTAAGTGAAGCAAGCCAGTCACGAAAAGACAAATATCATATGAACTCACCTGTGGAATCTAACCTAGTCAAACTCGTTGAAACAGAGAGTCAAATGGTGGCCGCCAGCGGCTGGGGGCGGGCGGTGAAAATGGGGAGATGTGGGTCAAAGAATACAAAGTTTCAGTTGCTCAGAATGAGTAAGTCTTGGGGAGCTAATGTGCAGCATGGTGATTATAGCTAACAATGTTATGTACTTGAAATTTGCTCAGAGGGTAGATCTTAAGTGTTCTCACCACACACACAGGAGACAACATATGTGAAGTGATGCTTATGTTAATTCGCATCGCTGTGGTGTGCATTTTATAATGCGTGGGTACATGAAAGCATCAGATTTTACACCTTAAATATATACAATTTTTATTTGTCAGTTATACTTCAATAAAGCTAGAAGTAGTTTAGTAACAGTTTTTTAAGCGTGGTGGTGTTTTAGAAGACAGCTTGCGTATCAGTTGTGCTAGGCTTTGCACCTGCTGATGTGAACATCCCTCCTTCCAAGGCTCCAGAAAAAGAGGGCAGAGACTTGTTTCAGCTCTGATTTGACCATGGAGGCAACAGACCATTTGCTGCCGGTTTTCCTCTAGGGTCCTGAGAACCTGTCTGCCTTGCTCCAGGCACATGGTTTCCCACTTCTAGCCGAGGTCCAGTGCTTTCTGTGGAGAATCATGTTAGGGAGATCCATGCCCCTTTGTTTGCATTTGGCCCTCTAGACATCTGCACAAAGGAAAAGCTTTGTCTGCTCTAGAATGAGAATAACAGGTGCATTTACCCGTGTTCCAGCAAAGTCTCCCCCTTGCTTTATTCAGTCTCTCAAAGAGAAAAATGGGGAGCCCATCCAGTCAGTGCCGCTTGTAATGGCCTTGATGTGCCTCTATTTATAAGTTAGCTCAGCAAAGTGCTTCATTTACAGAAGGCATAACTCAGTGCTGGTTTATGGAGCTTCAATTACCTGCATAATTGAAGCAGATGCATTTTGACAGAAGTCTACCTATTCCCTTCATTCCTGCCTAGAAATGTCTGCTTGTCCTCTTGGCTACTTACTTTATTTTTGTCTTTCGACACTCGAAGACTGATGTAACTTACAGTGCATTGAGTTCAAGCCTTTGTTCAGTTCTCTGCCTTCAGCCAGGAATGATTGTATTTAAACCATTAACATCTACTTGGAAACCTCAGACTGAATTTAGTGTCCTTGATTTAATACAGTCCTCTGGTAAGAGATGAATGTCATCTTTACTGTTAGAAATTAACTTAAATGTATTTTATGGTATAGAATGATAAGACAATAAATGGTGATGCTTTGTATTTCTGTACTCAGGGCCCCCAGTTCTTTTCATTAAAGCACATATGTTACAGGCTACTTACCGATATGAATACACATAGCGTTTATTTGACTGAAATCTTTCTGTTCTGTCTGCTCTTTTGTTCCTGGACTTCTGCAAATGTATAAAATAGAGCAGCTATTTATGAGGAATCAGAAAGGGCATTGCCTTGTGCAGTTTATTTTACTTGAAACTGATGACATATGCAAAAGTTCCTGATTAAAGAAAAAAAGATCATGAACTTAATATATTAAAGCTCTTAAGTGTAAAAAAAATCCATCATCTTCCCTTTGTCTTTTCCCCTCACTGTTATGAGCAAAGTAAAGCTTTAGTAGGACGAAATACCTTGCCTTGAGGGAGTTGAATTTTTCTGCGGCATAGACTTTAGTATGGCTCATTGCTACAAGAGAAACATAAACGTATGTGATACATTCTGAAATAGGATATATGAACATGCTCCTTAACGTTTTCTATCACTGCTGTTCTCCACTACTGCAGGGGATAGTTTTTGGTTAAGATAGGGCAGAGAATTTTGAGGGAATATTTGTCTGAACTTTCTCAGGGGGTCAAACAGTGCTTATAATTTCTGCAGTCAATTTACATCAATTATGAAGTTCAGGATAGCCGGCCAATAGATTTAAATCAAGGAGAGAAAATGCCAATCCTTAATTGATTTTTTAATGGAAAGTAAATAACCCATTATCCTTCATTCACATAAAGAGGCAGAAGAAGCTATTTTTGTATATAGGAAATTTGGGAGAATTAATATATGGCCAAGTCCAAGAGCAAGGACTGTTAAATTTCTGAAATGATTGTCTTTATTAACTAGTGAAATATCAGAAAACTATTTTATACTAGTTATCTGTCGCTGTATAAAAATTACCTCAAAACTAAAGCAACCGGCATTTATTATCTCACAGTTTTTGTGGTGTAGCAATCTAAGTGCAGCTTAGCTGGCCACCTCTCGGTTTCAGGGTCTCTCCTGTGGTTGCCGTCAGGCTGTTGGCTGGGGCTGCAGCCTCATCCGAAGGCTCAGCTGAGAGAAGTTCCATGTGCAAGCTCACTCAGGCGGTGGTGGCGGCAGGATTCAGTTCCTTGCAGGTGCTTGGAACGAGTTGCTTTGCTATCTGCCAATGATCTCCTCAATTCTTTTTTTTTTTTAATTTTTAAAAAATGTTTATTTATTTTTGAGAGAGAGAGTGAGACAGAACATGAGCAGGGAAGGGCCAGAGAGAGAGAGGGAGACACAGAATCGGAAGCAGGCTCCAGGCTCTGAGCGGTCAGTACAGAGCCCGACGCGGGGCTCGAACCCACGAACTGTGAAATCATGACCTGAGCCGGAGTCGGATGCCCAACCGACTGAGCCACCCAGGCACCCCAAGATCTCCTCAATTCTTTGCCACAAGAGCCTCTTCGTGGCAAGAAGAGCCTCTTCGTGGAACAGCTCACTCCTATCAGGACAAGCAAACGAGAGAGCAAGACATGATAAGCAAGATGGGAGACAGAGTCTTTTTGTAACTTAAACTCGGAAGTGGCACCTTAGAAGTCAGTTGAAAGGTCCCGCACACACTCAAGGGCAGAGGATTATATAAGGGCATGAATATTAGGAGGCGAGCATTGCCGGGGACCATCTGAGAAACCACCTACCACATCTGCTGACCGCTTTTTCAGACCTCATTTCATTCATTAATCAACAAGCATAAGTTGAACTTGTTGCTCACAGTCTGATAATCTGAGTTTTGCATTTCACGTGATTGTTCTTCACCATCTTTAAAACATGACCATCTTGGCTTCAGGTCGTTTTTTTGCCACTCCGAGTTTCCTTCTTGACTTGGGATGCTTTAGTGTTATTAACCGTCTCTGTCTGTTTGCCATCTGGCCATGAACATCATGAGAAAATTATTTCTTTATTGTTGGGAAGAGATGTCAGCACTCCCATGTTCACTGAGGCATTATTCATAATAGCTAAGACATGGAAACAACACATGTGTCCATTAATAGGTGAATGGACAAGGAAAATTTGGTATATATATTCATGGAATATTATTCGGCCATAAAGAGGGAGGAAGTCTTGCCATTTGTGACAACATGGATGCACCTTGAGGGCATTAGGCAAATAAGTCATGCAGAAAAAGACAAATACTTTATGATCCCATTTATATGTGGAATCTAAAAACAAAAATGGACTCCTAGAAACAGAATGCAGATTGATCATTCTGTGGGGCTAGAGGGTGGAAGAAATGGGGAGGCATCACCAAAGGGTAAAAGAATTTAATTATAAGGTAAATAAGTTTCAGGGACCTAACTTACAGCACGGCGACTATAACTAACAATGGTGTATTGCAAGGGCGCCTGGGTGGCTCAGTCGGCTAAGCATCTGACTTCAGCTCAGGTCATGATCTCGCGGTCTGTGAGTTCAAGCCCCGCGTCAGGCTCTGTGCTGACAGCTCGGAGCCTAGAGCCTGCTTCGGCTTCTGTGTCTCCGAAAGAGGGAGCTCTTTCTCTGCCCCGACCTCTGTCTCCCTTTCTCTCAAAAATAAACATGAAAAAAATTTAAAAAGGACAATACTGTATTCTTGAAAGTTCTTACAATAGTCGATCTTAAATGTTCTCACCGTAACAACAAAAATGGTGATCATGTTAGGTGAAGGATGTGTTGACTAACCTATTGTGATAGACGTTTACAGTTTATAGATGTACTTAAGTCATCACATGTATACCTTGAATTTACATAATGTTATATGTCAACTATATACCTATAGAGCTGGAAAAAGAGAGAAAAAAGTGATTTCTGAAGCCCGTCGTATATGCATAAAACTTTCTGTTTTTTTTCATGATGTTCGCTCCCAACCCTAATGACCTAGCTAGTTAATTTGGTTGATTATGTCTTGTTTGGCAAAAGTGGGAGATTAAGATGTTCCTGTGCTCATGGGCTGGTTGTAGATGAGGGATTTGGAGTCGTGTGCTGTGTTTTTATCCTGTTTCTTTTCCTGCTGAGCAAAAGTGCCTCCTTTGAGACGGAAAATTTCAATCAGGCAGCTGGTGCAGGGACTTTTCTTCTTTCCTAAATGACTATGTGGATGATCTGTGTCTAGTTAACTCACGAGGCAAATGTGCGTGTAAGGCCACGGTCAAGGATTTTATCCATCTAGTTAGCCTAGTTTTCTTTCCTGAGCACAGTCTTTTGGGTTCAGAAGCAAATTCTAATTCTGCCTTTCAGTAGCTGCCTGTCCTTGAGCAACTTACCCTTCTGAGTCTCTTTTACATCATCTACAAAATGGGACTAATGCTACTTTGTCAAGGTGGTCATGATAAGACAGTGATAGGTAGTGGGTGCTCTATAAGATAGCTGTCACTTCTTTATTTTTATTTACTTTTTAAATCTCCTGCACTAAACTCAAATGCTTTTCATTTTAGAAGAAATTCCTTTATAACTGGTTTCATTCATAACTTTTTAAAACCACATCCTAGAATTGACCATTTTAACCATTTCAAAGTGTATCATCCAGTGGCATTTAGCACGTTCATAATGTTGTGCAACCATCACCGCTCTCTACTTCTAGAACATTTTCATTACTCCAAAAGGAAATCTCACACCAATTGAGAATTCGGTCTCCGTTTCCTATGCCCCCAGCCCCTGCAACCACTAATCTACTTACTGTCTCTGTGAATTTGCTTCTTATGGCTATTTATACAAATGGAATCATACAGTATGTGACCTTTCGTGTCTGGCTTCATATACTTACCATAATATTTTCAAGGTTTCTCACGTAGTTCATGTAGCCATTTCACCACCGTATGCTAGTCACAGGAAGAATTGATTGAGGAAAAGTAATTCCAAGTGTGTGCTCTCTGCATGGAGCACAGGAGTGGTATCATTTTTGTAGGAGGGTGAACCACACCAACCACCTGAAGACTGGATGAGAATGAAAGCGGGAAGGATGCCAGCTGAGTTCATTTCCAAATCAGCTTCTACTGCAACCGCTTCCCCTCTCGTAGACCTCCCCTCCATCCCTCCATGGTTCCCCCTCTTGTGCCTACGCCACCCCCTCACCTTATCCCTTCTCATTTGTTACCTTCTCTCTCCCTTCCTTCCATTCTGTATTCCCCTCCCTCTGCCCTTTTTCCTTCTTCGTTTCATCATTCCTTCTTTTGCTCACTCTGAGCACAGGCAGAACTAAAATAGCTAAGTCCTCAAAATTTCGATTTGTAGGGATTCATCCCAAGTGAACATAGTCAACGTAATTGACATTAACCTTTGGGATCACATAAAAAAGCCCAATAGAAGAGCTTGGTTAAAAAGAATGATGATAGATCTCTTGGAGAGAATACCCTGTAGCCACAAAAAAAAAATCATGCTTAATTGAGTATTTAATGACAGAGTATATATTTAGAGATAAAAGACCTCTTTACAAAAATAGAATTGCTATAGGGTCCTCAGGTTTTAATGAATGAAATAAGTATTACCCACATCCTATGTGCATCTTTATGCAGAAAAAAATAAGATGATACACTTAAAATGGTAACGATCATTATGATAGGATGGGACGATTACTGGTGGCTTTTAGTTTTCCTCTTCGTGCTTTTTATAGCTTCGAAATTTTCAACAGTGCCCATGCATCAACTTTTGGAATCAGATAAAAAGGGTGATGAGCATTGTTATTGAAAGTATGCTAGTAGAATAGATCAGTCCTTGGCCATGAAGCCAGGAATCTGTCTTCAGTGTAAAGGACTGACTGATGGCTCTCAAATGAGATGATTTTGTCCTCAGAAACACTTAACAATGTCTGGAGACATTTTTGGCTGTCACAACCGGGAGGTGCTACTGGCATCTAGAGGGTAGAGGCTAGGGATGCTGCTAAGCAGCCTACAGCATATAGGATGCCCTCCCCTGCCACATCCCTTCACCAATGAATTTTCCAGCCCCAGAGTCAACAGTGCCGAGGTGAGAAACCTGCCCATTGGCTTATTTAAATATTTTTAATTAGCTCATTGGAGAATACTAATGGAAGAGGTCAAATCACTTGGGTTGTTTTTAATGGGTGTAAAGAATGAATTTACCTTCAAATAACACTACCCTGACCTGACTATCTAAGGACTTGAGAAGAAATCAAGCTGTTTTTCTATTCTTACACCTGTTGTCAACAGATTGTGTGTGTGTGTGTGTGTGTGCGTGTGTGTGTGTGTGTGTTTAATCTGGGCTATGTATCTCAAAGAGATGAAGCCAGGCGATATGTTTGAGGTTAGTATGGTGATACTGACTTAGGACACAGAATTCCACGGATAAATGAATAGAGGTAGTTGCCATAGAGAGAGTAATCCAGTCATGCATAATGAAGAGAATTCTGGCTGAGTGAAGAGTGCCACCTACTGAATTGTGTTTGGGTTTTCCCCAGGTTCTAATTTATGCAGGTTTATGCCTGAAAGTGTTACTTTCCATTATCGATCTCGCACATTTTCTTAAATAGTTGCTGCCGCAGTGTTAAACAATTTTTGGTTATTATTGGATCAAGGTGTAATTAGAAACAGCTGTGAACAATTGCATGCCGTCCAGCTCCTGAAGTAGCAAACCGAACTGCACTTGTAGACCTCAGATTGATTCACAGAGATTGCATCTGGCGGGTAAAACAAATCAATCTTCCGTTTCAATGCTGCCAGCCAGTTTCATTTTACCGAGATAACCAGAAAGATTAAAAACGCATTCCATACACCATTTCCAAATGTCACCAAGTTAAAAAAACAAAACAAAACCTAAAGTACCTAGCGTTTGCCGTGACAAAATTGTCAACATTTCATCCTTCCCTTAGGATTCCAGCCTTATCTTTTCTCGCTTTTCTATATTTTTAAACGCCCGCTTTGATTGCGCTCAACTTTTGCCCACGTATTTCTTAAAGTGCACGTTGCAGTGCATAACATTTTGATATATCTATTTAATAACTACATTTTTCGATAACACGTAAAACCATTTCGAATTACATATTGAATTGGATGGGTCAGATAATTGCCATGGTGAATCTCGTCATCGGGATTAAATAGTTTGTCTCACAAAATTATATGCCTCTGTGTGATATGTTAATTCTTGCCCCTAATCAAACATTTAATTACATAATGAGCTTGGATTAATTTGCAACCTGAATCTCAAACTCATTCATGCAAAATTAAAAACGGTGCGTATCAGAGACAAACTAACGGTCTCTAGCATTTTGGTTCAAAGTTTTAGCAGTCTATGCCGGTAATAACATAAAGATTTGTGACAGTTGTCGAGTAACAATGGTAACAATCATTATGATAGAAAGCTTACACCAATAATGACAGCAAAAGCTGGATTTCTCGTGTTTATTTACTTATACTGACTTGTGGGTTCGAAAGGACTTTTATAATGTTGACTGTTTACTTGATTTCTCCGGTATGGTGACTGCCTCTCACATGAGCACAGAGGAGCCAGAACCTTAAGAGGACTTCCTTTTCCTGAACCTCGTTGCCTCTTTTAGAAAACGTTGAGCCTCTTTAAGAACTGAAGTTTGCTCCATTGACCTGTGTGACTTACTCAGGACTCTTTTCACCCCTGAGACGTTGGCTTTTAATTGCTAAATAGGATTAGTTAGTGAAATTCAAGTCGCACATGAGTATTTTGTGGTAGCTTTTGGTAGAATGGACAGTTTGCTTGAGCTGTCGTCTCATAGGAAATAAATCATTCCTAAAGCCTGGCTGTCGTGGTAATTTTTGTGTGGGAATGGGGATTCTTTACTCTGAATGATTTGTGTGTGTGTGTGTAGAATAGTCTAGTGTTTACTTAAAGTTTTCTTATGCTCATGTGGTATGGGTTGAACTGCATCCCACCAAAATTACTATGTTGAAGTCCTATCCCCCGGTACCTCAGAACGTGACCTTATTTGGATATAGGGTCGTTGTAAGAGTCATTAGTTAAGATGAAGTTGGAGTAGGGAGAGCCTTTAATCAAATATAACTGGTGTCCTTATAAACTGGGGACAACCGGGCATAGACATGCACCCAGTGAAAGTGCCTTGTGACTCTGGGGGAGTTTTGCTGCCTCGGAGCCAAGGAAATTCCAGAAGCTAGGAGAGAGACCTGGAACATATCCTTCCCTAGCACGGCCCTGTGGACACCTTGACTTTGGACTTCTGGCCTCCCGAACCGTGAGACAATAAACTTCTGTTGTTTAAGCCACTTAGTTTGCTACGCCACTGACCTCATTATGGTGGCCCCAGCAAACCAGAACATCAGGCACGATGATGTTGCTGTTTCCACTTGAGTAACACTCACATTTATGGGTATCTACTTCATGCCAGAAGCAGAGCTAGATGCCAGTGACACAAACTGGATTAAGCCTTCCAGGAACCCAGTGGGAGAGGTGGACAGAAAGGATTGGGAAGTTTGATGTCCCTAGTCGCCAACTTCAGATAGACCCATCAACTCACCTAAGGAAGCTACTAGTTCCCTACTTATCTTGCTCGCATTCATTCCACAGTGACTATTAAAATCGCCACTACCCTCATTTCCATTCAACCACTGACTTTCTACTACTGCTCATGTGATATTTCTTAAAGATGGTATTTTTATTTTTTTATTTTTATTTTTTTATTTATTTTTAAATCTTTTTTAATGTTTTTTTATTTATTTTTGAGACAGAGAGAGACAGAGCATGAGCAGGGGAGGGGCAGAGAGAGAGAGGGAGACACAGAATCCGAAGCAGGCTCCAGGCTCTGAGCGGTCAGCCCAGAGCCTGACGCGGGGCTCGAACTCATGGACTGTGAGATCATGACCCGAGCCGAAGTTGGATGCTTAACCAACTGAGCCACCCAGGCGCCCCAAAGATGATATTTTTAAAGACTTGCATATATATTTTTTTTCTTTAGGGAAAGTAAACAGGAACTTTCCGAAAGGGCAGTTTCCTTTTCTTGCTGTCAACATCACACGGGCATTGGGGCGTTGCTGGGGTTCACACCCTCAGTGGGGAAAGTTCTGCCTGCCACAGAAACGTGAGGGCACGTGCATGTGTACAGGATTCCAGATGGGCTGAGGGCTCTAGAGCCATTGAAATGACTCCTACCCGGCCCTTCATGACGTAGTTATTCAGAACTTCGATTCCCAGTTCCGTTATAATGAAAGTTCAAGGGTATCACGCTTGACAACTTTTAACACCAGTTGGGAAAAGTGAACTGACATTTATTTTGGTGATACAGCTGAGAAGATGCAAAGTTGCCAGTGGCTACTGAAGAGCAAAGTGTCCTTGAGAAATATTTCCTTCTTTGTGCGACCAGTTCAGTTTCTGGGTGGAGCCAGTCGTAGCTTCTGTGCTGTAATTTGTGGGAGCGATGTAGCCGGTAGGTTGCCATGGTTACTTGAGCCCACTGGGCAGAGGACAGACTTTCATTGTAATTAGAGTGAACACCACAGCCCAGCCGTGGGTGCTGCTCTTCAGAGGAGCCACTTCCCTTATTAAGCTTGTGTGGTCACCACACAGGGTGAAATGAGAAAGAGAAGCGTGGCCTTTTCTTCTGTTCCTTCTGCTCAGACTCTTGGGGAAGAGGCCATGACTCACTTGGGGAATATAGACACATCAGATTGTGGTTAGAAATATGCTTCTTCATAGAACTGTTTGCCTAAGCTGCTAGTCCAAGATAGGAATGGATAAATACTTTCTAAATAGCTGGGTTGGATTTAATATACTTACGTAGAACCTGATACATTCTCCGGTTGAGGAGAACTGCCTGGCAATGAAATGAAAATGAGACTGTCTACTACAATAGTGACATTGAGGTTTTGGTATGTACAAGTGCTGGAAATTGCCAATACAGAATTTTCAATAAATTATGTTCCTTTGGAGCCCTCATGGCTTGGCAGAAATAACCCACACATGGTGGGCTTTGGAGTCCTGGGGATTTGGGTTCAAGTCCCATCTCTGCCCTTACCAAGTTTGCATTCCTGGGTAAATCATCCACCTTCTCTAGGCCTCATTTAAAAACAAAAATAGGGGGCGCCTGGGTGGCGCAGTCGGTTAAGCGTCCGACTTCAGCCAGGTCACGATCTCGCGGTCCGTGAGTTCGAGCCCCGCGTCAGGCTCTGGGCTGATGGCTCGGAGCCTGGAGCCTGTTTCCGATTCTGTGTCTCCCTCTCTCTCTGCCCCTCCCCCGTTCATGCTCTGTCTCTCTCTGTCCCAAAAATAAATAAAAAAATGTTAAAAAAAAAAATAGGTAAATATGTATTTATAGGGTATTTGTGAGCACTGGAGATAATGAATATAAATGACCTGGGCAATAGTAGATACTTCAGGCAAGATGGTGATGATGATGATGATGATGATGATGATGATGATTTTTAGTTTTTGATTTAAAAGTAAATTGAAAAGAAGAGAAGCCCACAGTACTTAACGCAGTGTTGATGTACTGTTCATTAAATAGCTTGGTTTTTCCAAGGATTGTCTTCATGAAATAAGTCCACTATATTCAAATAAAAGGATTCTTTGGCTTGGAACAGTTTTTTTTTTTCCCTTATCAAAGATTCTCCTTTCAGCCATGGAAGTGATAAATAAATCTCTTTGCACATTTAAACTTGAAATACTTGGAACTTTGTACAGTTACACCAACATCAGAGAGCCCCTTCCCTAATTGCTGAAATGCAACAGCTAGTCTACAGGAGAAAATTCAGTGCAGCTATTTGAGCCAAGATTTTAAAATGTATTTCTGCTTGAATTTTTAGAGGAAATTTAAAGGGAATGCATTTGCCTAAGCGGGATTATGCTTTGAATAAACGCCCTGTGATGACCTCACAAATGTCAGGGGTCTTTACTGCCTTCTTGGAAACACCTTTAGCAGTTCGATTGAGAGCATGTGCAGTCTCGGGGACTCTGGTGTGAATGTTTCAATCCGTTTACCTTTTGTAGGGAACTTGCTTAGTCATTTACCCCCTAACAAATGTGTGACATAGACGTCCTAGGGAATGGGACACACAGGTGGAGCCCCTGACAGCTCTCACTGCACAGGCTGGATGTGTAACCTCATCACCAGCGCCAGCGTATCTGAAGGAAGCCTGTGTCCTTAGAGGTAGATGAGCCCCATGGAGGCTACGCAAAGAAGGACACAAGAACAGGTACGTGGCAGCGGTTTCCCAGACTGTTCCAGAAACAGAGGTAGATAGAAACAGAAAGACAGATAGACAGATATTGTCCTAAGAGTTTTCCGGTCACAGAGTGGATTGGGTTAGCTCGTTACATTTTTTAGTGATCTAAAACAGTGGTTCTCAAAGATGAGGGGTGTGAGTGAGTCTTCCAGGGGACATTTGACAATGTCTGGAGATATTTTTGGCCTTCACAACTGGGGAGGTATTAATGGCGTCTAGTGGGTGGAGGCCAGAGATGTTGCTAAACATCCCCCAGTGCATGGAATAGCCCTACAGCAAAGAACTGTCCATGCCGTCAGTCATGTCTAGGTTGAGAAACCCTGGTCACCTGATCTAGAAGAAGACACACCTTCAGACTAGCCCATGTCCTTTTTCTCTTACCTCCTGCTCAGAACGTCACCTTCCGATGGCTTGGTTTGCATTTTAGACACTTTGACTTAAGAAAGGGGTTGTCTTAGTTAGCTTCGACCGCTGTAACAAAATATCATAAACTTATCGACAATAGAAATTTATTCTTATAGTTTGGGAGGCTGAGAAATCCAAGATCAAGGTGTGCTGGCCAGTTTGATATATTGGCCAATTGAGAGCTCTCTGGTTGCAGATGGCTGTCTTCTCACTATGTCCTCACTTGGTGGAAGGAGCTAGCTAGCTCCCTGGCCTCTTATGAGAGCACTAATCCCACTTGTTAGGGCTCTAACCTCACGATCTAATTACTCCCCAATAGTCTCACCTCCACATACCGATACATTGGGGATTTCAACATATGAAATTTGGGGGACACATGAGAGGGTTATCTTAGTTGGTTACTGGTAAGCTCTAGCCTCCGACAGTAATAAACTAGACATCTTGCTCATTCATAAGTCTCTTAAAATTCAAGTCCGTTCTGAGTATGATCAGTTTGGGTCCCCAGGAAAAAGAAAATGGAGCAGGAGTTATAATAAATAGGTACAATTTCTGTGCCCGTTCTATAGAAGAGAAAATGGAGAGGTTATGTCTCACCAAGCAAGGAAACAAAGAAGTCACCAAATCTTTTCTCTTTCTCTTCTCGACACATGGCTAGATTATAGTTCCCAATCTCCCTGGCAGGTAGGTGTCCCACGTAGCTGAGTTCTGACCGCCAAAAGGTGGGCAGATGTGACATATTCTTTGTCTAAGCTTGGCCCATGAAATGTGAAAATGATCTTTGAATCTGCTTCTCCTTCTGCCGTTCACATGGAGAAGGTTCCGAGTTTTGAGAAGAGGGTGGATCCGCAAGCCAAGAGAGCCTTGGTTCTTGACCAGCTGTGTTGATGAAGCTGAGCCTTGGAGGGTTGCATCAGCAAAAATAAACCTTTATTTTGTTAGGTCACTAAAATATTGGTTATTAAAGAACTTTCTCACCCACTCTGACTAATAAAAAAATGAAATAAAGAAGTGCAAACATGAGGGGGACCCTTGGCCTGTGGCCATCCATCTGGGACTACATAGAAAAATTCACCTCCACTAAATATGCAGAGGTACAACATTGATGCTTCTGAATATGCTGGTGTTTATATTTACACATGCTCTCTTCTGAATCATGTTTTAAAATCAAAGGATTCATTAAATTCCCTTTATCAGTATTTTACATGATAGGCAGAGGCTTATTTATATCTCAGGCAGTCATTTTAGTAATTTCAGGTTCTTAAACCTGCATGAAGATTCATAAATTCACATATTATCCCCTCGATGCTAAGGGTTGCATGTGAGTCTGGGATTTAACCGAGAAATGTGGAATACGAGGTTTTTTTTTTTTTTGCCAAACCATTCCCAGTTGCTTGCGCATCTCAGGAGCCAAAGCTTATTACTTTCCAAGTTGTAATTTAAACTTGTTAAATTGCCTCCAGACCCATTTTTTTTCATGTAGCACAATGGGAAAAACTCAGTGCTTTGGCTCCAAATGCGATTCTCTTTTATTTTTCTCTCTCCAAAATCCTACCTCCTTTGGGGATGCATCATCATTATTTCATAGAAAATTTGGGCAGGAACATCTTTTTATGAAAACTTCTTGTTTTTCTGTGCTTTTTTTTTTTTTTCTTTGAGAGACATTTGCCATTGCATCTGGCAGGTGGTGTGGCTCTTTTTGAGAGTCTTTCAAACTCGTGATGTAGTCACATTTTAAGATCTTTGTGGGATGGCTGTAAGGAGAAATTAGGCTTGGTAACTATGTAGAAAATTGACCTGGTAAACACATTAGAGGTGGATTATCCTCTATTGCTCCCTTAATAACACCCAAAGAATGTGCCGTCCGTAGCCATTTCAGAGCCTAGCAGGAGCTTTCTTGCTGAGAAGCGGAAGGTTCAGATTGTGTTCAGTATGCTCAATATACTTCGGTGGAGAAAGCCTTTAATGGTACAGCAACTCTTTGCGTGAAGACCAGCCTCCCACAGGCCACAATGGAGAGATATGCATGAAGTATACATATCAAGTATGGTAAACACTCGATGTCCCATATTTAAAATGGGGTGGTTTTCAGCTCTTTTATTTTCATGGATTAAAGTCTCCAGTGCATGTTTTTAGGGCGTGGGAGGGGCCAGGAAAGGGGAGGGCTGCTTACACACTTCAGTATAGTAGAGCCTCTATTCTAAACATTTTTTTCATTCTTTTTTTTTTTTTCTTCACGTTCCAACAGGCAGGGTTCTGCTGCATGGTCAGATCAAGTTCGATTCGGATTGTCAGTTGCCTGAATAATTAATAGAGAATTTTCAGATGCGTTGAGGAAGAATTGGACCAAAAATGAAAGCAACTATTATTTTTTTTTTCTCCCTTTAGCAGAGTGGAATGTCGCAGTAACAGACATTCCCTGTCAGTAACCAAAACCAATGCAGGTTTATTTCTTACGGACCCCATATACCCACTGGTGGAGGGCTCTGATTTATGGCGTCTTTACTCTGAGACCCAGGCTGATGGAGGCGCCTTCCTATGAAATTTCACAGGTCACAGGAACAGGGAACAGAGTGCGGAGAACCATAGACAGGCTCTACAATGCTTCAGAAGAAAAGAGACACACAGCACTGTTGCTTAATTCTATCGGCAAGAGCAAGACTTAGAGCCAAAGCTAACTTTAGAAACACAGGGAAGGGTGACTTTTCTGAATACCGGAAATGGAAACTGGGTATCAGTAAATGGTGGAAATATTTGCGTCATGGTCCTACCCCGACAGACATACACTCATGACACAGTTGGACATAGACGTTTAACCCTAAGCCCAATGATAAAAGTAGCCCCCAAGGGAAAATGAAGTCTCATTACAGAAAAATTCAGAAATGTAGCGTAGAACAGAAGATACCCAAAGAGATCTCCTCCTGATGCAGGAATATTTAGCCAACAGGTAGTAGAAAGGCATTTTGTTTCAGGGGACTACTGTTCCACCCTAGACTCAGTCAGAAACGGGCACAACATAATCTCTGAGCTGAGAGTATTTAGTCTTGTCAGCTCATTTAAAAAAATATGTATAGTTCAGACTTAATTTTGATTTTATTCTTAATTTTCCTTTCTTGGTAAACAGCAGGTCAAATATCAGTGAGAATTATGGTCACAGATGTGAGACGTACTGAATTGCATTTTCAACGTCTGTTGCATAGACTCAAGGCAAATATGAAGCCTGAGAACAAGATTTTTTTAATTTTGATTTTTTAAAGATTTTTAAAAAATTTTAAGTAATCGCTACACCCAATGTGGGGCTCAAACCCACAACCCCGACACCAAGAGTCACATGTTCTACCAACTGAGCTGGCCAGGTGCCCCAAGAAAAATACTTTAAACATTATAGTGATTATAGAGAATTAATTACAGGTGGTGCTATCAGAATTTCTCTCCAAAGATACAACCTCGGTGCTTTCTTATTTTCCCCTGTTTACAGCATTAAGATAATCTCATATCATTTTAAAAAAACTTTTCCTTCTTTTATTGCAATGCTTTTTAAAAATTTCCTTTGTTCTAAATAAGTAAAATGCCTGGGAGAAGTTAAAAGGAACAGTACAGGAATAAAATGGAGCCATCCCAGGTTGTGGGAGATCAGGACAGATGGATTGATTGTGATGAGGTGAATGTCTAATGTAGCCCCCACCAAAAACAAAACTCCAGACTTTTGAAACTCCTCATTAGTTCAAGAAGAAAACAATAAATAAATAAATAAATAACTCAGCATGATTACCGAAGAGCAAACATTTCATTTGACTTTGTCTTTGCCCCAGGTTTTAATTTATCAAACACATACTGAGAAAGCATCTCATGTTACCATCAATTCTTGCTGTGTTTTATTTAGCATGTAGCAGAGCCTGACAGAAATCTGACCTCCCAAGGCAGCTCCCCCTAAGGGAAGTTCATTACCTGGCATTGGTCTACTTTGTCCATTTATCTTGGAGAAAATATTTGCAAACCATAAAGCTGATAAAAGATTTGTATCCAGAATGTATAAAGAAATCTAGTAACTCAGTAATAAAACAAATACCCAATTTTAAAAATGGGCAAATGATTTAAATAGGCGTTTCTCCCAAGAAAATGTGCACATGGTCAATATGTACATGAAAAGATGCTCAGAGTCTTTTAACATTAGGGAAATGCAAATCAAAACTACCATAAGATACCAGTTCACACCCACTAGGATTCTAGAATAAAAGAGACATTAATAACAGGTGTTGGTGAGGACTGGGGAAGGTGAGGGTCTCATGTACTGTTGGTGGGAATGTAAAATGGCCCAGCCACCTTGGAAAATGCTCTTGGTAGTTCCTTACAAAGTTAAGCTAGAGTTATCATATAACCCAGCGATTATTCTCCTAGGAATATATGCCCAAGAGAAAGAACCCCCAAATAAGTGAAAACATATGTCCCCACAAAAACTCATATACAAATATTAAGAGTAGCATTATTCATGACAGCAAAAAATTCAGACAACCCAAATAACCAGCTGTTGAATGGATAAACACAATGTAATATATCCATAAAGTGGAAAAAATTATTTGGCAAGACAAAGAAATGAAACAGTGATAACATGCTAGCTACAACACGGATGAACCTTAAAAACGTGATGCTAAGTGAAAGAAGCCAGTTACGGAAGACCATGTATGATATGCTTCTGTTTATATGAAGTGTCCTGAATGGACAAATTTATAGAGACAGAGAGGAGATTAGTGTTTGCCTGAGACTGGGAAGGGTGGGTGGGTTGTGGGAGTGACTGCTAATGAGTACAGGGTCTCTTTGTAGAGCAATGGAAACATTCTAAAATTAGATTGTGGTGATGGTTGCACAATCCTGTGAATAGACTAAAAACCGTTGAATTGTACATTTTAAATGAGTGAACTGTAGGTTATGTGAATTGCATCCTAATAAAGCTGTTCTCTTTCTTCCTCTCTTCCCTTCTTCCTCTCTTCCCCTCTTTCTCTCCTTTCCTTCCTTCCTTCCTTCCTTCCTCCCTCCCTCCCTCCCTCCCTCCCTTTCTTTCTTTCTCTCTTTCTCTCTTTCTCTCCTTCTGTCTTCTTTTTTTAAAGTGAGGTACATTTCATCCATTCCAGTACTGAAATGTGACCCTGCCTGGCAGGTTTCCTGGCTCGGTAGTTTATGATGCTATACAGTGGGTTCCAACTTCCGGTTCCGAGTCACCTTACCAAGGAACTAGTAATAGCTTTTAACTGTTCCAGTGACCCCCTTCTCAGCACCTCTCCCTGATTCCAGCCCACAGCATCTATACGGAGATGTCTCGTTTCTTGCTTCAGAACAGAAGGCTGGCTAAAAGTTAATACTATTTGCTGATGAACTTGCTCAGAATAGTATGTAGGCCCTCAAATCTGATACCCATTAGTGACGATGGTAGATGTGCTTTCCTTCGGTGTGCTCTACAAAGCTGCTGGACCAGCTTGATCAATGAATGGTCTGGCTGTGTGATGCTGGAACTATCTAGAACTTTCTGTAATCTTCGATTTACTGTAGGGCCGCACACACTCCCATAGTGAATCAGAATGCCCAGGCATGGTGGCCTTGGGGAAAGGAGTTGCAAGGCCCTTTTAGAGGGAAGAGTAACTGCCTACGTGGGATCCCAATGGAAAACCCTTCAGTCATTGCTGTGGGCCATTGTTGCTTCTGTGCGGTGCCACTGGACTTTCTGCCAGCACAGCCGCACACGGACATGTCCGTTGGAGCTATTCAGCCTAATCTCGGACGGACTACATTTACTTCAACGTTGTAGGCACGCAGTAGATTTTTTTGCATTAATTAATAACTGTGTAGAAACAGTCTCTCTGCTACTTTATGCAAAAGAGGCCTGGATTGTTGTAAATTATGTACATTTTTCCATTAACTTTTCAGCTACAGAAATTCTTCCGTATCTCGATGAGGATTTACCGTAAACTATAAGGAAAGTAAATACCGATTCTCTGGAGGATGTTTATGAAAATTGCATTTTATTAGAAATAACAACCTAGGTGTTTGTACAGCTCATTCTCTACCCTCACAGACGTATCTTCTCTGCTGGGGGCTTTTTTGGACTCCTGCCCTGGTCAGCCTGTCCAAAACCGCAGGGTCCTTTTTACTCCCCATCCCTTTGCCTTCCATTGTTTTCCTCTACAGCCACAATCACTTCCTGTTTTCTGTTGTAGTTATTTCTTTATTGTTTATCTCCTCCACGGAATGTAATCCTTCTTAGGCAGGACTCTGTTAATCTCGTTTGCTGCTCTGTCCCTAGCACCTAGATCAGTGTCTGGCTTCTTGGAGGTACTCAGTAAATATTTATTGAACAAATAAATAGATACACTTCCTCCCCTCCTCTCTCCAAAATACAGTTTGAGAGAAGAGAGAAGAGAGCCCCGCAGAGCAGACAGCAAAGGAGTAAGCTCGTTTCTCTCCATTATCCAGCTTCCAGACACCATGGTATCATGCACACAAAAAGAGACAGAAGGTACAAGGTTGGAAGGCTCTTCTCGTTCAATTCTGTCCCGAAGAGGAGACTGAGTGTCCAAGTGGCAAAGGGACTTTCCCTTGGTCACAACAAAAACGAGTGACAGAATGAAGACTGTGCCTCAGAGGTTGTCATTCGCAGTTCTCAGAGTTTAGAAGGTGGAGAAAAACACTAAAACACTGGAATGTTTAGCCCTTCTAAACTTACTAACTTACGTTATACTTCCATGACTTACTAAGGTACATATTAATAACTACATTACACGTAATTTTATGTTACTTACTAACTTGCATATACTTACTAACTTATAACCTACATTGTACTGTGTTATAATTACAACCCAAATGTCGCCTGGGGAGCCTTGCTCCTTTGAGATTCGAAAATAGGTGGCTGAGACCCCCTCTCCCGTGTGGCACTGTCTTCAGGCATTTGTGCGTGCAGGCAGAGGTGGCTGGTTCATTATTCCCATTTTGAGTAGTTCGAGGTCATTGCCTTTTCTTTTATATGCTGTCCCTTTGCTACTTCGCCTTCTTCCCAAGTGGACCCTCGAGATATTTTGCTAAACCAAAGGAGAAGTTCCATCATACTCTTTGGAGGCAAGAACAGCTTCCCTCGGTGATGGCGTTAAATAAGGAATATAAAACACGAAGTAAAGCATTTGAAATATTTCCACCCACTAACCGTGACGACTTTAGGGTGCTGTTTTAGGGTATTACTCTTTGTAGGGATGAATGGTACAACAGAAAGTACCTAGACTTTAGTGGGGATCATGGCCAAACATGTACTGACAGTATGATTTTAGGTGAAGTAATTGATTTAAGTTCTAGTTCCTTGATTGTAAAATGGAGAAAATCATACTTGCTTTATAGGATACTGAGAATTAAATGAGGTAACATGTGTAAAAGTGCTTTGTTATAGAAGACGTCATGCAAATAATATCACCACTGTCACTGAGTTTGTATTTATGGTAGTTTTATTTATTTTTTTTTTAGAAAGTGACTACATGAGTTCCCCAAGGTTCTGTTCAGAGTTGTACCTTAGTTGCTGAAATGCCACAAATGACATTCCCTCTGGAACAAAAAGGGTGGGTCAGGTAAAGAAAACCAACTGTGAGTGATAAGTTAGAAAGTAACTTGAGAAATCCCAGTTGGATTTTGTGGAGTTGGAGTTAAGTGTAGTTTCATAAAATGGGCCAAATACCTGTGTTCAGAACTCTTTTGCTGCTGAGATATACCACATTTCTTGTCCTGTTTACACTGGTCAAGATCTTTTTTTCTTTTTTCTTTTTTTCTTTACTGACTCAAGAAGACAACATTTCATCGACAGAGATCTTGCCTTCTCCACAGAATTAAGATATTTTACTTTCTTGATATATTTGACTTTAAATCTTTTTATGTGTCATGCTTTCCCCCCAAAGAAGTGACAATGTTAACATGGTTTGAATAGCCCAACAAACCCATACGTGCCTTCTGATTGCTTTCTCGTTTATGTGGGGTGGGCAGTGGTTTCTCTTTCCTCTTTCTTTTGCTCCTGCAAAGCATTGCCATTATAGCATCTCAAAATATGAGCTCAGTAGGATTGCCTTTCCCTTCATAGAAGAAAGACTGGGATGTAGAGCTATTGAATGATTGACCCCTAGTCTCAGAGCTGGCTAGTGACAGAACTAGACTTTTTTCTGCCCTCTTATGATACTAGCGACATCCTGTTGACATTCTTCTGACACACAGACATGCAAATAAGTAGAAACAAAGAATCTTTTATGAAGCCTGGGGAAATGGAGAGTCCTATTCTAGTGCTCCTCTAAAATAATGTTGTCGACTACCACCAGTCCTGAGTACGGGACACCTTCCGGATAAGCCACCACTGTCCTGTTTCTTTTATTCCTCTGTGACTATATTGGGAGGGCAAGAAGAGGTGGATGGTCTGAATGCAGAAGGAAGCAGAAAAAGAATTGAACAAATCGCATTCCTTTCCAGCGCACTCGTCAATGTATCGATTTTACTCATCAAGCGCTTTTGAGTGCTGGGATCTGTTTTAGTCGCTGAAGATACGGGGGGGAAAGAAACTAAGAAGTGATGCAGTCTCATGGAACTTCGAATCTATTGAGAGAGACAGGCAGGCAGTACATCATTAACTGCTTAGTAACGATTATGGCAATGATGAGGGTAAATGCTTCCAAAAAAAAAAAAAAAAAAAGCAGAGGCCACCATGAGCCCCTGAAATAGGGCAGCTGAACTGAGTGAGCACAGGGGTTCAGGAAGTCTGAGGAGGTGTCCATTAGCTAAGGCTAGAAACGCGAGTAGCAGCGTGAGAGGTGGTGGCAGGGACGGCGGGAAGAGGCTAGGCAGAGACAAGAGTGCAAGCAAGGATCCTGAGGCAGTGAGTGTCTTGGCATATCTGAGACACAGGTTGACGTGAGAAAGCAAGTGGAAAGAGACGATGGGGATAAGCAGGTAAGAGCCATTGGTGATCTTTGGTCTTGGCCTTGGTCTTGCAAGAGCCTTGGTGATTTCGACCTCTGTGTAGAGCAGTGGGGAATTATTTAAAAGCTCTGAGCATACAGGAGCGATAACACTCTGGCTGCAGAGAAAGGAATGGTGGGGAAAGCCAGGGCTGCATAAGAGATCTGTTAGATGTTCATAGTAATCCAGGTGAGCAGTAATGTTAGTGTTGACTGAGGAGGTGGTCGCGGAGGGAGGCGTGAGGGATCTGAACTGTTTTGAGAAGGCGGGCTTGAATGGAGGTGGAGCCCCAGGGAAGGGAAGATTTTGGTGATAGCTCCTTGGATTGGGGCGTGGGAGACTGGTGGTGTGGCATGCCTTCATTTACTGAGGAATGGATGACTAGAAAAAGAACGTATTTTTTTTTTTTTTTTTGACAGTAATACAAGAAGTCATCTTTTGGACCTACTAAGTTAGGCCCATTAACATAGAGATGTCAATGGTGGCGGTATTGACCCAGGGCTCAGGATAGAGAAATGGGTGGCAGTTGGGAACTGTCCACTCACAGTTGGCGTATACAACCACGTGGGAGGATGAGGTCATCAGAAAGAAAAGGCAGATGAGAGAAGAGGGCCGAGGAGATGCCACCAAGAAATAGCTGCTTGGTCTGTTAAGGTATACATTATAGGAGATGATCTCTGGCAAGAGTTAGAATGGAGGGCGGCCCAGTTGGAGGCCATATTTATGTATCAGGAGGAGAAGAAAGTCACAGAGGGAGCTGAGGACAAGTAACCGGCATGGCGGTTGAAAAGCCAGGAGAATGTGATGTCGTGGAAGAAGGCACAGGGATAAGTGTGTGATAGTTCTGGGGGCACAGGGAGGCTGTGGGATTGGGATAATGGATCACCCAGCTGGGTTATCCTCTGGGTTAAACTCTGAAATGTGAAGTCTCCAGATCTGATTTTTCTCTAATAACTCCATGGCTCATTACAAAGATAAATAGAATTCCCCCTGCTGAAAATGTCTAATGATTAAGATGATCTGTTATTATTATTATTTATTGTTTTTTTTTTTTTTGAATTTCACTTAGAAGCCACTGAGAGGGCAAAATGAAAACAGGAGGTGATGAAAAACTGCACTCAGGTGACTCATCACTAGACGTGGGGCCAGTAGAAAATCCATGTAGTAGTAACTTTTTATAAATGCACTTCTGGGTTAAGTGGAACACCTTGACCATAGGCTTTGAGTATTACTGGAGGATGTGGGGCATATTCTCTTGTGTCATTACTGTGAACCGATGTTCTCATGGTTTCCTGATAGTCGTTTGAGTCCTGGCTCTGAACAGGGAAGAGTCTCAAGAACAAGATTTAGGGGAAAGGTTTTTAAAACACAGATTAGGAACCAGTACCACTGGAAGGATTCACGTATTTCCTCTCTTTAAATTTTGCTTTGAAATGCGTAGTTTCCAGTAAATTTTTTGAAGATGCTCAAATCGTTGCTTGAGTTTATAGAACCTCCTTTAATTCTTAAGTAGCACACAGCTGAATAAAGATTGTAGCAGCCTGATTTGGTTGATTGGTTGAGTTCTTCACATCAAAGAGCGGCATAAAATAAGAAACTGGATCCTCAGTTGGAAATAAATTCCAGATACCCTGTTTTTCTTCCAAACAATTCAGATGGCTGCAAATCCAAACTCTTAGCTTTTTATCTCTCGATAATCATATGTGAAAAATAATACAGAAGGACATAAAAATATTTACCTTTCCAGTTAAATTAACTGTAACATGGCTAAGGGTCAGGATGCTCACTTTTTATACATCCATCAAAAATTTATAGTAAATGCATTGGGCCCATTCCTAGAGATTCATGAGACACAAGTCCTGATTTGAAGGAGCTTATAGTTTAATAGGGGAAGATGAGTGCATCCAAATAATTATAAATTTCGGTTATAAGATGTTTTAGCAACTCAGAGGAGAAAGATGAAATAGTATAGGAGAGTATTCAGAGGATATAATTATGTGAACTGAGTCACAGTGACTAGCCAAGGTGAAGAGGAAGGACCCAGGGGAAGGTGTTATTCAGCACGGGTAGCATGAAGTTGCCTCTAATAGAATGGAGGGGGGTGGAAAGGTGAGGAGGACCCAGATTATGAAGGACATACAAGCCAAGGTAAGGGGCTGTTGAAGAATTTCAAGCAGTTGCTTGGTAGGTAATTTATGCATTCTGGGAGATCATCCGTGGCAAGCTTAGAGCAGGTTTGGAGAGGGCGAGACTGAAAAAAGATACTGTTGGGGCACCTGGGGGGCTCAGTTGGTTAAACATCTGACTTCGGCTCAGGTCATGATCTTGTAGTTCGTTGGTTCGAGTCCTGAGTTGCGCTCTGTGCTGACAGCTCAGAGCCTGGAGCCTGCTTTGGATTCTGTGTCTCTCTCTCTCTCTCTCTCTCTCTCTCTCTCTCTCTCTCTCTGTGTGTCTCTGCCCCTCCCCTGCTCTTTCTCTCTCTCTCTGAAAAATAAACATTAAATTTCTTTTAAAAAAGAAAAAAGATACTATTGCAGTGGTCCAGATGCAGTACAGAGACATGGTACAAGAAAACAAGTGGTAAAAAAAGATGGCTGTGCCTCTCAGAAGCATCCCTAGAGAGGGAAAAAAAGATCTGGGTTCTAATTTCAATTTTGGAACTGTATTAACATCCTCTAAAGAAGACAGAGAAATTTATTTAAATGAGTTGGCTGACATGATTCATGGAGGTCGGCAAGTCCAAAATCGTCAGGGTGGGTTGGTAGACTGAAGACTTGGGAAAAAGGTGATGTTGCAGTTTGAGTCCAAAGACAGTCTGCTGACAAAATTTCTTCCTGCTCAGGAGAGGTCAGCCCTTTCCTCTACAGGCCTTCAACTGATTGGACAGGGCCCACCCACATTATGGAAGGTAATTGCTTTCTTCAAAGTCTACTGATTTAAACGTTGATCTCATCTAAAAAAAATACCTTCATAGAAACCTCCAGAAAAGCGTTTGACCAAATATCTGGCTACCATAGCCCAGCCAAGTTGGAGGGTAAAATTGACCATCACAGTAACTAAAAGTTTTAGGCAAATTACTTTTCATTTCTGGATCCTCTCCCAGATTCCTCCTGTATAGAATTATGACATTGAACTAGATACCATCTAAGATCCATTCTAGCTTTGAATAAAATATGTTTATTCTTTCTTTGCCATGGAGTTAAGAATGGGCGTTGCCTAATTTATTTTAAGATTCTGGAATTTTATTTTATTTATTTTTTATTTTTTTATTTTTTTTTAAACATTTATTTATTTTTGAGACAGAGAGAGCATGAACAGGGGAGGGTCAGAGAAAGAGGGAGACACAGAATCTGAAACAGGCTCCAGGCTCTGAGCCATCAGCACCGAGCCCGACGCGGGGCTCGAACCCACGGACTGTGAGATCATGACCTGAGCCGAAGTCGGACGCCCAACCGACTGAGCCACCCAGGCGCCCCAGGAATTTTATTTTTTTAACCATTTTATTTAATATATTTTTTAAATTTACATCCAAGTTAGTTAGCATATAGTGCAACAATGATTTCAGGAGTAGATTCCATAATGCCCTTACCCATTTAGCCCATTCCTCCTCCCATAGCCCCTCCAGTAACCCTCTGTTTGTTCTTCATATTTAAGAATCTCTTATGTTTTTAAGATTCTAGAATTTTAGATCAACAGGTTACCTTTGGCAGCTACAACACTTCATATATATGGATAGGAAGTAGGCAGAACTGCTTAATTCATGCAAATGGTGACTCCATTGCTGTCATTTAAGGATTCCATGCAACGTTGCAGATTTTTTCTGCCAAAGTGCACGAAATCAAATTTCTATAGCTTAAGTCATCTTTGAGGCTTGCTAGGAAGCTATCCTATGTAAAAGACCCTTTAATTAGGTTCTGTTGGGAATTCAGGTATTGGCATACACTGTTGATTTTTTTGTTACGGAGACGGAATCACTACAGAGAAAGTGAAATATGGTTCATGTTATCAGGCAGAATCAACTGATTTTGGGGAGGGGGTCTCTTGCCAAGCAGTGGCATCTGTGAGGTGATTTTAGGGTTCCATTGCTCCCCTCCAGATATGAGACTTTCAGAGATAGATAGGATGTCTCATTCTTTTTAAAACCACGTTAGAAACCCTTTTACCCCTTGTATTTAAGAGAAACATTTCTACGTGGGAAGCGCATTCATGCAGCTGAGTGTATTGATAGGGAGGTTCAGTGGTTTGAGTTGTGAACCCTGACATGAATGGGAGAAAAAAAAATCGTCAGAACCATTTTCTTGTCGGAAGAGATACAAAGAACATTTCTAATAGGCCCAAAGCTTTCTGTTGTTCTTTCCCACCTTCCTAGGGTGAGATTTTGTTTAGATTTGTTTTTTAAAAAATTATCTGTGGACCAGTGTAGGCTGGGGACTTTGTATGGATGAAATAGACTTAGTATTGGAATCCTAGATGAAGAGCTCTGAGCATTTTCAAATTAGTTATTGTACACCCTCCAATAGCTGAAATAATGTGCAATTTACTGTCAGAGAGCTCTAAAGATTTTAGGACCTTTAGACACTAATCTCTTCCCTCAATCATAGAAATTGGAACATGATACTCCTCTTTGAAGGCTTTGGCCAGCTTTTCTCTTTTCTTGCTACGCTCGTTAGAATTTTGTCTCTGACATTTTGAGACAATTTTTGAAAGATCATTTCCAAGTTATTTCAAATTACTTTCATTCTTATTTTGATGTCCTTTAATTTATCATATAATCAGGAGTTGAGGCTCACTGCTGCCCTTGGACAGGATAGTTTTAAATCTACTTTACCTCTCAGTCAATATATTCTTTATTAAAAGGCTTAAAAGGATTTAAAAAGGCCATTAAAATGTGTAAGCCTCTGTCTCATTTTGGAATATTGTTTCCGTTGTTTTGTCCACATGGGATATTCAATGTGTCCAAGAGAAAAGATAAGAAAAATAATTCATTTTGTGTTACTTAAATTGGGACGTGGGAGGTCAAACATGGCCCTGCTTGGGTTCCTTTGCCTTCTTTTCTTCTACCCTTTTTTGTTTTTTTTAAAAGGCACATTTCAAATAAACATACAACTTTGACGATTTCTGGGTCAAAAAATACTACTCTGTCACTGTATCTTCTTACGATTTAATTTCTGAGACAATAAAAATTCCAGTCTGGTTCGATGTCAGTTTTGTAATGGAGATTTCACAGAAGATGTCTCAGAACTTTCCTTGGAAACTTTCTTCTCCACCTGAATCCCTTCCGTGTCAGTATCTGGACGGGATGGTCCGCTGCTCTCCCATCTTCCCTTGCTGTCTTGGGTCCCTCTTGACTGTCCAGGTGAGTCCCAGGGGGGCCAGGCAGGGAGGAGGTCAGAGGGGAGGGAGGGGGGGAAGGAGGCCATGGCACTGACCACCCGTGCTCACTGTCCTGATCATATTACTTCTTTCCCCTAGACCATTCCTAAAGTGTGATAGGCTAGAGTTTATTTAAGGATTTTATTTATTAAGGAGGCTGCTTGAGATTCTCTCTCCCCCGTTCTCTGCCCCTCCCCCTGCTCTCTCTCTCTTTCTCTCTCTCAAAATAAGTAAATAAACATTAAAAAAAAAAAGATTTTGTGACATTTTGATTTCAGGTCTTCATGGCTTTTTCCAGTGAGTAGAACTGGTCCTACCTGGCTCTGCCCTGTGACCGTGTCCTCCCTGCCACGGTGCTCCCAGAACCGCTCTTTGGCTTGCCCGCCATTGCGTCAGGGAACCTCTCCTGCCTCCTCCCTCAGTGCAGACCCTTCCTGTCAGATGGAGATCCCGTCCTTGTCCTAACCTCTCCGGGGCCTGGTTCCTGGCAGCTCCTCTTTCCCAGCAGTGGGTGGGCTATACTCACTCCCACACCCAGCTCTGGTTCCAGGATCTCCAGCCCGGCTGAGTTCTGATCCCCACCGCCACCCTCCCCGCCCCCCTCCCCCCCACACCCCGGGGCCAGGAAGGCGCTGGGACGAAAGGGACAGACCTGAGGTTGTGTGGCAGAGGAGCAATGTAGGCATGAGGCGGGCATTCCCACAGATCCTTCCAGGAAGCACGAGCAGGTGGAGAGACCCCTCCAGTTACGAGGCGACTGATGGGAGCCCTCATTAATATGTCCTGCGTGATGAGGTGCAAAACCTGACACCGCGGGGGTGTCAAAAGGAGAACCAATTGGTTTATGACATCGGACAGCCGCACTGACTTGAGTCTGCTTCCCTGATGCACCCCAGCCCTGGCGGGACAGCGTGTGCACCTGCTGTTTGCTCACCAGACACGGATCCGTTGGGTCTGCTTTTCCCATCCCTGAACCCGCCCAGGACGCCAAGCCTCTCCGTGCTGTAGTAGATTCCAGGTGCCCCATCTGTGTCCTTTGGATGCCCGTGCACTAACGAAAGATATAAAATATGATTATGTCAGACTATGATAACAAAAATAGATCACACTTCAGTTTTCTGCTCATAAAGATTATACCACCGGCCCACCCTCACTAACTCACCCCCAGCGGTGATTTTCGGGGTGATACTGACAGAGGACCTAAATCATCCGTCGTCTCTTGCCCGACGCCTTCTGTGGTGGGGAGCCCGCATGCGCACGGCAGCTGTCAGGGGATAATGATGCCGTTTGTGTCTGTTGACTGGCCCACACGGGACTCAGTGCCACAGCCTTCCATATATTAACGTGCCAACTGGTGTGTGGCTGACACACAGGCTTTTCTACTTCCCTAATTGCCTGGAAAATTCCATGTTGTTTTTCTGACTCCTTGCCATGAGCACACAAATGCAGACTGTTTTAGAGCTGTAGGTTTTCTGCAGCCTGAAGAAACTGAGTTTCCACAGGCTCCAAAGACCTCTATTGCCTTATCTTAAACGAGGTTCAGGGGCGCCTGGGTGGCTCAGTCGGTTAAGCATCTGACTTCCTTGGCTCGAGTCATGATCTTGCAGTTCACGAGTTCGAGCCCCATATTGGGCTGTCAGCATGGAGCCCCCTTCAGATCCTCTGTCCCTCTCTCTCTGCCCCTCCCTTGCTTGTGCTTTCTCTCCCTCTCTCAAAAATGAGTAAACATTGGAAAACAAAAAAAGGTTCAAAGAATCTCCTCCAAATGGGTGATTCAGCTGCCAGATTATCATGATGATTTTCAAGATGATTTTTTTAAAGCTGGAAATGTGTTTAAAGATTAAAATCCACTGTCAGTTTTTAAAAATTGTTTTTTTAATGTTTATTTGCTTTAGAGAAAGAGAGACAGAGTCTAAGCAGGGGAGGGGGGGAGAGAGAGGAAGACACAGAATATGAAGCAGGCTCCAGGCTCTGAGCTGTCAGCACAGAGCCCGATGTGGGGATCCAACTCAACTAACTGTGAGATTATGACCTGAGCCTAAGTCAGACACTTAACTGACTGAGCCACCCAGGCACCCCAAAACCCACTGTTTGTTTTTATCCTTATAAAATCCCTATAAGTCTTGGTATTAGTGAGCTTTCTCTTGTAACATTTTATAACACTGACTTATTATTATTATTATTATTATTATTATCATTGCACTGAATTAACTATGTGATCTGACCTAAACATTTCCTATGTTTTATCCTTTGTCATCATAAAATCTAATTTATGGAAGTGTCCTTTGTAGAAGTGTCCCAATTTTTGCTAACATTAGGTTAAGAATTCTTACAGTTTCATTACTCTCTTATTGATCCTGTTTGTGAGATGTTCCAGAAAGAGAGATTTTTGGCTTTTGATTTCCATCACTTAGACAACAATGTCTGGGCTCCTTGGCATGGACAGAATGGCTTTCCCCATGGACTGGCCTCTACCTGCTGCCCCAGCTTTATTTCCATCACTCTCTGACTCTTACTTTGTGCTCCACAGTTGTCAGAATCCATACCTTTGCTTATGCTATTCCCAACCCCTAGACTGCCTTTCTCTACCTTCTTTTCCAAGACTCCTCTCACTTACTCTTTTTTTTAAATGTTTATTTATTTGAGAAAGAGAGAGAGAGAGAGAGAGAGAGAGACAGAATCCGAAGCAGGCGCCAGGCTCGGAGCTGTCAGCACAGAGCCCGATGTGGGGCTTGAACTTCTGAACTGTGAGATCATGACCTGAGCCAAAGTTGGATGCTTAACTGACTGAGCCACCCAGGTGCCCCACCTCTGACCTATTCTTTTTTTTTTTTTTCCAACGTTTTTTATTCATTTTTGGGACAGAGAGAGACAGAGCATGAATGGGGGAGGGGCAGAGAGAGAGGGAGACACAGAATCGGAAACAGGCTCCAGGCTCCGAGCCATCAGCCCAGAGCCTGACGCGGGGCTCGAACTCACGGACCACGAGATCGTGACCTGGCTGAAGTCGGACGCTTAACCGACTGCGCCACCCAGGCGCCCCGTGACCTATTCTTTAAGACTCTACACGGACACCATTTCCTCCAGGAGCTGTTCCCTGGCCCCACCTCTATTACAGCAGGCCTCTCTCTATTAGGGCACTTGCCTCCCCATGCAGAAATAGACCATGTCCCAGTCTCCTTCCCGTGGGCAGGGTGGGATCACTGTGTGTTCCACCGATGCATTGTTGTCACCTGTCAGTGCAGTGTGCCCACAGTGGTGCTGCAGACAGTGATCACCAAAGTCAAGCTATGACGGGATCATTAGGCTCTTCTAATAAACTGAATTAATAGCAGATCAAAGCCACAGCTATGATTTAAACACTTAGAAACATGTGGCTTCTGATCCCTTGGGTTTCTGGGTCTTTTTCCTCTGTAATCCCAGTTAAAAAATACCGCATTCAATGAATATAGTGAAACACATAAAATATTCCTTTTCATTTCTTTCTTTCTTTCTTTCTTTCTTTCTTTCTTTCTTTCTTTCTTTCTTTTTTTAATTTCAAGACCGTGTACAGTTCTTGCCAAAATCAAAAGAGCTGAGAAGGGTAAAGCATTTGTGTGTGTGTGTGTGTGTGTGTGTTTCATGAGTTTCTGGTCATTCATTCTTGTTTTAAGATGACATAATTTCATAGCCATTGACAAAGTCGTGGAATAAATACTCTGGAGGAGACCGTCTGGGATTTTAATGTGCCAACCAAACACCTGGGGCCCTTGTTAAGAATGCAGATTCTGGCTCAGTACATCTGGTGGGAGGCCTGTGATCGTGCATTTCTAAGAAGCTCCGGGGGATGTCTTCATTCCCCGTCCACCGACCACATGTAGAGTAGGGAGGCAGTAGCATTCAGATGCTGTGTCTGTATTTTTATCCGGTGAGACTTTTAAAGCAAAGGCGTTTCCTTCTGTTTCAAAATACTCCAGTGAACGAGCACCGCAGATGACTTGGTTATAGGAAACTTGAGCAAAGCTCACACAGTTGTGTGTCTAGGCTTATGTGGGACGTGTTGGGGTCCAGGCACGCTCATGTTGCATAAACAAGATGTGTGGCATCCTGTCCACTTTCGGCTCTTTTTCCTGGTGGGCAGATTTAGAGCGAAAGGGGGCACATGTCATTATTCTCTTTGATAAAATTTCATTGAGAATAGTTGGTCATCTCATGGCATTGCTCACACTGATTCATTATCTATTCATTATTCGTTCTACACACTATTCATTACCAGGAGTAGGATATCCTGGTATCCGGAGATCAGGCAGTCTTTCTCACTGGTTCCAGAAAACCCCTGTGCCTTAGTTCCCCAGGGCTACCAACAACTCCCACACACTGGGAGGCTTTAAACAATCCGTTTATTCTCTTACCGTTCTGGAAGTCAGAAGTTGAGATTAAGGCGTCAGTACAGCTACATGGCCATGCTCCCTCCGAAGACTTCAAGAGAGAATCCTTTCCTTTTTTCGGCATCTGGTGGCTTCTGGAATTCCTTGGCTTGTGGCTGCGTCACCCCGATCTCTGCCTTCATCCTCACATTGCTTCCCCCGAGTCCCCCCCCAACCCCCTCCCCAGACTTGCATCTCTGTGTTTCTGATTTCCCTCTCACATCTAAGGACACTGGTCCCAGATCCTTAGTAACATCTGCCAAGACCCGCTTTCCAAGTAAGGTCACATTCACAGGTATTCGGGGTTGGGACTTGCGCACATTTGGGGATGGGGGCTGTTCAATCCACTGCACCCTGGTTCCTTGAGTCCACTGTGAATTCAAGACGTCAAGGTTGTTGCAAACCCCCTATTCTGTGCAGAGTAGACAGAAGCACTTTGTACCCGTGTATTGGGGGAGGGGGGTTAGGAAGGTGTTGATATCATCTTTCCAGCCCTCCAAGTTATCCTAATGATAAATGGAGAAACAAGAGTGGACAGGTACTAGATTTTTCTATGTGGCAGAACCTGCGTGTAGACGTGTTAAAGCTTTCGTTTTCTCTTTGCAACTATGAGATACCTGTTATTGATATTACAGATTCTTCATTTACAAGACATTTTCTTATATATAATCGGTCTTCGTTTCTTCCTCTTTTTCTCTTTTTTTCTGTTTCTCTGCCCCTGTACCAATCTCTTCATACCTCTTTTTCCTCCCTTTCTGACCACCAGCTGACCAACCTACCTAGTTGTCCACCCAGCTGACTTATTCAGGTTTTTTTTTTTACTCTCTCTCATTTCAGAAAATACTAAGGGACTTTTCAAGAATATGGATTGTTAGTGTCTGTAAGTCTTGAGCAACAGTTCATTAATTACTCAGATACAAAGAATTTAGAAGCCAATGCTGATTGATGAGAAGGTAAGGTCTTTCTAAGGCAGAAAAGATCAATTGATAGATCAAAAATTCCGTATAGACACCTTTTCAGTTTCGAGCTGGTTGCACAAAGTGTGATGCATTCTCCTCGTATAGTATAAGCTTCGTGTTCCACTAAGCATCTGCTTGGCTAGCTAGTTTTACAGCAGGGCAAGATGGTGGATGTAAAAGTAATTCTTTTTTCTTTTTAATGTTTATTTATTTTGAGAGAGAGAGAGCAAGCGCCCAAGCAGGGGAGGGACAGAGAGAGGGGGGAGAGAGATCCCAAGCAGGCTCCACTCTGTCAGCACAGAGCCCGGACACAGGGCTCAGACTTACAAACCATGAGATCATGACCTGAGCCTAAATCAAGAGCCAGACGTTTCACTAACTGAGCCACCCAGGTGCCTCAAGTAAAGTTAAGTCTTAATTGTATCATTTCTGTAAAATCTCTTGAAGATGTAAAGAAATGGCTGTTTGCCATTAGATAGGTGGGGAATTTGGTCTTCTCTTTCAAAGAGATGGCTAGGTAACAAATGAGTTAACAAGCAGCTACCGGAAAATTCATGGAGTGCAAAGTGCTTAGTGCCTTCTAGGATGGTTCAGTGTATCCTAACATATTGGCTGTGGCCATCCCATGCGATTTAGCTGTTTTGTTTTAGGTTTCATCTCAGGATCTGGAATTGGCTGAAACCAAACTTTCCAGAAATCAATATCAGTGCATAGATAGGTTTCCAAGACTGCAATTGTGTCCGCAGAAAGGAATATGCAATTATTTCATGGGTAGAGAATGAGAGCTAAACCAGAATAAAAATGATTTTAAATGTCTGCTTTTAAAGATGAGAAGGTGTATCTTGTGCCAGACCCACTGCTATGGAAATATCCCACCACCAAAGAAAATGTGCTACTTTGGGTTTTCAAATTATTTGGTCTTAACCTAGGGATTTATGTGTAGGTAGTAGATCCTTTAGTAAAATAATGGACGGCCATTTATTTCTTTAGGTACTTCCCTATGTCTCCACCTACACGAACTCCATTGTGGAAAAAGAGATAATGCAGTATACAGTATGGTGTTTGAGGGGAGACCAGACTCTGTCTGCCTAGAGAAAATCCAGGCTCTGTGGCTTTGGGCAAAGTACTTCTATCCTCATTGCTCAGTTATCTCATCCATCAAATGGGACTTTTCGCGTCTCGATGTTATAGGGAGGATAGAATGGTTAAATAAGAAATTGCATGTGAAATGGTAAGCAGAGACTTGCCCTGAGGCAGCCCCATTCCGTAGAAATATAAAATGAACCACACTGGCAATTTTAGACTCTTGAAGAGCCTCATTAAAAAGTGAGAAGAAACAGGTGAAAATAATTTCAGGAATACATTTTATTGAACCCAATATATTCCAAATATTTTCATTTCAACATGTGATCAGAATTACGAATGTGGGACAGTACTTTCCTGATCTCTGGCTGCCACCCGTGGTGATTCAGATTCACTTGGTCTGGGGTCCAGCCCCGTCTGGGCGTATTTGCAGAACTCCCAGCTGGTTCTCGTGTACAGACCAGGAGTCAGCCCAGTGTCCTAGGCAAAGCTCCTTACTACCCCTTTCCATGAAATAGATGATGCTACTGGCTGGAACCATTTCACAATGTTACTGCTAAGAATGAAACGGATCCTGATAATGAAATGTATTGCGAAATATAAAATGCCGCAGGAAGGGAAGAGCTTCTGGGTATTCATATTTATGTCAAAATGCGGTCCTTCCCAGTGGACCCTTCTCCCAGAAGGTCTGCTAAGGACCTGTGTGGTCTTGTCCCTGATTCTCACCACTGCCCGTCCTTTTCTTGAAAGGAGGTGCTTTTTTTTTTTTTTTTGCCTCTGAAACTGATTTTTCCTGAGCACTGCCTTTGTGCCAAGCTGGATGGATAACGGACAGAGCATGATTTTGGAAGTAACACTCAGTAGAGGCAAGTGCCAGGCCCATCTGCTTATTAGCATTCTCTGGGGCTTCGTTTGCTGGTCCGTGACTGGATGCTGTGTATGAGGCTGGGCTTTTGTGAGGACTGATAGAAATAATGGACACACGCACTTAGCTTGGGTCTAGACTCCGCTACAGGCGTTCTGCTGGGCCCTGTGCCACGTGTGGTTCCTGATGACTCGGGAACCGGCCGTACCCGTGGTAGTTAGGCTAAGTCACTGGTGGCACTTGAACGATCACATCAGCTGGTGAGCACACACGTCCCCAGAGCCCGCACTCCTTGGCCCTACTCTCCCACGCATTTACAGAGGAACTCTTTTTTTCCTTTGCACACACGAGATCCCAAGAGATTTGGCCTAATCCATGTTCAAATGGACTATTTCCTCTGTCCTGAGGGGAGAGATTGTGTTTAGCGTGGCTGAATTGGTTATTCAACTTTTAACTGCCTTCTGCTGGAAGCACACCCAGTGTTGCTGATTGAATCTGCCCTCGGGAGGGCGGCCCTGCCTTTCTAGCTGGTGCTTCTTGAGGGAGCTGGGCCCCCATCAGACAGGATTCGGGGCTAAAGGAAGTGCCCCCATCTCCCTGGCTAACGGAAATTCTTTCCTCTTATTCTCAAATCGAGGTAAATTAAGCAGTAACATGTTGCAACAAACATTGTGGGCTTTCTTGCACGAAGAGGTTTCTCAAAAGTCCACTGGCCGATTAAAAAAAAAAAAAAAAGAGCAAAACCACCTGACTTATTCTACGAATGCACCCATGGGTGTACCAAGCGTCTCATGGGGGCATGGTGATCACCTGACAGGCTTACCACGACTTCTGTGGACTGTTTGGGGACTCTGTCAGAGCGGTACGCATGGTTCTGTGATGGCAGACAGTTTCATCTGTGCCTCCCTGTTTTTCTAGGTGAAGTAATTCAGACCCAGAGAGGTAGGGATCTGCTTAAAGCCAAGAAGCGGTAACATGTGATGCGGGAGCCTAAGGCAGGCTGACAGGCCACCAACACCTCCGCCCCCGCCCCAGGGGGGATTTGTGTGGTATTCCTTGGGCGCTCCTGACTGCCCAAGAACGAAGGAAAGGGGTAAACAAATGGTTGACTGATAGAGATCCTAGTCCTATGGGACCCAGGTCTCCATCACCCCTCCGTAGCGATGTGGGAAACAAAGGCAGAAGGAAATGGCAGAAAGAACTACATTTCCTTGTAACCTGCAGCCCACTGACAAATCTTTGAGGCCTGCAGAGTACAAGGTTTCTCCAGGAACTCTTTACTGTCTTAATGTTAATGCTTTGCTTGAGGGAAAACAGCCTTAGCTTGACAATAGCTAGGCCTCCAGTATCCTGTGAGTCATCTGTAGCATATGAAAATCTCACTGGAAACTTCCCCTGGACTTGACCTCCTCCAGCCCCATAGTTCATTACCAGTCTCTCCTCACGGTCCCTGGGCAGCTCTTCCTGCCCACGGGTCCTGTCCCCGTGGTACAAGAAAATCACCTTTTGGCCCCAAAGACGTCTTCAAGAATTTTTTCTTGGCCGTCGGCTCCGGACCCCATGAACCCCATTGTCAGCCCAAAAAACCTCATCAATATGTACAGATAGCATTTGTGAATGACCTCCCTAGTCAGGTGGGTAAGAAATGCTTCACGTGGGCGATTTCATTTCGTCCCATCCCTGTGAGTTAAGCTCTAATATTATGCCCATTTGATGGGTCAACTAGGAGAGTGGGTCACTTCTCCCAGGTTCCCCATCTAGAAGCAATAAAGAAAGATGAGAGCCTGAGACTCTCAGCAGGGCATTTCGGAGCAAGCACCTCCCTTATCGTGTTTATGTAACTGGGAGGCTCACTATGATAATGAACAATTTACTGTGGGTTCAGAGCAACAGGGGAGATGCCTTAAGATAGTGTATAATTAATTCCTAACGAGTGACACGGTCAATAATTGCTATATGAATCCAGACTAATTTGAGTCCCATATATTTTTAAAAATAAAATAAAACATACGGTTGGCTAATCACAGCTTCACAACCCTCTCCGTTTTCTACCAGGAAGTCAATTCTTAGTCTATTTTTAGTTGTATTGTTGCATATGCCGCGCATATCAAACACTTCTCAAAAACATTGACATTTACAACGTAGCTTTGTCTGGCTAATTGGTAGCTGTCCCACAGCAATTTGTGCAGGGGCCATTAGGAGGCAATTTGGTTGAAAGGTCATCCATAAGAAGGCTGAACCAGGGGCACCTGGGTGGCTCTGTCCTTTAAGCGTCTGACGTCAGCCCAGGTCCAGATCTCACGGTTTGTGAGTTCGAGTCCCTGTGCTGACAGCTCAGAGGCTGGAGCCTGCTTGGGATTCTGTGTCTCCCTCTCTCTCTGCCCCTCCCCAACTCATGCTGTCTCCCCCCCTTCCCCCTTCTCAAAGTAAATACACAAGTTTAAAAATAAAAATAGAAATTTATCATCTCTGGAGCATGTGTGCCTGCCTCATTTTGTGGTTAAAGGGAAGAATCTTAGTCTTAAAGAGGTTATGCTCTGTGGACACTTGACGTCTGATGGACAAGGTTTATTCTACCTGCCTGTCCACCCTGACGTGTGAACACTGGGGTAGCACCCTCCTCATCCGGGTCCTTGGTCCTGAAGGTTGTACGGAAGCCGTCCTGTCTTCCGTGCTGCATGGCAAGTCGAAATCCGTTTTGCTGGCCTGGCTCCTCCCAGCATGCTCTGGGCCTGGTCTTGCCCACTCTGAGCAGCGGTTTTGACTCTAATTGTCAGGGGGAGGCCTCCCAGGACAGATGCTATATACAGCCTTACCGAGGGGGTTCTTTTCCTGTGGATTGTATTGAGATGGCAGAGAGATTTGATGAGCATGACTGAGCCCGCAGCCCATGAAGGGAACACAGACCTCTCCCCGCCTAATTACAGTCGGCACCCGAAGTAATGCCGAGGAGCCCTTCACATCCACCTTTCCTTGCTCTTCCCTGAGGAACACGCACAAGCTTTGAACTAGTTTGGGGAGGAGCCGTCTCTGCCCAGTCTCACCCTCCTCCTCACCTGCAGGCCCGTGTCATTCTTCCATCATCTTTTTGCTTCCAGACCCTAATTACCGAGTCTCCGGCCAGGCTCTGCGCTCGTTTCCTATTGCTGTTGTCACAAATTGCCAAGAATTCGATGGCTTAAAAGGACACATTTATCACGGTACAGTCCTGTAGGCCGAGGTCGGGAATGGTCCTCAGTGAGCTGAAATCAAGGTGTCAGCATGGCTGTGTTTCGTTCTGGAAGATCTAGGGGAGAACCCATTGCCTTGCCTCTTCCGTCTTTGTGAGGCCACCTGCATCCCTTGACACGTGTCCCCTCCCCCTGTCTTCAAAGCCAGCGATGGCCGACCACGTCTGTCGCCGGGTATCGCTCTGACACTCTCTCTCTGTCCTCCTCTTCCACCATCAAGGATCCTGATGATTACGTCGGGCCCACCTGAATAATGCAGGGTAATCCTCCTATATATTTTTAACGTTTTTATTTATTTTTGAGAGCAAGAGACAGAGACACACAGAGCACAACTGGGGGAGGGGCAGAGAGGGAGACACGGAATCGGAATCAGGCTCCAGACTCTGAGCTGTCAGCACAGAGCCCGATGCCGGGCTCGAACTCACAAACCGTGAAATCATGACCTGAGCTGAAGTCGACGCTTAACCGGCTGAGCCACCCAGGCGCCCCGGTCATTTTCATATTTTAAGGCTGATGGATTAGCACCCTGCAAATCCAGAATCTGTGAAAATGTTACATTTCATGGTAGAGGGAAGTTAGCCAATGGAAGTAAAGTTTCCAGAAGGTGAGATGTGGACATCTTTGAGGGGCCGTTATTCTGCCTCCCATAGGCTCCACACAGCCCTCTGCTCATGGTCTAAAAGCACCAGTTGGAGACTAAGAGGAGGCATTTGAAGCTGGTGATGGAGAGCACAGCCTCTTGCATCCGAGGGCCTGGGGTTTCTTGCCTTCATAAGTTACTGTCTTTGTGACTTTGGGCAAGCTCTAGCTTCTCTGTGCCTCTGGTCCTCGAACTACAAAATGGACGCGATGATAGGACTGCCCTCATGGAGTCAATGTGGTTCTAAATAAGGTAATACCTAGCGTTTGGGCCATAGTTAGAGCTAATAATCCTAGCTGTAGTACTTACTGAACTGTTGTCATTGATACCCCGGGGAATGGCTGTGTCCTGTGTGGCTTAGTGTCTGCACACACCTAAGCTGGCTTTTGCATCCTCTGGGCGGAGGCCAAATTGTTTTCCACGTTTGCTTACAGAGGAGCGGGAAAGCCCTTTCAGAAACTTTATTTATATTTGCTGCCCTGTCCTGACATTGGATACTGAGATATATGCCATATATATCAATATGTATCAATATGTATATCATATATACGTATTGATATATACATATATATCATATGTACATACCATATATATATCAGCTATATACATATATTTTTTAATGTTTATTTTTATTTTTGAGACAATGTGAGAGACAGTGCAAGCAGGGGCAGACAGAGGGAGACACCAAATCTGAAGCCAGCTGCAGGCTCTGAGCTGTCAGCACAAAGCCCGACGCGGGGCTCGAACTCACGAACCGTGAGATCATGACTTGAGCCGATGGCGGATGCCCAACTGACTGAGCCACTCAGGTGCTCCTGATTATATATATTTACTCCATATCCAGGGTCCTGTGTTCACACCAGGATGGAGATCCCTTTCCATCCCCTCCATCTGTGTGGGGAGGAAGCCCTTGTTAATCAGTTTCACCAACTGCTTGGGTTGTGCAGAACATGGGCTATCTCTTGGATTACAGCCCACTTGAGGATTTATTCAGTAGAAACAGATTAACTGTATATTCTGAGACGTACGCACAGTGCAGTGGGTCTGTTTGATGGAATAAATGTCTGCATAGCTGCCAGACCTTGTTCTGTGATGCTGGACTTCATTGGGCATCGGGCTTGCCAAGAGCCGCTAAGTGCAGGGAAGGGGTTTGGACTTAGAACCTTTTGTTGCCGATCGTCCCTTGCACAGGGGCCCCTAACACTGCACCCGATTTTACTAGCTGTCCGTCCCCACAGCAGGCCCGGAGTGGACTTCATCTGAGTTCCAGGGCTTTTAGAGGACTAAACCATCTTGGACAGTCACAGGATCATAGATCTTCTTCTTTATGAGCGGGCATAGAGAGTGATTTCTCTGAATTCTACAGCCGTTAATGAAAGAAGAGGAAATCCAGTGTGTGCCTGAATGTCTTCACATACTATAAAAATGTTGCCTGTGCCAGAACTAAGAAGGATGCTTTATTGATTGATTGATTGATTTATTACCTGAGAAGCCTTGTTTTTATCTTCTGGGAAAAAAAAAAGCAGTGGATCACGAGGGAGTCCTCATTTCCTTTTTGGTTTTCTGGTTCCCTTTACTCAAAATGTTGTTTGATGTGATGAAAAGAACCTATTTTAAATTGTGAACTAGCATTTCATGAAACTGTTAACATATATGACCTTGTCAACCGTTGTAACTCTATTAAAATGGAGTGTGGAGATGAACGTTCAAGTACGAATGTGGTGTTCTAGTTTTGCAATACAGGAAGAAAAACTTCTGTGAAGACGAGAGGGGATGATTATACACTTTCATAAATTTTTTTTTTAATTTTTTTTAACGTTTATTTATTTTTGAGACAGAGAGAGACAAAGCATGAATGGGGGAGGGGCAGAGAGAGAGGGAGACACAGAGTCGGAAGCAGGCTCCAGGCTCTGAGCCATCAGCCCAGAGCCCGACGCAGGGCTCGAACTCACGGACCGCCAGATCGTGACCTGAGCTGAAGTCGGACGCTCAACCGACTGAGCCACCCAGGCGCCCCTATACACTTTCAAATGTGAATGAGATCAGTGAAGTGTTTCTCCCAATCATTTTACACTTTCAGTTTGATCCTTTTAGGCAATGACTAAGAGGCAGCTCTTCTAGAAAGGAACCCCGGATTTCAAGCTCTGGTGGAATGGTGTCCCTCTTTGCGTCATCTCTTCTCGGGATGAATTTTAACTCACGGTTGGACAGTCACGTTCAGTCAGGATGCTGTTCTAAAATGGGATTGAAATTTTACGTTAATGCGCTTACTCCAGATTTCTAACCATGTGAATTCTCCCCCTTCTATGAATTTCTTACGTATCTTTTCTTACACATACTCAGTTCAATGTTCGTGGAATCCTGCAATAAGCTATTGGCGCCTGCCTTCTGATATTGAATTTCCTGCCTCAGAACTGTCTTTGTCAGAAGCCAGTGGGTGCAAATCTGCCCACGTAAAGTGGCTAATAAAAGCCAAATCTGCTGCCTAAGATGTGGCCATGGAGAGTAAAGCAGGAGTCAGTCCTTTGTTTTCCCTCCCCCTCCCCCGCCACAGACCATTATGTCTCTTTGAATTAAAATTATTTTTTTTTCTTCTATTGTAGACCCATATTATAAGAATTTTTCGACTGGTGTCTAACTTACTGATGATGTAGTGCAAGATTTGGGGAGCCTGTTGGGTAGGAGGGAGATTGATCCCTTCACCTGTGTCAGTGGTTGGGGCACCTAGGTGGCTCAGTCGGTTGAGCATCTGACTTTGGCTCAGGTCATGATCTCACGGTTCGCAAGTTTGAGCCCCACGTCGGCTCTCTGCTGTCAGCACAGAGCCTGTTGTGGGTCCTCTGTTCCCCTCTCCCTCTGCCTCTCTCTCTCTCTCAAAAATAAATAAACATTAACTCAACACAATTAAACTGTGTCCATGGTTGAATGATGCAAACATTATGGAGAGATCGTTCTGGTTCCTGAAAGTTCCTAGGCATCAGCCAGCTTCCCCAGTGTGGCCACGGTGCACTGGGCAGGACCTGGTCCTCTAGCTGTTTGCTCTGGCAGAGCGAAAGAAAGTCCTCAGCCTTGCTTTAGCATCAGAGAAATGCAGTGGAGCAGAAAGCCGAAAAACGATGATGGAGATTCAGCCAGGAAAAGGAATAAAGAAAACTGGAAAAAAGCATGAACACGGTGAGAGCAAATTGCCCCAGGCTGCCAAAGAAAATAGTCTGTTAACTCTTAACTTGCTTTGAATAGGAAACCTGTGGTGCACAGAGCTGCAGAGCCCTGGTCTCAGACCAAATTGGGAGTAGAGCTTTGGAAAGGCCAAGTGAGCCTGATCGCAGAAAGGGGAAGAGCAGGTGGGCTGTGGGGACCAGACAATGGGTAAATGGAGACAGGAACTTCATTCTTGCATATTAAATTTTACTTGAGATGTATTATTATCCTAATTTCTTAATTTTTTTTAATATTTATTTTTGAGAGACAGAGAGACAGAGCATGAGCAGGGGAGGGGCAGAGAGAGAGGGAGACACAGAATCCAAGCAGGTTCCAGGCTCTGAGCTGTTAGCACAGAGCCTGACGGGGGGCTCGAACCCACCAACTGTGAGATCATGACCTGAGCCGAAGTCAGATGCTTCACTGACTGAGCCACCCAGGCACCCCATATTCTAATTTCTTCTCCACCAACCTCAGGAAGGAGCATTTGCTCAATGTTTTAACCAAAAGGAAGATGTTTCTCCTGAGAGAAGTAGAAAATTGGGGCACATAGTGGGTACTTACCACTTTGGCAAGTGGAAACTACTTAAGAATATGTTAATATGGTTTAGATACGAGTGCATTGGACAACTAAACTCTGTTTAAAGGCTCTGAACGTCCTGTCATAAAAAAAATGGTTCCCCTTTACACCATTTTCCAAACTTACTTAGCCATGATATACCTTTCTCCTCCTTTTATCTTTTGCTTTTTACAGAGGCAGTGGTTGGTGAAACAAATTTAGAAGGAATGCTTACCTGTCTCTCATTTCACAAGTGAGGAGATGGGCCAGGTGAAAATGTAATTGTCCAAGATGCCTCACTCTGGAAGGACTAAGCAGAGATTAGAATCCTCACGTTTTGCCCAGAACACAGCCATTGCTAGCTGTTGGGTTCTGAGACTGGTACGAGCCTTGGCCTCCAACAGGAGTGCTCCTTGGATGTCAGACAACACAGGCTTATGCTTCCACGGGCCCCTGAAGGACGGTTTTGCACTGAGCAAGACTTGTTGGACCCAAAGCTCATGCCTGTGGTAAGAAACCCAAGAAATCCTGGCAGTCTGACAAGAGCTTGACCTCACAGGATTCCTGGCTCTTATTTCAGAAGGATCCAGATAAATCTTATGCTCCACGTAACTTGCAGCAATGTTTTTGCTTTATTGAAAGCAGTTTTCCTGAGGACTTCCCATTGCTTCTCTTTTCTGTAGAATCAGCCTGTTATGGTCTCAGTGCAAGACCCATCCCTTCACTCTTCAGAAAGGATAAAGAGAAAAGCCTCAGGCTTGTAGGTTAGGAAAAGAAAGGAGAATTTATAAATGTTTATGAGGAAAATGGTGGTTAGAACACGCTTCTACAGAACGACTTGATATTAACTAAGTTGCTATAACGATTAGTTGGAAGCCATTCCTTATTATGCTTCCCTCTTTAAGATGCTGTGCCATTTTTCTGAAGACTGGTATTTGATATTGTCAACTAAATGAATTCTTTAGGCAGAAGAGCTGTAGGGTTCACATTAAAAAAAACTGTAGGTTCTGAGTCTCATGCTTTAGTTGGAGGTAACTGGGAAAGAAAGAAACTTTGTGACTTCTTTTTTTTTAATGTTTATTCATTTGAGAGAGAGAGCGCGCGCACACCAGTGGGGGATGGGCAGAGAGAGAGAGAGACACAGGACCTGAAGCAGGCTCCAGACTCTGAGATGTCAGCACAGAACCCGATGTAGGCCTTGAACCCACAGACCGTGAGATCATGACCTGAGCCAAAGTTGGCCGCCTAGTTAACTGAGCCACTCAGGCGCCCCAAAACTTGGTGACTTCTAATTAAAGGCATATATATTCTCTCGTATCTGCAAAAGCCACCTGAGACAACTGTGTTAGCAATAATATCCCAAGTTAATGTGTTAAGATTTTCAGTCAAAATGTTGTAGAACCAGATTTATATCTAGTCTGACCCTCTTCAATGCATTTAATGCTCAGTGTTCCCGTTTGTGACGGAGAACTCGGGACAATGTTCATTATATGGGACATTGTACGGGACAATGTATAAGATGGGGCCTTTGTTCCTTCCGTGGTGTTCTCCCACCAAATCAGACTTCCTGAAACTGAGGTTTTAAGTCAGGCTCTTGTATACTAATGCAAAGTGAGATTTCACACACGAGGTCAACAGAACTCTGTTTTCATAAACACTTCCTGTATTTCTTTCTTGAAAGTTCCTTGGAGGTTCATTTTATCTTGTAGCAATGGTGGACTTCAAATGTGACTGTTTTTGTAGAAATGTTTTATATTTTAATCAAACATAGGGTGATTTTAACAAGCTATTTTCACAGCTGAGCTCCCAGTGCTGGAGATTTATGGTGTGTTTCATACGTTCTTACTTTGCTCTCCACTCTTGACTTGTTTATTTTTCATGACACATCTGAATGCCTTCTTGCAAGCAAGACCCTCTTCTGGAGACTCAATTGTGGGGTTATTAGTATCAGGGCACGTTACAGGGATCCTTAGTGAGGGGTTAAGAGACAGAGTTCTGAAGTTATTTTCTTTTCTGACGAAACATACGCCTGATGTTTTCCTCCCGTGGAGATATAACCCAGACTTCAGTTTCTGAGAGCTTTGAGCACTTAGGACTTCAGTGTTTTTGATAGCATCCGTCTGATCCTCTTTAGACGGCCTCACATCATTATCGTCCAGCTGAACCACTAGGTGGGAAAGATAAGAATTCTCAAGCTTAAGTCAAGAACTATAATGCAGTCGTGAGTCAGATGTGTTATCATAGGGCTATCTTCTTTATGTCATGAGGTCAACTTTTAGTGAAATTACCCATGCCATGGACCTTAAGTGGGTGAAATGGAGATGTTTTTATTGATGATATATAAAGGGGAAATTGCTGAGTAAAGAGCCTTTTGAGTGAAGATGACAAATTATCTTCACTCCATTTAGCAGGGATATTGCTTCCAAAACAAATTATTTAGACTAATGCTGACACAGATCAAAAAGTGCCATGCTCCTTACTCAATAAAATGAGAATATAAAGGAATATGTTAGCAAATGCCGGCATTGTGATTTCTCTTCCTAATTCAAATTAATCATAGGTTTTCTAAAGTAAAAGAAAAGCGTGACATTTCCCTAGATCCAGCCTCTAAATGTATGTCTTAAACTTGTAAGAGTGGGGTGCCTCGGTGGCTCAGTCAGTTAAGTGTCTGACTTTGGCTCAGGTCATGATCTTGCAGTTTGTGGGTTCGAGCCCCTCGTTGGGGCTGTCAGTGCTGGCTGTGCTGAGCCTGCTTGGGATTTTCTGTCTCCTTCTCCCTCTCTGCCCCTATGCCATTTGTGCATGCTCCCTCTCAAAATAAACAAGTAATAAAAAAGAACTTTCTTAAATTGTAAGAGTAACTCTAATATAAATATGGTTATTTTGCTTACAGACAGTATTGCTTATGGACCAAATGATAGACTTTGCCCTTTAGACATTTCCGTATTGCTTATATGAGTATTCCCCAACATCATCTGACATGCCGACAGATACCCGTGTATTAAAAGTCACATAGAAGAGGAAGCTATTATAATTTACTTTCTCTCACACTGAACTGATACAAACATGCCTTATTCTTCTCAACCTTAAAACTTGGAAATCAAATAAAGTGGAACCTAATAGATCAACAAAAACAATTCCTGTATTAATCGCACATTTAAGGGTGAGTGGTAACTTTATGGCTATAAATCAAACACTTTTTATAAGTACGCCTAGAAGAAGCATTTTTCATTCTGTAGCCTTCAGTAAAGGATTGGTGAGTCTGTTTGGAATTGGGCAGATGTTGGGTGAGGCATGGGTATGCAGGATGTGATGTACTGACAGCTTCTAATGTTTCTAATGAGCTTCTTTGTATGAACAGTTTCTGATATGAAGAGAAATTTGCTTATCAATGCAAAGAAATCCATTGATATGTTAATTTTATCCCAGCATCTCTTCACTTCCTAATTCACTCCCCGCCAATAATGGAATCGTAATTGGATTTCTGAAGGAACATGCGCAGAAAGCGATTTAAAAGTAACTTGTTAATCAGAAATCACTCCAGATTCATAGAATTAAAAAAACGGAGACATATAACCTTTGTCCCCAAATAGAGAAAAGGTCAATTTCCCCTAAATACTATAATTTGAAGGGGGATTACCTACCACAATGTGTAAACCTTAGCGACGCTTCAGTTTCCACCATTAGATAATTGAAAACTTTGTGTCAAGCATTTGTCTCTCACCTTGGCTGTGAGATGCACAAACTTAAGATAGAGGTAATATACCAAATCTTAATTCCTTAATCTTTGTGTTTTCTATTTAGGTGTCTCTAAGTGAAGAAACCAGGGTCTCCCTGTATTTGTATGGGTTAGGGATTAGGGAAGGACATAGGAAATGTAGCTTGAGGTGGGAAAGGGGAGGGGATCACAACTTTGTGACTCACTAGCTATGTGCCTTTGGGTTGTTCTTTAATCACTTGACCGTTACTGACTTTAGCCATAGGATGAGCTATCATCAGATTGTCCTGGGTGTTTGGTCAGATGATACATATGACGTAATGTGTGTAACCCAGCACCTGATCCGTTGAAAATGGTGACCTGACTAAAATCATCTTCAAAAGACACTAGCTCTTGAAAAAGCTACTTAGAGCAAGAAGTAAATTTAGGGGCACCTGGCTGACTATGTTGGTAGAGAGCATATCACTCTTGATCTCAGGGTTGTGAATTCAAGCCCCATGTTGGGCTTAGAGCCTACTATCAAAAAACCACACACACACACACACACACACACACACACACACACACACACACACCACACCACAAAAAAAACAAAGAAACAAAGAAAGAAGTAACTGTATAGGTGACTTTTCTTCCCTAGTACCAACAAATAATGACATAAATAAAGCCTAATAGCGACTCACATTTATTCAGTGTTTCCTCTATACCGGGCTCTTTGCTCTTGTACCATTTTTAGTTTATACTCATAACAATCTTACGGAGCAGATAAGAATGTCTCTACATGATTAGTGAAACAGGTGGTTCTTGCATGCAGCAGCGAATGCCCAGAATGTGGTGGGATGTAAAGATAAGACTTGAAGAATAAGAGCTCCTGCTGTTAGCAAGCGTGGTCATTAACTGGACCAAAGATATGCCCAGGGTTTCATACCTGGCGAGGAACTAATATTTACTGAATGTCACATATTTCAGTTAATTTAATGTTTTTGTCAGCCTTGCTAAATAAAAGGTTAAATATTGGGGCACCTGGGTAGCTCAGTCGGTTAAGCGTCTGACTCTTGATTTCAGATCGGGTCACGATCTCACGGTTCGTGAGTTCGAGCCCCGTGTCAGGCTCCCTGCCGACAGCACGGAGCCTGCTGGGGATTCTCTCTCTCCGTCTCTCTCTTCCCCACCCCCGCTCGCTCTCTCTCTCAAAATAAAGAAGCTTAAAAAAAGGTTAACATTAAAATGTGAGTTTGAGGGTTATAAACCCATCCTTTACACAAGTAGAAAACAACCTGTTGGTAAACTCATTGGCTCTATCTGCGAATGCAGTGGGCATTGATAGTGACAAGAGATCAGTGTACCCCCAGACAGTTGGCAGTTGCTTCAAGAAGAGGTTGGATACGCATGGAGCTTTCAAGGCTGCATACTGTTTAGCTGCACGTGCAGTGGGGTGTTCTGCGTTTTCAGTATTTGTTTCAAGAGTAACAGGTTCCTGAAGGACAGGACAAGTCAGCAGGATAAGGATAATTTCTGAGCAGCAGACACTTGTTACTCGAGGGTTCCGATGAGAACTCCAAATGGATTCCAGCCAAAGTGTTACCATTGCCACTCGCTGTGAATACCAAGACTTATGTTCAAGTCTGATTAATGTTAACTGTCTGATAAATTTTGGAGGGTTTGTTGATATTTCCTGACAATGTAATAACTCATCCAATCTTTTTTTTTTTTTTTTTTTTTTTTTTTTTTACCAGAGGGAGTTTTTATGATTCTTTCTTTGAATAGATTCTCTTTCACTTACTTGTGTCAGCCCGAGTACCTTGCTGTTTAAGAGAATTGTGTGCCCTTTTTGCCTGTAATCATTTATGTGGATTTTGATGTCTGTGTTTTGTTTTTGTTTTTTTTTAATGCTTTAACTCTCATTTTCTAGAGTAAAAGAATATATCTTATCCCTAATGGGTAATAATATCATGTTAATTGTGTTCAAATGGGAGTATGCTTGTTTTTTTATTTTAAGATATGTAGCATAAGGATTTATTTATGGAGACTCATTGTAGAGGAGACATATCTCTTTGGAAAGTCCTACACAGGGCTTTAAGCTAACATGGGAGAAACTGTAGCAGTTACCAGAGAGATTGATAAAATATAGAGACGAAGGAATGCCAACCAGTTATCAGGGCCTTCAAATCAAGCATACAACAGAGGAGTCTCAATGGAGGGTTTAACACCCATACTGGGGATTGCTCCCTCTCCGTTCTCTTTTTCTCCTGTCATCACCTTGGTTCCTTAAAGGTCAAGGCTGTTTCACAGTGACACAGTGCCAGCCATGTAGTACATACTCATCAAGTCCCTGTGTGGATGCATCATGGAATGCATGCATGTGGGAGCGAATGAATGATGATGACCCATCATGAACTCTTCTCTTGTTTCTTGCCTAGCTTCCGTCTCATCCCTAGTTGATTGCAGTATGACCCTTGTGCATCAGTTGGGATTAATTGTAGAAAAAGCACTAAGGATTTTAAGCAGGAGGGGATTTAATACCGGGAATTAGGTATGTGCCAACCACTGAAAGGGCTGGAAGAGTAGAACTCAGCAGGCCACTTGTACTATTGATTCAGGAACTCTCTGGGATCAGGAAGCCGAAAGCTACAAGCCACTAACGCTGCAACTGTTGCCCCTTGACAACCACCTGCCTCTCATGGCCTGGCAAGGACACACAGCCGATGCAGCAGGACAAAGGTCTCCACTTCCCTTCTGCATGTCCTGAGAGACTAGCGAGTGGTAGGAACTCATTCTCATCAATGCCTGTCTCAGTGCCTCGTATGCACCCAAATACTCAATAAAAGTTGGTTCAGATATATTATATTAGTCTGATGTTCTGCAGATTCCAGGTTTGTCTTACTTGAATGTTTCATATAGATCTTGTTATTTCATTTCCAAGTGGATTAACTTATTTGATTAGACATAAAATAACAACAAGGAATACATTACCAGTAGGGTAACATTCAGGTGTTCTGACTCAGGACCACGTGAGAAAATTGTTTGGAGTCATTGTCTTTATTTTAGAGAGGGTTGAACCGAAGGCTCTGGAATGAGTTTGAACTTTGCACGGTAATGACAGTTAAGATCAGATTTAACTAGGATAAATTAAATAATACCCTTTGACCAGGAAATAGCAGTGGGAACTGCTCACGTATGTTACATATTTGGGGTGCAAAACTGTTTTGGCCAAATGGGTCTTTGACTTACTTAGTGAACCACAGGCCACAATCAATCTCAATTTCAGTCTCCCCTTCTCTCATTTATTTCCCTTTATTTCTACCATCTGTTCCCTTTTATCCACCATGGAATGCTTTACTGCAGTCCATACAGAAATATACCTTTTAGTTACTGATAACTGACATTTTCCAGTTGCTAAAATCCAACTCACCACCGCGGTCTCAAATCTCTGCTGCCTTTCTTTAGAAATAAAAGCTCCTTTTCTAGATAAATTACTGAAAATTGGTTCTTTAGTATTTCAAGTATTAAGGGTATCATATTTGGTAATTAATTATTATTCCATATATGTTTAGCTATTAATTAATATACCTTGTAGCATTTTACAGATTTCATAAAATAAAATCTGCAAGAAACGCTCCCTTGTGAAAAGCAGTGGGAAAGCCTTTATGTTTTGACTTAATTAGTGTGACAATAAGAATTGCTCACTCGAGGGAAAATGCCAGAGTCTAAGGATGAAGGTAATTCCAGTGGCTTGATTATTACCTTTTCTTTCTAAAGGAGTCCAGTCTATTGAAGACTGACACAAGTGAAATCTTAGTAGAGACTAAACCCGTAGGGCTGAAATAATTGAGAACTAAATATAATTCTGAGGAACAGGAGATACCAAAATGTATTTTAACCAGTGTCTTTCAAAGCTGATAAATAAGTCAGTGCTTGCAGACATTATTAAATTTGTAAAGCTGTACTGGTCTCAGTCAAGTAATAGCTGAAGGCAAGCAGCAAGAGAAAACCACTGATGACCAGCGATGGCTCTTGATGGAATAAAAAAGAACGAACAGCCATGATATGTCTTCTCACTCCCCTTTGTTTGTTTTACTTTTGAATATCTGATAGTATGAAAACCGAAGCTCTTTTTACTATTGTCTAGTATATGCCAGTTTGAAGCTAGAGTTGAGATATTAAACAGACTTTCGAGAGTCAAGATTAAGAATCTCCGGAGAGAAGTCTGGAAGTCACCATCGCCAACAATACTTTGATCCCAAAGGCAGAAGGATTTATTTTGGTGCCTCTAATATTATAAGCTAGGCACAGCTTATAAATATAAACAGACGAGGACCCAGATGAAGACGAATTCCTACAAAGACAAAAACAGTCTCAGGCAGTGTTCACAGGAAACAGCGAACCGGCTTTTGGCAATGACTCAGGAGGGTGGACGCAGGGGGCTCCAGCATATTTGTCGCCCTTGATTTTTTGTTTCTTTTGTAGTTTATGACAGTGGGATTCAACTGGAGTTCAGGGCTTGGTATGATTTTAAAAAACTACAGTAAAATTCCTCTGTATTTAGCCACTGACAACTTTATGTATTTAAAGGGCTCATTTCTGTGGTCCCGTCTCTAATGACGGGAAGTTGAGAACAAGAGACAATTTCTTACCGTTCAGGGGCTCCTGTGTCTGAGAGGAGGATGTATTCTGTGCACACCTTTATTTCATCACGAGTACTCTGCTGTCTTATTTCTTTACATTCCTGTCTCCCCGTTACTGGAATGCCCTATGGTTAGAGTGTTGCCTCCTTCATCATAGCGACCTCAGGGCCTGGCATGTGATAGTTGCCCAAGAAATGCTTTCAAAATGAAGACATGTACAGGAGAAAAAAGAAATTGCCAGCCTTCTCCAGATACTTTTCCCATCATAGGCACCCACCTGTCCCATTAAGAATCTTTGTAACCTTAGAGCGCCTGGGTGGCTCAGTCGGTTAAGCATCCCACTTTTGGTTTCAGCTCAGGTCATGATCTCACAGTTTGTGGGTTTGAGCCCCGAGTCAGGCTCTGCGCTGGCAGTGCAGAGCTTAATTGGGGTTCTCTCTCTCTCTCTCTGTCTCTGCTCCTCCCCTGCTTGTGTTCTCTCCCTCTCTCAAAATAAATAAACTTAAAAAAAAAAAGAATCTTTGTAACCTGCAGAGTATATGATGTTTAGAAACTCCCAGATTTGTTTGCAAGAAGCTACTAGTGAGAGGAGTTCAGTGAGAAGGGCTAGTTCCTGTGCTTGGCTTTTGTCAGAGGCCTCTTGGATGGAGAGGGCCCCGGCAGCTTCTTCCCTAGGATTTGTGCCCAGGACAGGACATTGGCATAGGCATTGACTGCCATTCTGTACTGCCAGCGGGCTGTCAAGAAAAATGCTGTGAAGCAGACACCTTTGAGGTCAGAAACATCTGAGATCCAAATCTGCATAGTCTTCTGGGCTGTGAGGCCATGGCAATTTTTCTGGCTTCTCTGAGTTTGTCTTTTGTGGCTGCAGTTACTGTTAATGACATTTAAAAAATTTAAGTAAGGGGTGAAAACTTGGCTTTTCAATGTATCTCCTTGGTAAATATTTAAGGTCGTGACAAATTGAGAATCAGGGTGTAAAGGATGAAACCCTTTTGCATTCACTTTCTTTAGTTTCTGCTCAAAGAGAATATATAGATGGTGCATATGTGCGTTTGTGTGTGTATGTGTTTTAAGGAGAAAGAGAAACTTGAGAGACAGCAGACTTGGTTACTCAACAGCCAGTGCTTTTGAGCAAATTTTTATTGATGGATAACATTCCTACTGAAAAGCATAGAAAGTACAGTCGGGTAGATTTCCACAAAATGAACACTCACGCATCCAGCACTGGAATCAAGAAACAGACCCTCACAACCTTTGCAGGACCCACTCTGTGCCCCTTCTAATTATCAGTCACTCTCTCTGGAGTGTGGGCAGTATTTTGTTTTTTAACAGCACAGGTCAGTTATGCCAGTTTTGAACTCCATATAAATGGAATCTCACAGCAAATACTCTTTTATGTCTGGTTTCTTTTATTTAGTGTCATGTCCTGAACAGTGACTTAAAATTGTGCAGGGTTCCACTGCACCTGATTTGAAGAATTCATCCATCCTCTAGGTCGTGATAGATTTTTTTTTTTTTTTAGTAACAGATATCTGGTGTGATAATCATATCATGATCTTTGACTGTTCCCGAAGGGGGAGAACACCTAATGTAATCTGATAGGCCGTCATCTGTTGAATTTGATGAACCCTGAGTAAGACGTATATGTCTCAGATCATGAAACCTTAAACATCTCAGCTGTCTTCTCGACTTCATCTGCTATTACTTCCACTTATTTGAAAGGCTCAGATGTAATATTAATTCTGACAGCAGTTTGTGGCTGGAAATTGCATGGTAGTCATTGGCTGCCTTCTCAGTATGTTTGTGTGTGTGTGTGTGTGTGTGTGTGTGAGAGAGAGAGAGAGATTGAGAGAGAGAGAACGTGCACTCACTCATGCATACGTGTGTAATGGTGCTGTGATGGAGAGAATATCATGTGCACACAGATGCTCTGCAGATATGAAATATGCAACAATGAAAGATAGTTCTTCTGTTTAAAAGAGTAGTCTTTACAAATATTATGTATAAATCACTATCTTTGTCTCGCTACCCCCAGCAGGAGTCTTTAAGTGGCCTCTTTGGCTAGTCGATCATTTGTACTTATTACCTACACTTCTGTCTCACTCAGTAAGGCCTCTCAGCTAAGTTTTTTGCAGAGGTGAACTCTATGCTTCTTCTGCGTTAGCAATTTTGTCATTTAAATTGTCTCTCTTTGTTTTCCTTTTACAAAACCTTTAAAAATGGCAGAAACTTAAGCTTATAGAAAATGCAAAGAAGAAATCATCCCAAACAAATTATCTTTTTTAAAATTATTTTAATGTTTATTTTTGAGAGAGAGAGAGAGAGCATGGGGGAGGGGGAGAGAGAGAGGGAGACACAGAATCCGAAGCAGGCTCCAGGCTCTGGGCTGTCTGCACAAAGCCCAACGCGGGACCAGAACTCACAGTGAGATCGTGACCTGAGCCGAAGTCGGACACTTAACTGACTGAGCCACCCAGGTGCCCCACAAATTATCTTTTAAAAATAAAATGTATTGGTTTTTCCAGGTGTACTGTATTTTGAATGGGTTCTGAATTTAAATGTAAATAAGCAGCTCAAAAAGTATGTGGACTATAGAGTCTGTAAAACATTGGCTCTTATTTTTAATGTTGATCTGAAAGTCACCATTTTGGAAATCAAAGACAATTTTCCCCGAAATTGAATTTTGAGAAGCTATTTTTTGAAGGCCTCCTCATGCTCTCAGTAATTTCAAGTTTGCCCAGTTTACAGTATCATAAGGATTAATATGGTTGAGTATAATGCAGATCAACTGGAATTGAAATAAATCGTGTGGATCAGCCATGTATCTAATTGACTAACTGAAGGACAAAGGAGCACGCTTGATTGGTGAAATTTGCTGTTCCTTGTATGTCACAGGTTTCGGGTGTTACTGAGATATCACAGATACGTGTTTTTAAGCAATGTTTCTTCATGGGTATCTTGTAACCACCATTTGGCTGATGTTTCCACAATAGGCAATCAAATGATCCTGAAGGTTCTAAAATGTTTCAGAACCTGAGTGTCGTGTGATTGTTAGTGCTCTGTTCAATTCAATCTCACACACCCTGGTAAACACCTCTTAAAAGTACAAGACATGGAACGCAAGAATGAATGTGATCGCTTTACTGACTTTAAAGATTCATGCTCTCACGATGGTCAGAGAAATCTAGAATCAATCCATAAGATCTTTCATGAACTTCCTGAAGGACCGAGGAAGTCACATCAAAATCGTGTGATGGAAACAATCCCGTGTTTCCATGAAGACAGGACTCACTCTTTGTTTTTCACAAGGATATATAGCGCAAGGATGGGAGAGTTGTGTATGCAGTGGGTTTACTATGATCTTTTTTAAAGCTATCTGTACCACTCAAATAATAGCATTAAAGTGGATGCAATTATCATGGTTTATTTACAGAAAAGCATGGTACATTTTTTAATTTGATTTTACTCGTTAGGGAGATTTGTCTGAAGTTGTTTAAAGAGAGAGAGATTCAGATCCCAGAAACAATAAAGAAAGAGGAAAGTGGAAGAAGAAAACATTTTTTTTTAAAAAAAAGGTGACTTAATTTCCTACTGGCACAAACCATCTCCTTTGAACTACTAAGGAAAATAAAGCAATATTTTTCTTGGGCTGTATCTGAAGAGAGAAATGAGCAGCTCACTAGCTGTGACTTATGCAGCTTTAACGGCCTGGAGAATGTGTGTTTGTCTCAGGCGATGCGAGAGTTAATGTTCCCGTTTCATCTAACATTCAATGTCAGGTCAGAGCTTGCCACCAAGTCCCCACCTTGCTCTTTGTTCCTCAAAGGTTTGCCATCTCTGCCCTGAGTTCGGTGAGTCCTTTTTTTTAATGGCTGTGAGTCAGATGTGCTGGTGGTTGAGAACTTGTTGCGTTAGCCTTGCTTCGGGGTCTGAGTCTCCACATTTGTTCTGAATCAGGAACATAATTATATTTGGAGCAAGGAAAAGCAATCATTTATCATGGCGGACCAGGATGAATTTGTCCCTAAACCTACCAGGTGAATCAGATCATTATTGCCAGCTCCATCATTTTCGGTTAACCTGGAGGCAAAATGGAGAATTGTCAACACCATTACCAGTTGGAAAGAGAAGAGTTCCTCCCCCGCCCCCCCCCCCCCCCCCCGCCACCCCCACTCATTGGCATATTGGCATGATGAACAAGTGAAGATGTCCCAGGCGGGTATGCTAAGAGAGTCTTTTCACTTCTTTTGCAATGATGGCCGTGTGGGCATGGAATAAATAATAATGGCGGTAAATAACCCAGGAGGTGGTCAGTAGCAGGCAAGCATTCGGGTCTTGACCTTGTGCCCTCTTCTCCCCAGACTAGCCAATGGCGTGACCAGGGAAGCCAGACACCTTCACTGGATGTAGATCTAGTTTGGAGCTTGTATGGAGGTACCACAGTAGTAAATACTGGGTCCGTGTCAACCAGAAGAATGTAAATATTTAAAGGGTCTGATTGGCAGTGAGCTGTTTCAAGAGCCTTCTGTTTATAATCATTCACTGAAGTAAATGTTTCCTATTATATAGGCAGCATGTGGTAGGTTACTGAACTTCACTGCCTGGCTAAAGTAACATGAAGAATGTAAAAATCTGGCAGCTGTGGAATGCCTCGGCTACTTTTTCAAGATTCAGCCAAGCTTTCACATCTTTCTGTCATGACGGTTGCCCCCTGGCAGGTCCCATGTGGTGCTGGCTTTTTTGAGTTAACGCACAGGATGGAGGTTGGTAACAACTTGAATTACCTTAGACTGCTTGCTTGGCTTTATAGGCAGAGATTGTAGTTGAAATAAACACATTAGCTCTGAACAGATAAAACCTTTCAGTCCCAGGAGCTTCCCTGGGTCAAGTTCACTTCCATTGGACCAGAGATCTTCTCATGGCAAAATCATTTCTGACAGTTACCAAGGGGTAAGAAAATTCCCACATATTTTGACTGCTTAACCAAAGAGATGGTTCTGAATCAAGTATTGGTATCATGCTTCTCGCTTACATTTTAAATGTCGTCCTTCATTTTAACTTTGCATCAAGTTGTCTGCTTTCATGCCAGTGTTTATGCCAACATTGATTCAGCTTTTGGGAGGCGACTCCAAGACCCCTCTCCCTTAACTAATTTAATGTGCTATTTGCTAGTACATTAGCAAATGTACTCCTTTTTCTTCACCCAGCATGGGCAGTGATGGATCGTGGGGTAGCCAAGTGGTCTTCCCTGACCTTGCACTCTTGGTGTGGGTGTGGTGGTCACTCCATCACTTGGTATGAAGTAACCATAACCACTCAGATGCATAGTGGGTGAATGAGTGACTGAATGGACGGGACCCATGTTATCAGAAAACAAGATATTAAATTGGACTACGGAAAGGAATGGGTTTTCTGAATAGCAGATTAGAGATTGTGCCTGTGGGGCCACATTTCCTCCAGCGTGCCTATCCCAAATTTGCCATTCTCACTGCTCTTTCCTTATCTTACTTCATGGTTTTTATTGCCTGTACCATTTACTTGCTTTATGAAATCGCATTAGGATGAAATATTCAGTCTTCAAGACCTTCATGAATATCAATTTATATGTACCAATTTCATAAGAACTTTTGGAGGGTCTGCTTATTTTCTATTGCTGCTTTAATAGATGGCTGCCAACTTTGTAGCTTGAAACAAGACCCATTATTTCACCGTTCTGTAGGCCGGAAGTTCTGGCTGGGCCCCCTGCTTAGGGTTTACAGACTTGAAATCAAGATGTTGGCAGACCTATATTCTCATGTGAGAGACTTGGAAAAGGATCCCGCTTCAGGATCATTCAAGTTGCTGGCAAAGTTCAATTCCTTGCAGGTGTAGGACTGAGGTCCTTGTTCCTCCCTGGCCGTGAGCCAGGGGTCACTCACTCTCTGCTCCTAGAGGTCACCTACATGCCCTCTCACAAAGCCGCATCTGTCTTGAAGCCAGCAGAGTCACTGGAATCCTTTCCATGCTGCAGGTGTCTCTGACCTGCCCCTTTGCCATGGTGGGAGAACATTCTCTGTCAAAGGGCTCATGTGATTAAACCCGCCTGGATAATTTCTCTTTCTTAAGGTGAACTAGGAAGTAACCTCAATGGCGCCCGCAAAATCCCTTCTGCCCCATAAAGTAGCATTATCGCTGGCACAGCAGTGGGGAGTGAAGTCAGGGTCCGTCTTGGAATTGGAATTCTGCTTACCACTGGGGGTAGGGGGATTAACACCAGATTCACTGTGGGGAAGCTTTCCCCGTTTTTAACATCTAACGTTGTGCACTCCTCTGCACGACGTCATTCCTCCCGTTCAGCATCCCGGTCCCCATTTTGGCCAAGAGGCTCTTAGATCACTGCTAGATGAGCACTAGCCTAAAAGTGTGTCTTGGGGCACTGTGGTCTCACGGAACTCTCCTGGCTTTGAGAACCCCACGGTATTTTTCCCGAGCTCGTTGCAGACTCCTCTGCCTTTAGCTGCATGGCCCGGTCCGTTTCGACATGCACCATGTTCCGCGTGCACCACCCACCATCTTTTGGCCGTTCAGCATTTCACTTTACGCAGTAGACACTCATGCCTTTGCTTGATGAGGTGAACGACTTTAATGGCAGGAACTGAGGTGGCTTCATCCATAGAAGTCGTGTTTTGTAATTCAGGGCGAGGAAGCTTGGGGGATCTCCTACTGCACCTTCTCCGTACTCCAGTGATTTCTTCCTGCTGCTACCGAGTGGTCCTTCCTAAAACACCATTTGCATCAGGATGCTGGTGCTCTCCCAAGCTCCTCAGTGGCTCTCTGTTGGCTGCTAAATCATCTCGAAACCTCCTGGCCAACTTTATTTCTCACTGTTGCCTAAATTAACACTTCTATGATGATGGCACCTGGGTGGCTCAGTCGGTTAAGCGTCCGACTTCCGCTCAGGCCATGATCTCGAAGTTGGTGAGTTCGAGCCCCGTGTCAGGCTCTGTGCTGACAGCCCAGAGCCTGGAACCTGCTTCGGATTCGGTGACTCCCTCTCCCTCGGCCCCTCCCCTGCTTACACTCTGTCTCTCTCTGTCTCTCAAAAAATAAATAAAATAAAAAATAAAATCTCTACAGTCGTCAGGTTATATAGCTCAGTAATTTCTCTCGTGTACCACTTCTGAATCTGTTATATATCTTTGCACTGTGCTCTCTGATGTTGCACTGTAATTATTTGTTCCTCCCTGTGAGAATCAAAGCTTCTGAAGCACAGTAACCGTGTCTTTCCTCCCTTAATAACTTGGGAGTTTGTATCAGTCGGCCATGTGATAAGTACTCAGAAAGCATTGGCGAAACTGATTCGAACAGATTATTTAATAAGTATTTCTTGAGTCCCTACTGTGTTCCCGCACTCTGCTAAATGGCTGAAAGATGAGAGGTGAACAGGATGTGATGTCTGGCCTTGAGAAGATCCTGAGTTCCCAGAGAAAGACATGGATTAGTTCTGGATTAGTTCATGGATAAGACCTCTAACTGAGGCATGTGTTAGGCGTGAGCTCAGAGGTCAAAGAGCCTTATTGTGCCTGGTGGGTGAGGGGGATGCTGGGTAGGCAACTTGGAGGAGATGTTTGGCCCATGTCTTAGGATGAGGGGCGTTCACAGAGTGGGTCATCGAGGTTGAATGCGGAATGGAAAAGCCATTCTGGGACAAGAACACAGGTGCGTGCAAGCATAGAGGTGTGTAAGGGTGTGCTGCCATTAAGGTAAGGTGCTGAATTTGTTAGAACTGGAGAGCCAGGTGTACAAATAAGGCTGCAAGAGGAGGCTGAAGCCAGATTACAAGAAGCCTCCAGTGCCTTGAGCTTTGCCCAGTAGACATCGAGTGGCCATGGCAGGCTTTTCAGGAAGTAACCTGATGAAATTCGTATGTTACCATGCCTTATTCTTTCACACGAGCCACGGGAAGATGACAATTTGCTTGACTGTGCTTGCTGGCCAGGCAGCCGGCCGGATGCATCCGTGCACCTCGGTGGCCCAGCAACATGCCCGCGGAGGGTGGCGGACTGGAGGGGGTGGGGGCGAGAGTGGGCGCCGCCGGTGGCTGGTCCTGCCTTGCCTTCCCCTGTTGCTGGCTGCGCCGCTGCGGGTCTCAGCTCCCCCACTCCCTCCGGCCAGCAGAATCCTAGGCAGGCCTCCCTCTGGACCCCGCCTCACGGTGTCCACGCTGACCGCTCCTTGTCCATGTGTCTCCTTCCTCTCTGCCTCCTGTGGCTGCAGCCACACGGCCCTGCTCTGGAGTAGCCCATACAGATCCTCTTTTCTTCCCCCACGGTCCACTTGGGGCATGATAATTACTTGATGGATTGCAATCACTTGGTCCAGGGCTCTGTTCTTTCAACTTCTGGTTGTATTGGTTCTTGAGAGAACACAGAAAAATTGCCTCCTCTTGTCTCCTCTTGTTTCTTTCCATTGCTGCTCTTTAGCTCCTCAAGTGGAACAAACCGAGATGCTGGAAATCTCTTGAACTTACGGGGAGGACAGGAGACACCTGTACTCCACTTTCTCTCAGATGCCCTGAGTGTCATAGGCACTGAGTACGTACCTGCACCTGCATGGAGGAACTTGGGAACAAGTTATAAAACCAAGATGGAACCAGAGAAGATAAAACGGCTGATACTATATTAGCAGAAGGAAAGGGCTTCAAAGGAAGTACTTTCGTGAGACCTTTTTAGAGTTCTCAAGTCTTTTGCTCCTCAGAGGATATATTCTTGGCAGGTTGGAAAAAAAACATTCTATGTATACACACACACACACACACACACACACACACACACACACACACATATATTAAAACTCACCCTCACCTACTTGAAGAATCTTGCTAAATAGGGAAAATAGAGGGATGCCTGGGTGGCTCAGTCAGTTGAGGATCCAACTCCAGCTCACGTCATGATCTCACGGTTCATGAGTTCAAACCCCGTGTTGGGCTCTGTGCTGTCAGCACGGAGCCCGCGTTGGATCCTCTGTCCCCCTCCCTCTCTGCCCCTTCCCCGCTCACGCTCTTTATCAAAAATAAAAAGAAACCTTTAAAAAATAAAATAAAAGTAAATAGGGAAAATAGAGATCATGAATAACTCTTTTGAGTAAAACAAACTTTACGGCAGTCATGACAAACAAGAAATATCCCAGAGGCTTTTCTGGAGCTAACGTAAGAATTCCAGAGCCAGTCCTCCGTTGCCCCTCACTCAGGGCTCATGCTCATCCCGGGCTTTGATTTATAAATTTGCTTTGGTTTCTGATTTACAGTGAGTTGAAGAAAAAAAGCAGAAGTAGGTCCTTTACATAAACTCCTTTTTGTAATTTTCAATTTATTTTCTCTCTTTATATTTTTAACTGGTGTTCCCACAAGCACTCGATACTGTAAACAATTCTGCCTTGGAAACTTAACATTACTTACTTTGTTTAGCTGGTGCTATGAAAGCTTTTTTATTTATACTACCCTTACTTACCTCAGCATTTCCCCTAATCCTCCTTATTATTTTCTGCCATATTTTTCTCTGTTAAAAAAAATCGGGGAATGAGAATAACAACTCATTTTGATGTGATATCAATGTGCATTTAACCTGGCAATTAGCCAATAAGATAGATTTTTCAAATTTTACCTCCTTGGAGAAACTTGGACTCCATCATGGCGCATTTCATATTATTGTTATAATAATAACAATATTATTATTAATTAATAATAATTAATTAACTGGTGTTTGTACTGGCCTGAGTATGTACCACTCTCTCTGTTGTCTCCATGTTAGGTCATCTTTCTTTCTTTCTTTCTTTCTTTCTTTCTTTCTTTCTTTCTTTCATGTTTATTTTTGACAGTGAGACACAGTGTGAGTAGAGGAGGGGCAGAGAGAGGGAGACACAGAATCTGAAACAGTCTCCAGGCTCTGAGCTGTCAGCACAGAGCCTGATGTGGGCTCGAACCCATGAACCACGAGATCATGACCTGAACCAAAGCCGGATGCTTAACTGACTGAGCCACCCAGGTGTCCCTCCACGTTACATGGTAACCTCCATGTTAGAGGTCTGCTCTAACCCTAGACCTTCGAGGGGGCAACATCTACAGCTCTTTGGGTAACAGGGGGCACTTGGTTTGGTACCCCGTGTGGAGCAGGCATTCAGGAATAGCTCCTTGAGGAATTCATGAATGTATTTTCCTAGAGTTGCAAATGTACATTTCTTAGTTACATGCGGTTGTCTTGATTACAGATGTGATTCACGCTTTTAGGGTTGCATTGTGTTTATACCTCAGAGTTCATTTTTAAATTATGAGTATCTTTTCCCTTAAAAGCAACCCATCAATGTTCATGGACACGTGGTAGCCATGACAGATGTTTGTGAAAAACAGGAAAGAAACTACACATCATAGAGCCTGCTTTACTAGAATACTAAGGATAAAATCTCCTAGCATGTGTATATTATGTAATTACAAATTACAGATTCTGCACTTTTTGTACACGGACAGAAAACGTTTTAAGATAACAAACAGTAGTTCAACGAAGTTTCGTGCCTGTTTTTTCTTAGATGTCCTCAACAGCGAGCTCAAATCACCTTAAAATCTCTGTATATGTTACCAGCTATTTATAGACTGTTGATCGGTTATAGAAAACACAGTTGTTCGTTGTTTTTTTCCTCATAATTCATTTACATAGTTTATCATCACAATTGCATTTCTTAAAAGCTATTCGATATCCTGTACATGTATTAGATTGGGCTAATCAAGTCACTTCTACTCTAATTAATTAAAAATAGGTTAAATGCCTTCTGATCCTTGGGACCTGTCTAGGCACCCTTCACTGAAGAATTATGAAGAATCATGACGTTGTATTGAAAGCAGAAAATTGTTACCTCCTAAATTCACTAGTTCTTTGTGCAAATGTGTACCAGTTTTATTACTAAACAATACTGTACTTAAAAAATATTGTACGGGCACCTGGGTGGCTCAGTCGAGTAAGCGTCCTACTCTTGGTTTCGACTCAGGTCATGATCTCATGGTTTGTGGCATCGAGCCCCGAGTGTAGGCTTCATGCTGGCGGAACAGAACCTGCCTAGGATTCTCTCTCTCCCCTCTCTCTCTGCCCCTCCCCCTCTCCTGAGCATGCGCTCTTTCTCTCTCAAATAAACTTTTAAAAAATATATTGTATAAAGCCTCCGTATCTGTTCATTTTATGTTTCTTCCTTCTCACTCTCTCTCCTTTCCCTCCTTCCTCTCTTTTCTGCATTTCTACTTGTCTCCATTTTAAATTCATTCAATTGCTACTCTTCCAACTTTCTTTTGTTCTTTTTCTTCCAAGTCATCTTTTGAGTTGCACTTTGCTCTGGATTTTCGGCGATGAGTCCGTGTCCCAGAAAGTCTAGAAGAGCGAGAAGCTGTTGATAGAAATCAAGTATCTTCAATATCATTAACTGAACAGGCAGTAGCATTTATGAAGCTTCTTGTACTGTTTCCATAAACAGGCTTTACTCTCAAATTTGCCATTTACAAGCCCTGTGAGACCTCAACGTAAATCGTAGATTATCTGTCTGTAGCCATTGATTTATGCTTTAATGATTTCTATTTTGGAGACATCTTAACAACGGCACATTTAATTTGGATGCTGCAGGGAGATAACAGAGCCCCATGAAAGAGAATGTGTACTTTCTTAATCTTGTGCAAATGGTATTGTTTATATGGACTACTATGCACTGGTTCCCCTGGGTCATTTTTCCAGCCCCTAAAATAGCAAAATAAGGTTGTTTGATAGAAACTTATTTTCTTTCAGCTTCATTTCTAATAGCCAAACTGTTTAAGAACCCAAGCATGCTGGCTTCCTCCAAAATTGCCTTAAATGATAGAAATTTACCCACCAACTCGGAGCAAGTTATGTTGACATCAATTTTGCGGAAACCCAGTAGAGGTTTGTTTGGACCCGTAACAGTGTTTGTTGATTTCTTTAAAAGGTGATTTCAGGGGCGCCTGGGTGGCGCAGTCGGTTAAGCGTCCGACTTCAGCCAGGTCACGATCTCGCGGTCCGTGAGTTCGAGCCCCGCGTCAGGCTCTGGGCTGATGGCTCGGAGCCTGGAGCCTGCTTCCGATTCTGTGTCTCCCTCTCTCTCTGCCCCTCCCCCGTTCATGCTCTGTCTCTCTCTGTCCCAAAAATAAATAAAAAAACGTTGAAAAAAAAAAAATTTAAAAAAAAAAAATAAATAAAAGGTGATTTCAGTTCTCTTGTACTTGGCGATGGCTAGACTTCCTACTGAATATTTATAAGGTAGGGCAAGGCAAGTCCTCTGCCTACCAGAAGGGGGTGGCACTGGCTCCATTAGAGACAGGAGAGCATTGATCTTGTGAGAAGACAAGTTTCCTCCAATCACCAGCAATACAGAGCAGGGCAATGCATGGAACCACAACCTAATCCTCCCAGTTTGGGATAAAGCTTAGTTTTCGCAGTAAATTGTCTTTTAAGCTGCCTGTAGTTATTTGGTCAAATGCCAGCTTAAAGATGGCAGCAATTACCCAATTTGTGAAGATAACCCCTTTTCAGGCTCTGCAATTTAGTTTAAGCGCCTTCCTGAGCGGTGCTATCCGTATTGTGGCAGTGGGGTGATAGGAAGATCTTTGAAGCTTGGATTCCAATTTTGCAAGCACTCTGATACCTTAGAGAAGCTCCTTATTTCCCCCCGAGATCTTTTTGCACCCAGTTATTATCCTGGGAACTGATTGAAGTCCTGTCTCGGTGTTCACGGTATATGCAGGACCTACATCAAGTTTGGGGAGTACATTGGCTTGAAAATGGCAGAAACAAAACTGCCAAATCCATAAAAGTTTTTAATGTGGCAACTTTAAAAGAATGCCACAGCTAAAATGCTCATGAACTTGAAAGTCTATTATTAGATTTGAGCATTTATAGTTTCATGTAAAGCCAGTAGACATCTAGACACTAAAACTATAATAGCTAAACTTGTAAGACTTTTTTAAAACCCCATTTGCAATTATATATTATTTTCTGATAGCCTATTATTGTGTGAACTTTTCAAAACCATATAAAAATGTCTGGTTCATAAGGAAATAATGAGTTGCCGTATTTGATTTTTGGACATGCTTAGTGCTAGATGGATGCATTCAGTCATATTATGCCTTTGCAAATGTAAATTCAGGTGACAAGAGAACATAATCATTATTTGTGTCGATTTGTATGTGATCCCATGAGTGTACAAAACTGGGGGGTGCCTGGGGGGCTCAGTCAGTTAAGTGTCTCACTCTTGATTTCAGCTCAGGTCATAATCTCACGGTTCATGGCTTTGAGCCCTGAGTCGGGCTCTGCCCTGACAGCATGGAGCCTGCCTGGGATTGTTTCTCTCCTTCTCTCTCTCTCTGCCTCTCCCTCCCCACTTTCAAAAATAAACATTAAAAAAAAATTTTTTTTAATGGTATAGAACAGGGGCACCTGGGTAGTCCAGTTGGTTAGATGTCCGGCTCTTGATTTTGGCTCAGGTCGTGATCTCACTGTTCATGGGATCGAGTCCCACATCCGGCTTCACACTGACAGCAGGGAGCCTGCTTAGGATTCTCTCTCCTTTTCTCTCTGCCCCTCCCCCATTCCTCTGTGTGTGTGTGCGTGTGTGTGTGTGCATGTGTGCGCTCTCTCTCTCTCGCTCTCTCTCAAAATAAATAAATTTAAAAAACTGTTAAAGAATGAGCCAAAATTGAAAATATGAAATGAACATTTTCAATGTTATGGGTGTTATAGAAATTAAGTTACTTTCTGTAGGGACTGGGTGGAAGATGTTTTCATTCATTGAAAAATGATGTTTAGAAATAAAACAGGGACTTCTTAGAGTGGGCCATTATGTATTCTTCACAATAGCATCTTTCACCCCATAGATGTCAATAGTTTCAAAAAGTTGTCAATAGTTATAAACTAGGTGATGCTGAAGAGTTTTCTCTTCCTGTGGCTCTATGTCAATAGCCTCTTCTTTTCTAGCTATATTATTTCAAAGTCAGAGTTATAATTTCCTCCTGGGGGGGGTTAATCGCATCAAATAGAATTTGGCGTGTCTGTGATTCCACGTATGGCAAAAAGATGTTTGAAAAACAAGACAAAGCATCACCGGTTATATATAGAAGCTGTTAAGGAAGGGCCAGCTGGTCTCCATCTGTTCTCAGTTTTTCCCCATCTGTAAAATGGGATAATAATAGTATCTACCTCATAGGGTTGTTATTAACTAACACAGCGAATGTGGAATCCTTAACAGAGGGTCTGGTGCTTATCGAGAACTCAGAAAATATTCAACAATAACTGCAAAACAAAAGCAAAGGCAACCATCAAACCTCGGTGAGAAATAGCTTCACTCGTAGCCAGTGTGATATATTCACTTACGTGTCTCGTAGCTTCCAGGATCATAAGGTGAAACACTGGACCGCTGCAGGTGGAAATTGTAGCTTTTCTCGGGGTCGGTTCAGAGACAGTCCGCCTGGAAGCCCACCCGATGAAACTCTTCAACTCAGAGGTGCCTCTTGATCCAAGTTTGCTTTTTAGCTTTAAAAAAAAAAATACAGTGAAGATGCATTTGAAGAGTGTAATTTTCTATTCTTCCTTACTTTGGGTAATATTTCTTTTTTTTTTTAATGAACCAAAGGAAATGAACACTAATGCACATCTTTTCTTCCCTTCGTGGAATATATGTCTAAATGGAGACGTGTATTTATGAACATTGCAACTTGTGAAATGTGTACCAGTGTGACAAAATCCTCTCCCTGAGCCGTATATAAATTGTTTGGGAAGTTGTGTATGCACTTGTAATGAGGGGTCTGACTCCAGTTTTTAATATTTGACTGTTGACAGCATTTAAAAAAATTTTTTTAATATTTATTTATTTTTGAGAAAGAGAGAGAGAGAAAGAGAGAGAGAGAGAGAGAGTGAACAGGGGAGGGGCAGGGAGAGAGGGAGACACAGAATCAGAAGCAGGTTCCAGGCTGTGAGCTGTCAGCACAGAGCCCGACGTGGGCCTGGAACTCATGAACCGTGAGATCGTGACCCGAGTCGAAGTTGGATGCTTAACCGACTGAGCCACCCAGGCGCCCCTGACTGCTGGCAGCATTTAAGTCACGAGCTTGCATCTAGGGAAGCTGATAAAAAAAACCCAGATGCCCCCTCCTTTGGCTCCAGGAGGCACCCACACTTGAGATCCTCACCCCATCCCGGCCCCTGACCATTATAAAAACCTCAAGCCAGTCTCCTTTCCTTGCTCTCTGAAACCATTGTTGGATCTCTTTTGAAGCCTATACTCCCCTCCCTAGAAAGCCTTTTGCTACCTTCTTGGCTTATGTGGTGGAGAGGGGAGGTCACCAGTATTCAAACCAAATTTTAGCTAGAGCCCCTGTGGAGTGGCCACAGACATACTGGATAGGTTTGCTCTCAGGGCTTCTTACCTGCACTTTATATGTTATTTACATGTTCTAAGTATTGTCAGAGGGATGGGACGCCTGGGGGGCTCAGTCGGTTGAGCGTCTGACTCTTAATTTTGGCTCAGGTCATGATCTCACTGTTTGTGGTATATCGTGCCTTGTATGGAGCTCCAGGCTGATAGCTCGAGCCTGCTTGGGATCCTCTCTCTCTCTCTCTCTGCTCTCCCCCTGCTCACATTCTTTCTCTCTCAAAATAAACTTAAGAAAAATATTGTCAGAAGGAAATACTAGTATAATAAAGTTCTTACTTTCTGTTAGGTACCATATTAAGCCTTTACATGGATTAATTATTTCATTTAATCCCATAACAGCCATGTGATCCATATTATCCTATTTTCAGCAACAAAATTGAGGCACAGAAAGATTAAATAACAGTTTCAATGTCACGTAACTCGTGAGTGGCCGAGCTAGGATTTTAATCGAGGCAGTGTGCGTTTAGCACCTCTCTGCTGTGTTGCCTTCTCTCTCATATAAACCTAGCATACAATTTTTATAAAGCATCTTGTTGAGAAAATCATCTTGCATTTCCTCTTTTCACTCCTCACATATTAAGGAAAAAAAACGATGATAGCACATATCCAAAGCTCTATACATATTATAGCCTTGAGGAGATCCTCATGCACTAGGGGCAGGCTCTGACTTATCTGGCTCCTTCCTCCCAAGCAAACACTGGTCCTGTGCTTAGCAGGCAACCGGCAAATGTTTCTTGAAGTGAAATAATATGCAAATATTTAGATATGAGTGCTATTATTTTCCCCTTGACTTCCCTTGTCAAATTATTGATTTGTGCCTATGGGCGAAATGCTCTCAGAAAAATCAGTGGGAATAATAGAGCAGAAGTCTCAAACAAATTACATACTTAGAGGAATATGTCATTTGCCTGATAAAGCAGTAATGATGTTTTAGCGTTTGGAACTTCCATGGTATTTTGTGTTATAGGCTGTTGGGATGACACCTATTTGTTTTTTTTGTTTTTTTTTTAAATTTTTGTCAATGTTTTTAATAATATTTTACTTTTGAGAGAGACAGAGTGTGAGCAGAGTAGGGGTAGAGAGAGAGGAAGACACAGAACCCAAAGCAGGCTCCAAACTCTGAGCCGTCAGCACAGAGCCCGACTCGGGGCTTGAACTCACGAACCGTGACATCATGACCTGAGTCAAAGTCAGATGCTTAACTGACTGAGCCACTCAGGTGCCCCAGGATGACACCTATTTGTATGTACGTATGATTTGCCATCTGGATGGTGAGCCCTGAGAATACGAAGCCAACATCTTATTGAATTCTGCATCACCCACTGCACTAACAGACCTTTACACACGGGCATTTCTCATAAATGTTGGCTAAGTTGTTAAATAACTATCAAACTATATCTAAAATGCATAGATTGTACCTCAGAGCAATAGCCACCAGGTACCATGCTGTCCCATCTGCTCTGTGCTTATCAACTCTGGTCCTTATAGTAAGGCAGGTCTACTTTCTCCATTGTCTGGAGTTTCATGAGAGTAAGTTCTAGAACTGTGACTCATTTGCTGCCATTGACGTCATGTCAACCATGCCTGCTGCCACTCTGCCTTTCTGTCTGAGGTTGAGATCTTGAAACCCTAAGCTTACTGTCCCCGGAGAGAAAGGTCTTTGAAATGTATTCAGCTGCATTTTTTTATAAACCTACCTGAAAATCGTTTGTTTTCAAGAAGATGGAACATGGGAGAAGATTATGCAGTTTCCCTGCTTGACCCTACTTCTCACCTCTTCTCGTCTCAACCATTCTCATCAAAGAAAGGAAAAATAGGGGCACCTGGGTGGTTCAGTCAGTTGAGCATCCAACTCTTGATTTTGGCTCAGGTCATGATCTCCCAGTGTGTGAGTTCAAGCCCCACATCGGGCTCTGTGCTGAGAGAGGGGCCTTATTGGGATACTCTCTCGCTCTCTCTCTCTCTCTCTGTTGTTCCTCTGTCGGTGCACTCTCACGCTCTCTCTCAAAAAAATAAATGAACTTAAAAAAAGGTAAAACATTTGATTATGGTTATTTAGGGAATAAAATTTAAAAGACATTTTAAGACTGGATAGTTAGTGTGGGAAAGATGTGCCACACTGAAGAAGAAAAGGACAGAAGGCAGGGAGTTCCAGGCAGAGTTTCTAGACATTCTGAGAGGGAGGTGCTGGTGCAGGACTGCCCACGCCATGGAAGATGCACTTTGGAGCCAGGTAGTCAGTCCTTGGTTGAAATCCCAGCCTTTACTTTAGTGAAGGCAACAGGCCCTCCTGTGTGGGTCTTTCTCTTCATCTACAAAATGGAGACACTAATTCTCACCTGCAGGGTTGTTGTGAGGCAGAAACGGACAGTGCTTCTGAAGCCCCCATGGTCACAGCTGGCCCTCTTCCCACAATCCCTCCGTTAGAGCAAATCCCCTGTGTCCATGAAACAGAACTGCTGTCGCCCCTCCAGGGCGCGGTGTCATGGGGACCAGCCCAGGCTCAGACCCAGACACGCTTTTGACCTCAACGGAGTCAGAAAGCTCCGTTACTCAGTTTCTCCGTAAAGGAAAGAGGACCAACAAACTTGATCTAAGTACTTACAGTTGACAAAAGTAACAGAGTGGAAAGAAAACTCGACACCCTGATTTCATTACTTACCAAGTTTTGTAAAGGGTGCTTGCCTTCCAGAGGAAATCGTCTGGAGTCAAAGACGAGTTGCTGACATCATTACAGTTGGACGGTGTAACTTTGTGAGATATTTTGGGTTTTGCTGCATGCCACCGTGATGAATGGAGTGGGGAGGTGGAGACCGACTTCACACGCCAAGCATTAAAGACAAGACAAGCCCTACAGCCATCTGGCTCCTGACACCGTGGACATGATTTACTGACACGCTGTGCCTTCCTAGGTCACCGTCAGGTCTTCCCTGGCAGCCCCCTCACCCTCCCACCCCCAGTGCCGCTCCCCGTCTCAAGGCCGGGAAGCCCTTGGCTTGTCTCTGCAAACACACGTGACATGGTGGTCATCGCAGCGAGAGCCTTCACCGTTGTCAGGGCCCAGACCTTGATATCCAAGAGCTCCCGGTGAAATGTGGGAGAAATACGTCTAGACAGAGACTGTCCGTAGAATGGGCTCCGTGCAGTGGGAGTATTTAGCCAGGGATGTTACATGGGCCCAGGGCACTGAGTCCCATGGGGGGCTTCAGGGAAAGTTTTGGGACTGACCGTTACTTCAAAAAGATGGATAGAGACAGCCTGTTGCGTCGAGTGGGGACTGTATGAGCAAACGCCCAGAAGCTCGGGTGCAGTACCGTGTATGCATGGAGATGGAGGTCAGGGGTGAGGGGCATCACAGAACTTCCAGAGTCAAGCCACAGCGTGGAGAGGAAATGGGTGAGGGTTACGGATGGGGTAGGGAAGGTCCTATTTGCTAGGCCAGGGAGATTGGACTTCATCCTGTAGGCAGGTGGCAGGTCAGATCTCTCTCACTGGTGACTTCATGGAGGAATGATTTGGGATGGGGGGTGGATCGGAAGGAGGCAGGGAGACCCGTGACAGCTAGGAACTATTGCTGTCCTCCACACGAGGGACATTGAGGACCTGGGGCATGGCGGTGGGAGCAGACGGGATTGTGCATGCTCCAACCGCAGGAAGTCGGCAGGCTCAGTTTCGCAAATGAAGAACCCCCAAGTCTAAGGTTGATTTTCCTTCCCTCCTCATCCACAACCCGCCATGGCTGATTAAAGCTCTTGAAGGTCTTGTATAAGCCCGTCATTCCTCTAAGGACTTTTAACTAGAGAGAAAAAAGTAAAGAAAGAATTATTTAAAGGAAATTGTGGTAGATATTTAAGAATTCAGTTATAACCAGTTGCTATGGAGTTAGAAGAAAACCTGTGGACAGGTGGGGTGTGGGTGTTCCTGGGCTGACTGTGGGTGGGTCAGGCACAGCACAGAGTATGACTGTGCACAGGACAGAGCACTGTCCTCATACAGTGATTTTCCCACTGGCTTGCTATGATGAAACTTGAACCATTGGATGACTTCACGGAGGAGGGATTAGAGTTTAATTCAAAAAGGAGTCGTCAGCTACATGTCATATAGCCCCAAAATAGAAACTTGCTCTTTTTCAAATGTCTGTCTTTAAAGGGCCAGAGGATCAGGGACAGAAAATTCTGAGCAACTTCAAACAGAGCCCAAGTGGCATCGCACCTTATAGAAAGGACTCAGCATCATGAAGCAGCCGCGATGCCTCTCGCGTCAGCCAGGATACGAGGTCCGATGTTATTTTTGCCAGTGGTTTAGATACGTGTTTTTATATACAAAAACAAGAATGCTTTCCAAGATATGACTGTTCTAAGTCCCTGGCTAGTGCCTGTGTGTTTTTCAGATTTCGGCTCAGGTGTTACCCTTTTTGAGTGGGTTTCTTCGACCTCTCTGGTCCCACAGAAACACTTCCCCTCTGTCACCTAACACTTAGTAAATTGAATTGAAATTTACCTGTCTTCCTGATAGACCACGAGGTCTTTGAAGGCAGGGACTATTTGATTTGTGGGTTTTCAACACCTAGGTAGAGCCTGGCATAGGTTAGTCATTTGATACATGAATGAATGCGTAGAATCTTGGATTCTGCTGTATACCAGTTCCCAGTGTGCTCATTTTGACAATCTAGTTCTGGTTTTCTTTTCTTTCTTTCTTTTTGTTCCCGTGTGTGTGTGTGTGTGTGTGTGTGTGTGTGTGTCTTAAAACAGTTCTACGTGCCTGTATCCCTTCAGCTGCAGCGGAGTTAGAGTTAGTAAGGCTGTTTGAGCATCCTTGGATTACATAAAAAAGCGCAAATTACACTGTTTGTGGATTCATAAAATATTTTAGTTGGAGTCTGTGCTCACATTAATAGCTTACTGTCAAGCATACAAATTACTTTCATCAGCCACTGGTGAATACACGTGACCATTGGAGCAGGGCCCTTGGAAACGTGTTGGAAGAAACTATGAGGTGGTCAACCTGGTAGCTGCAGTCTGCTGAATTTATCACCCAGGTTGATAGCTTACACAGTTCTCTGATTTTTCTGACTTTTGCTGTTTTTTTAAAAATCACAAAAGGCCCATTTATAACTTTATAAAAAGACGTACAGTGAAAAACATCTTTTCTCAAGAGGAAACTGTGACCTCAGTAAACCTTGGGAAAGACTCCGTATGGTTTCAATTCTTTTATTTTAAAAATTGCTCTGCATGTGTGTGTCTGTGTGTGCATTGCATGTGTGTGTGTTCGGGTTTTACTTGGATGGCGGTGTAAAGTGAGGAGGGATTTAAGAAATTGTAACACAAACGGAGTTAATATTCCTTACGACAGCAAATACTTCCAAAACACAACAAAGCCAACCATTTCTACTCTTTACAGAATCTGTTTTGCAAGATCTCATCGATCACAAAAGTGGGAAAAACGATCGCCACCACTCTTTCTCATGTTCTGTCATATCTACTCTGTTTTGGAGGAAGGATTATTTTTTCTAGCTCACCTAAAGACTAGGCTACAACTTAACTATCCGTCAAAGGAGAAGGCAGCTCTAGAATCCTGGAATCTTGTTGGCAGTGAGAGAAGGGTTCCCTTTAAAGTACTCAGATGAGTGGTTTAAATTGAAAGCAATGTTTCTGAAAGACCAGGTACTTACTACTCAGTCAAGGTCATTCTTCCCAAGCATCTTGAGAATGCGCTGTTCATCTGTGCAGGCTGTTCAGGTAAAAAGAAAACTATCAGTTTAGGGCCAGTGACTGGCATCTGGTTAGGCTCTCTGGAGCCTGGCTCACTTAAAAGTCTACCCTGGGCTCATTACATTTCAGCGTTTAAAGCCACCGTCTGCTCACTGCATGGAGTTGCCACACCATTCCATGACTCCTGCACATTTTCCATTATGCTGGCTTCATAAGGTCTGCATTATTATAAGGGCTCTCTTTGGAATCAGCATCTGAGCAGAGTAGGTTTTATTTCTCTTTAATTACATTTTTAGTCCAAGAGGTAAAAGGTTGAGTGTAGAAGATTGTAGTATGATCGTGGCCTGTAACTTTTCAAAGTGTCCCTTCATAGAATGACCACGGTTTAAATAATTTTAAGCCATTATAGCAGTGGACCGTTAGAGTGTGGCTCTTCAAAAACACCAGAAAGCTTTTTTTCCCCCCTTTCTCTGACGTCGCAACTGTTCTTTGTCAAAAATTGGAGAATTTACAGATTCCCGAGACAATTAGACATGTTTTGAGAAAGTTGAAAGAACATTCAATGCTTACTGCCACTCAAAAAGGTTTCTTGAGGGGCGCCTGGGTGGCCCAGTTGGTGAAGTGTTCGACTGTCGACCTTGACTCAGGTTATGACCTCATAGTTTGTGAGTTCGAGCCCCACATTGGACGCCTGCTTGGGATTCTCGCTCTGTCCTTCTCTGCCTTCTCCCTCATTCAATAAATAAATAAATAAATAAATAAATAAATAAATAAATATTTAAAAAAAAGTTTTCTTGAAAACCATGATAATTTCTATGCAGCCTAGAGCATCCCCCTGTCCTCCAGACTACCCAATGGATACACAAAGTCAGCTTATCCAAACCTTAAATCATTTCCTTTTCCAAATTGTTCTTTCTTCTGTGAGTGGCCCTCACCCCGCCCACCTCGGTAAGTGACCTAGAGGACACCTCGCCCGATGTCATCACCCCCATGACCACCAACATCTAGTCAGTCTTGAGTCACCCTGATTTTCCGTCCGCTAACTTGTCCTACTGCGCCTCTGGCGTTCATACGACTCCTCTCTTCTGCTCTAACTACTCTGGTTACGTCTCCCTTTGCCTGCCTGCCTGCTGTGAATCCCCAACCCACACACCCAGTCAGAAGGATCCTTCTCAAATAAAAGCATCTGTGAATACCGTTGCCCTGCTTGAAACTCACGAATGGCTGCACCATGGAGTTCAGGCCAGAGTGCGAACTTCTTCATGTGGCTCACACACTGACTTCTTTCTCAGTCTCAGCACGACCTCTTGTCCCTTTCATTTCCTCAGGTGCCTCCCTGTTTCCCTGACCTTGCATTTGGAGCCCTCCTCTGAGCCCCATGGCACCAGTGTTTGCCCAACACGCTGATTTTGAGTGTGTGTTTGTGTCTCGTTATCATCCTCTCGACTGTATGCTCCATGAAAATAGTGACTCTGCATTGTGTTACCTCCCTAGAGCCTAGGAAAATGCCACGTGATAGTCGCTCAGTAAAAATCTGTTGGATGAAGGGAATTTCATCTTGGGGCCATGTTACCCGGTGAGATGAAAATGTCACTCGACAGATCTTGCAGTTGGTCTATCAAATTGTAGTTGCTAGAAGCCCCATGTGAAGCGAAGGCATCATGGCACTTACACAGTAAATTTGTTAGCTGGGACCATTTAATTCGATTTGTTTTTCAGTTCTTAAGTCCTTTAGCATAGTTGGAAAGCGCCCTGAAATTGGATTCAGAACATGCTTGGAGTCCGGCCCTGGAAAACTCCCTTAATCCACGGGAGTAGACACATCAACTGATTTTTCTGAGACTCCGTTTTCTCTGCTGTTAAATAATGGTCCTGAAATTTGCATGTCGGAGCACAGGTGCAGACGCCTGCCCTAGTGCCTGGCACACGGTGAGTATTCAATCAATGTTAGCTTCATATACTGTCATGGATGAGAGCTAAGAAATACTGGTATTTCATGTTAGTCAAGATGTTCCAGTATTTATTACATGAGTTCAAGTCACTGTGTGCCACGTAATTTACCAATCTGGCCTTAGTGTCTTCATTTTACTTTAAAAACTAGCGATACCGCTTTAATCGACAAAGCCAAACACACACGATTTTCGTCACTTCCATTTTGTTCCTGATCTATTTCCTCATTTCTCACCCATTTCTCTCTTTGTATCCTGTCCAGAGAAAAAGCACAATTTAGCTTCAGGGAGAGGAACTCCTGCTTCTAAGTTAGCTTTGTTTTGCTTATTTTGAGCTCACGATTCCTGAAATAATGCCAGATTTGCATTCAAAAAAGTATATTGACACTGAAGAAAGACATTAGTGTTCTCACCCTTACAGGTAATTTCACACGTGTCTCCTTTTGAAGTATCATCACGCTTCTTGTTTTCTTAGCTCCAACGCTTTTCGTGGATTTTTGAAGCAGTGGTAATGGAGCTTTTTTCTCTGTAGGCACATTTCATGGTTGACAAACGTGTCTTAAGGACGTGATACGATCAATGGTAGGAAAAACAGATTCAGTCTCTGCCTTCAAGGAGCTCTTGTTTTTTTTTAAACTTACTCTCAATTTAATTAATTTAATGAATGTGATTAAAGGCACATCTATTGACTGACATTCTTACCAAGTCTTTGAAAGTTCAGTGACACTAAGGTTGAATGAAGGTGGGTAGCTGCCAGAGTTTAATTCTAAAATGTGCACTCAAGAGAACCACCGACAGACTTCCAGGATATATGTCAGGAGGAGTATCTGTCATATGGGCATCTTCACAGTATCATCAGGTCATAAATTTGAACATTCATTTAACCGGAAGAGAACCCTTTTCCTCTACGCTAACGCTCTCGGAATTATAATCAATGATGAGACAACTTGATGCCTTTTCTGCTGGAAACACAAACAGCTACCACCAAAAACCAAAACAAAGAAACAAAAGAAGACCATTGGAGAGTTTCTGCCGTAAACTCATCTCTTTTTTCTCCTTTTCCGAATGTGGTGTTTTCCACTGAAGAAATACAACACTCTAAAGGTGATGGGTAAGGATTCTGGCTGTGTTCGTATTGGTTTCCTAAGGAGACTTTTAACAATAGGCTATCGTGCATTCATCCCTTGATGATATAATGAGGACTAGGATTGGGACATAGTTTTCTAGTGTTCAGGCGTTCATGCAGAGAGCGGCCCCTACAAGCCCAGGGGACTTGTATTTACTCTGGCTGCTTTTCATCAAGGGGACACATCACATCACCATTCAAGTAAGCATAATTGACCTTGCTAATTGTATCCTGCCTCGGAGGAAGAAAGGCTTTTGCATATCTAATTGCTTTTTAATTCTTTTGCAAACATTTAGGTCAGCAAAATATCATTGTCCCATTTCTGATGCATATTGAATACTGATTTTAAATACCTTCTGCTCCTTTCCAACTCTTAATGCATGTGGGTAGAAAAGGCTGTGCCCATTCTCTATGCGATGGCCATTTTGAGAAGAGCACTACTCTATGTGTGAATCCTCAAATGTCTTCTCAACCTCTCTCTGGAAAATTGAAACCAAGGCCCAACGATAGTTCTTAAGGTTGACCAGTTCTCTCAACTAACAGAATCTGCAGTATCATCCCAAACTAGACGCATTGGTGGTATTTCTAATATAAAATTCAGGTATTTTACTTATGAATCTCTGATTGTTTTCATAGATAGTCTTAGCTATCTTGGTGTAGAGCATTTTCTTACTCAGATTTTATTCTGTTTCCAGTATTCACCTTTATTTATATAAAGCAAAAAAAAAAAAAAAAAAAAAAAAAAGCGATGGCTTGTTTTGCAGGAGGAAGGAGCCCTAGGCAGAACCAAATACGAAAAATGAGTGGTTTTTTTTAATTAACTTTTGTGTTTTTCTGGTTTTTGTTTGTCTGTTTCTGTGTTGCCATAGCGGCATTCAGCACATCTTGAGGTCAGCAAAAATAATAATCTCTTTCTGTTATGTTACAATTGTATATATTACTTTCCATTTGGAAAAAAAATACTTGGAAAAATACCGTGTCAAGTGAAGTCAGCAATCTTTTGACAGAGTAGACAACTTTATATTTTCTTCCTATAAGGGAAGGAAAAGGTCCTCTTCTGCTACAGAGAGCAGGCGAAGGTGATTCTACCCCTCTTTTCTTTACTTCAGGGCATGGGGATTGAGGAAATATGGGTCTCTAATATTAGGGTATATTTGAGGATGGACCGCTAGGGACACTGATGTGAATTTGTTTTAATCATGCTGGCAATGCAATTTATTACCTCAGAAATTGATTCTTAACAAGAAGCGTGCGAACATCTTTTTGACTATCAGATTGCTTGTTGGCTGTATAGGGAAGGGGAAGAAAAAAAGCAAATCAGGTGAAAAGAATTGATTTGATTCTGAGCTGTTGTTGGAGATAGATTATTATTTTTTAAAGGGATTTATTTATATTGTGCTGAGACCTTATTAATGTGCTCCCTTTAGCATTTCAGAGTCCAATTTCCTAGAGAGACCATGTAATCATCCAAATTACTCCTTCCTCCCAGAGAGGTATGATGGGAGCTCAAAGACAGGTGGGTGGGTGCCTAACAAAAGGGAGAGTGTGTATGATTTCTGTGGCCACCATATTGTTGCATAACAAATTACCCTGAGACTCAGTGGCAGGTTTTGTGGCAATACCATGGACATACATAGCAGACCAGTTTGGCCATTGGTTGGAGCCATGAATCAGTCAGCGTCCCTCAGGGAGCTTTCCTCTGTGGCGTTTGGAACTTCCATAACATTCTGTAGCTATTCTGGATCCAGGAGCTTTGAAAAGGATTCTTGACAGCAGCCATAGAGATTTCATTTGAAAATAAGGAATAGTATGAGCTTTACCACTCAAAATAACCAGACTGTGTACAATATATGAATAACCTGCTCTTTCTGGTTAATTAAGAGTTCACTGGAATTTGGGATTTTTTTAGGATTTTAGTCTCAGTTGTTAACAGCTAGTGTCCACCTTGGCAAGCCATCTGACCTCTCAGCCTCAACTTGTTCGTGTATGAAATAGCTTTGGTTCATAAGATGAGAGTTGAGTACAATGCTCTGTGTGGAAATGTTTTGCAAACTCAGTGTTAAAAATGAATGACCATTGTGGAAAACAGGCTGTGTGTCTGTAAAGGTTCAAATCCAACATCTGTAGCTGTATTCTCAGGCCCTATCCTGGGTTTTAGAACAAAATTGGTTCAAAATTTTGTTCTAAATGTAACAAAATTGGTTGATATATTGGTAAGTTTGTTTAAATATGAGCATGAGGTTGTCTTCCATTTTTCACATGAGGTATTTTGTGTATGGAACCAAAAATGCCTATGTAGGCAGATAGCGTAAAAAGACACAAATATTTGGGTTTCTCTTCATTTGATTCTGTGATTAGGAGAAGCCATAGTTATGGTCAATTTCTAATTATCTGCATATAGATTAATTCAGTGGGGATACACCGAAGGTAGCTCTCCCTATTATCTTTTTCCTGAAAAGATTCTCTCCTCTGCTCATTTTTAAATTCCCTCTTTTAAGGTGTGGCTAGTGGAACACAAGGGAAGCCTTTTAAACATGTTAAATTACCCTTGTTTTACTTACCCTCTTCCTCCTTAGGGAAGGTTGGAACACAGAGAGCTACGTCACAGGTAGAGACAAGTGTTTGACTTCCATCTTAGGAGGTTCTCTGCGGGAGGAGCTGGGAAGAATTGCAAAAGGAACCATTGTCAGGAAGCTAAGTTGCTTGAAATGATCTGCCTCTCTCCTCGAATCAGGCACCTTGCTCAAAGTATATTGAAGGTCTGTCAATTTTGTGAATCTGAGCACCCATGATGAATGAGAAGTGTGGAAGTCCATGATGATAAGTTGGGAATTATTCAGGGTACTCTTTCAGTCACCATGTCTTGCCCAACATTTTATTTTATTATTATTATTTCTTTTAATGTGTATTTATTTTTGAGAGAGAAACAGAACGTGAGCGGGGGAGGGGCAGAGAGAGGGGAGACACAGAATCCGAAGCAGGCTCCAGGCTCCGAGCTGTCAGCACAGAGCCCGACGCGGGGCTCGAACTCACGAACCGTGAGATCATGACCTGAGCTGAAGTGGGATGCTTAACCGACTGAGCCACTGAGGCACCCCAACATTTTCTTTAAGGAGTCTGGTTTCTTCCCTTCTCCCCAGTTGTATTGGCACTGACCTCTCTGTCAAAGTACCCAGGTCTGCGCTATGACTTTATCCTTCAGAAGGTATTTCCGTGTAAGGCAAAATCCTGACTTCCATGCAGACATAAAATGAACATGTGTTTGGATTTTATTTTACTCATCAATCAATGAGGAAAGCAGGCAGATGTTACAGCCAGTTCAAAAGAGAATCTGAAGGGTAGGCTCATTGATAATATCAGGAATATTGAAATGAAGGTACACATGGAAGCAAAATTGTTATCCCCTGTTTGAAGGGGTTGATTTGGGGGACGGGACGTCACTCAGAAAGCTTCTGGACAGGACAGAATTTGCACGTGTTTACACAAGAATCATTCTGCATTGCTGTCACATAACTTACAGAGTTGTACAGTACTCCCACAGAGCCAGAATCCGATAATTCAGAGGACTGGCCCCTAGGGTAGACGGTAAATGCATAGTTTTCCTTTGAGGTACGACATTTTCCTCTGTGAGTGGCAAGTCACATTGTGGTTGACTTTGGCCACCTCCACCAGATTAAACTTCCATAAATACTGTTGTATTGGACACCTGGCTGGCTCAGTCAGTAGGGCATATGACTCTTTATCTTGGGGTCAACTCTTGATCTCAGGGTCGACTCTTGATCTCAGGGTCAACTCTTGATCTCAGGATCATGAACTTGAGCTCCACATTGGGAGTAGAGATTACTCTAAAAAAACACTGCTTTTATCATCTGATTCATCTTTCCTGTCACTGATTGTGTCTAGTCTGAACCCTCGCCAGTCATCAGGTTCTTTGTAATCTCTTACATCTCCGGCATTACATGCCAGCTCTCTCCAAACATGAACCCTACTTTAGTCAGACCACCTTCTTCCCTCCACATGTGCACATGATTAATTCCTCAGCCAAGCCTTATGAGGAATCTCTCCTTTTTAACCTATTCACTCCCTTGTTCAAGGCAAGTGCATCTCAACTTTGTTGAACCTTGCCTCTTATGACATCCTGTTGGGTATATGGATCATGCCAAACTACCCACCACATAGTTATCTGCTGTTTTCTATTTTGGGGGGAACACTTCATGTTTGTTGAATCCAGCTTGATGGAAAACTCTTCTTTGTTTTGGTTATATCTCACCCTGCCTAACACCACTATGAGCATATAAAACTACCCATTCTATACTTACCGATCTCTAATTATCCTGTCCTTGGTTATTATCCATTTGTATGACTAAAACAAGAATTGAATACATGGGGGGAAATGGAGAAAATTTTCATTTCTTGAAGTTGTTCCAAGATTCAACAGACTTTTTCTGAGTCTTAACCCTAACAAAACAAAACAAAACAAAACAAAACAAAACAAAACAAAACACCTTCCCCAGGATATTCCAAAGCTTTGGTCATGGGTCTGCTTTGATTGATCGCTTGGATTGCCACTACTAGTTGAACCTTAGAAAGAATAGATTTCTTGGGAGCAGACTTGATATTTCATCGTTAAGCCCCTTCAGAGTAATTGCTCAAGGTAACGAGAAACCACGGAATTACATTTTATATTACGTCCAAAAGCAGTCATCCAATTTGGAAGGTGAAAAGTTAGCTTCGATTGGTACATAGTGAAGTGAGTTTGAACTCTGTGCATGATGCGAGGGTGTACCTGAGGCTTTATTGTCTAGGTTCACAGGGGGAGACCTGCTTTCCAGGCTGCTGTGGCCCTGGCAGAATGGCCGTTGCTACCAGTTCTAGAATGGGCTAGAGCAGATAAGAAGATCCGATTTTCTCCTCGTTCATGAAGGCAGAGATTGTTGTCTGTTTTATTCACTTGTGTCTCTGCATGCCTGCAGCATGCCTGAGCGTCTGGCATATTTTTGACGCTCAAAAAAATATTTGTTTTGAACGAACAAATGCTTGTTTTTCATTCTCTAATCACTGTAACATATTTATAGCTTCAGAGTTTACAGTTTTTGAAAATCTGATTTTGGTGGTGTTCAATGAAACTGTTTCCCCTAAGAGTTTAAAAACTCAGATAAAAATCCAGCCTGGGTGGCTCAGTCGGTAGGGTTACTGACTTCGGCTCAGGTCATGATCTCGTGGTTCACGAGTTTGAGCCCCACGTCGGGCTCTGTGCTGACAGCTCGGAGCCTGGAGCCTGCTTCGGATTCTGTGTCTCCCTCCCTCCCTGCCCCTCCCCCAGTTGTGCCCTGTCTCTTTCTTTAAAAAATAAATAAACATTAAAAAAATTTAAAACAATCACAGTTTTATAAGTAATGTCATCAAGAAGGGAAATTAATTCAATTCGAACCAAAATAGGACATGTGTGCATTACATGTTTATATACATTTATATGCCCCGCAGACGTTTTAATTGATAGAAATCTGTCTTCTACCTAGAAATGGTTATATTATAACATTTACTAGTGTTCTGTTAGATTTTTGTGGCATAGGCTTTTGTTCTTAATCATAGCTAACTAAAACGTCACTTCAAATCATTTACTTATCGAAATGTAGCTTTCGCAAAAATTACATTTGGCACACATTAAAGAAAAAATAGTTTCTTGAGACAAAGATGTGTTTTAATGTTGGAGCCCTTTATTGAGTACACTTCCTATTTACACAGAAAACTTACAAATACCACAGAGTAAAATCCTGCTGATTTTTTGTTTCTTAGTCTACCATCCATATTCACACGGAATGGTACCTGAAATTATTGTCAGATGCCTTGTCCCTCATCTCACTGAGATGCCAGGTAGCCTTCAGGTAGTTTTCAGTTCAGTGTTTTTCCTCTTGTTTGAAAGGAGCACTTCCCACAGGCCAAATGAGACAATGGATAACCAAGGAAATTTATTTCATGTGTGAGGGCTTCTGGGGGAGAGAATGACCCCGCACAGAAATCTGCCTTCAAAACAGCAAGCGCTTTATCGATCCCCATTTGTTGAAAAACAGGGTCTCTGAGCCAGATCCCAGCAGTTAGGTAACAAGGCCCTTGGGGCGCCTGGGTGGCTCGGTCGGTTGAGCGTCTGACTTCGGCTCAGATCATGATCTCACGGTCCGTGGGTTCGAGCCCCGCGTCGGACTCTGTGCTGACGGCTCAGAGCCTGGAGCCTGCTTCCGATTCTGTGTCTCCCTCTCTCTCTGACCCTCCCCCGTTCATGCTCTGTCTCTCTCTGTCTCAAAAATAAATAAACGTTAAAAAAATTTTTTTTTAAAAAAAGAAGGCCCTTGGGAGCAAGTAGAAATGGTCAATCGGCTCTCCAGAGGCGTAGAAACTTATTACGGAAACTTATTACTAACCGCGTTAGTGCAGATAGACTGTCTTCAAAATAGAACATTTACCAGGACAGTTTCTCCCCGTGGCCAGCTTGATAAAGAAGTCTAAAGCTTCTCTGACAGGAGCACTCCTACCTGCGCCCCTCTTCCACGTATATATTTTTCTGGGTGATTTTTTTCCAATAACCTCGAGAAGATGACTTTCTGTGCGGATGCTCTTCTGGGCAGTTGTAATCTTTGGATCCACGGCTACTAATATATATAAGTTATGTTTGTCCCCAATTCGGAATATTTTGGCATCATAATATTGTTCAACTGCTTAGCAAAACGATTCTTTGCTCCTGGAAGTGGGGGCGGGAATGAACCGGAGTCCTGCAGACGTGACCTGTAGTGGGTCTGAGCCGGGAAGACTTCAGGCCTCTGTGGGACTCAGAGGTCTCTCACATTTCTCTGTCCTTCCGGTGAGCTGGAGACGAGAGGGTGCACCTGACCTGTCCCTAGGCGGATAGAGCTTTTCTGAAGAGAGTATTTAGTCTCCGTCTGTCTGTAGACAAAATGGGAAGGATTTAGTCTGATCTTAAAGGAGGAGAGTGTTACCTACCAGATGCAGGAATAAAGGATTTGGAGGCGCTCATTGGTGGCTGATCAGTCGCGGGTGGCACCAGTCATGATCTCACAGTTCTCGTGAGTTCGAGCCCCGTGTCGGGCTGTGTGCTGACAGCTTAAAGCCCAGAGCCTGCTTCAGATTCTGTGTCTCCTTCTCTCTGCCCCTTCCCTTCTCGTGCTCTGTCTCTCTCAATCTCTCTCTCTCTCTCAAAAATAAACAAACATTAGAAAGGATTTGGAAACCGAAGAATCCAAGCTGGACCAGCAAGCTGAGCCCACATCAGTTTGCAACAAATCATAAAGGCAACACTCCCGCCCCACTGCGTTTTATTGGGAGACTTTACAATGTGCTGGACACTTATTCACATCCCCTTCTTCCCCCCCCCCCCCCATAAAAACTGATACTGTAGGTGTCGCTACTTGTATTGGATAATGGGCAGTTAGCCGCAGTTGCCTTTTTTCCCTCCACCACTGTGTTCTCTGACAGAGCGGAGACCCTCAAATATTTGTTGAATGAATCCTCATTTTGTGAATGAGGAAACCAAGATTCGGTCATTTGTCCAAGACCAGGCATCAGCTAATTAGCCCAACTACTCGGTGTAAAATCCATCATTCAGGGGCTCCTGGGACTCAGTCAGTTGAGTGTCCAACTCTTGGTTTCGGCTCAGGATGTGATCTCACGGCTGTGGAATCAAGCCCCGTGTCTGACTCTGCCGGGCATGGAGCCTGCTTAAGATTCTCTCTCTCTTTCTCCCTCTGTGCCGCGCCCCCCCCCCCCCACCTCCATGGTCAGTCTGTCTCTCTCTCTCTCCATCTCTCCCTCTCTGTCTCTCTAAAATTAAATCTGAAAAAAACCACCATTCAGTTAATGATAAGGACTTAGATAATCTCAGGATCCTAAAGCTGTTGTGTGGTTTTTTTTTTTTTTTTGCATATTTATCTGTCTAAATGGATTAAAATTTCCTTCTTGTTTTATTTGTTGTTTCTTTCCTTTTTCTAAGTCTGCGGACACTTTGGGGTTGTTTTCGCCATGCACTAGGACAAAGGAGAGGATTAGAGGTTTGTGCATGAAATAGTCATTAAGTGGAAGCAGAGTTTCTATGAGCCCAGGATTTGTGGCCATAGTTGGGAGTGAGTAGGGAGTCCTACAAGGAAATTAGACACCCGGGGCACTAGAGTCAGACCACTTTTTTCAGTTGGCCCCCCCGTCAAATTTCTGTTGAAGCTTCTCTCATGTTGTGTGCAGTGCAGGCCTGAAAGGTGTCTAATCTATGGGTAACAATTTGTTACTTTCTTCATAGAAGATGTTAGGAGATGCTTCAAAGTTTTATCACGTGGAGAACATTGATTGGCATTAAGCATGTGATTTTTTTTTTTTTTTTGGCCTTAAATTAGGACCTTGAGAACACCACCAAGCTGGAAATTGTGGTATCATGGCCTGTTCATTAGAGATCCTGCAGTAATTTATGCCCAGTTTCCCCGCTTGTTTGAGACAGGACACTGAATGGCTACACGGCTAAGGCAGACTGATGTTTCTCTAGAAGAGTCTTATACGAGTATTGTGTATACACACATAATGTGGAGTGGCCACGGCTTCATGGGATTTTTCCAAATCCACCTTATTTGGCAGTTACCATGCTATGAACTGAGGGTATATTTACATAAATATTTGGAAAGGTGGACTCTTCAGTACGCGAATATTAAGGACCGACGAGTCTATTCTGCATAGCCTAAAAAACTCTCCAGGCGTAGTCTGGCTCACCTCAGAATAATGGATTTGCTGCCTGGGCCCTTGATTTCCCAGCTTCGAATGGATGCAATTTTAGAACTCTGCTGGAGAGGCCATACATTTTGACAGCTAGAGCAATCTCCAAGGTTTTCATCAGTCATGGCCCTCATTTTGCATTGTAATATGTGCGGGAGATGTGAAACTGATGGTCGCATGCTCTAATGGGGGATTTCACTGATAGGACTGCAGTGCCTTTTGTACGGCTGTGTGTTCTCATAGTCTCCCACCTTGCTTCAGGGAATGCCCTTCTTTTGAGATTCACAAAAAAATAACCCAAAGAAACAGGAGCTGTCATTTTGGAAAGTTCTCTAGCCAAGTGATTTATTATTTTGGCATTCTTCCACAGTTCTCCTCTTCCGTGATCAATATTCATAGAATTTTGACTGTGCAAGGTTAATTACACGTGAATGTACACGTGGAGATGTGAATATGTATATCTCACTGTGTAACTTTTCCCTAAGATTGTGATAAACTAAGTTGATAGTGACTTAGGTGCTTCTGGGAAAAACCTGTTCCATGTGTCTAGGTAATGCAGCAAATTTTTCTCAGTTATGTGTGTTATTTGTGGATAATTTTGTCTAATTTCCCCCCTCTGATTGAACTTAAAACATCACAAATACAGTCAGCAAGTTTCTAAAAGTAATGTCAGGATTTCTGAGCTGTTAAACTTGGGAAAGAAATTAGAATATGTGTCTTGTATTATCTTATTAGCTCTTGGTTATCAATTATCTGAGCTACTGATAATCACTAAGTAAGAGAAGTTGTTGAGATGCATTTGGCTACTTACGTCTGCTCGTGAGTGTGTTTCTGATGTTCTGGAATTGTCCTGCATTCCGAATAAGTTCAGGCTGCGGGCTAGGATTCCCATTATCACCAGTATTGTCTACTGTTGTTCTGGATACTGACCAAAGGAGTGAGATGTAAAACGAAGTGAGATACACATACTGGAAAGAAGATAAACAGTCCTCTGTTGAAGCAAAAAGGGGCAAAGAAACGGAACAGGTCATTTACCAAGGAAGAGACAAAGATCATCAATAAATTAGCTTCAAAAAATTTAGTCTTTGGCAAAGATGCTAAAGACCCTTGTTGAAAAGTGTCTGCGTAGAAAGAGCCTTGTACATAGCTATCAGGAATAAAAATTGGCAACATGTTTCTGAAAGGCAATTTTAAAATATTCATCAAAAATTTAAAAAACATTCATATTCCTCGCTGCCATAATTCTAGGAATTTAATATAGGCAATGTGTCTTTTCTTCTTTTGCATTGCTAATCCCTTTTCTGATTAAAATGGTGACTCCTTTCTTGGAAAAATGCTAATGTACAATCAAGTTTGCCTTTAATTTCTTGAGTCATGTGGTGATTGCCTAACTCCAGCAAAATGACAGTACCCTATAATGCAATATAAATTTTGCACAACACCCTAGATACTGTTACTTTAGAAATTGTAAAGAATTTACAAAATAAAATCTGTGAAAGTCCATATTAAATATATTTCATGTATAAAATTCTAAAAATAAAGCATAAAGTAAAATCTTACATTTATAAAAAATGGCGTAGCATACATTATCATTTTAATAGACATCACTGGCCACTGCTTCTGATTTTCCGTTTGATGTCTGCCCCATCATAGCTACTGCTTCCTTGTTGCTGTGAGATTTCAGCCCCTTCTTGTCCTGGCTAACTCCCGGGAGTGAAGCCTTCAGGACAAATCTTTAGAAGGCCCCTGCTTCTCTAGCCAGCACCTTGAAGTTGCAAGTTTTGCTTTGTTCCCTCTTTCCTACCCAGGAAAAGTATTTTGAGAGGATAAACAAAGCCCAGCCCAGAAGTATTAACTCTCCTTTGCAACAGAGAGAACCGTCCCCTTCAGAGGACCCTCCCACTTTGTGTACAGACTTTGTTAAAATATTTTTAGAGTCGGGCCCACATTGAGGATCTACCCAGAGGATGTGGGTAGAACAAAGCTCGGTAGTAAAGAGGGCTGAATTTTGTTGATGGTGCTATTCCCAAAAGAGCTCTTAAGTGAGGCCAGTTAGGAGGGTTCGTGGAATGATGGAAAATTGCTGGATGCTATGGCGTGTGGCTTCAACTCATTTATCCACACTCAGGAAGAGGCTGTCTTAAAATGGTAGCTCCTGGTACCACGACAGGATGTCTCAAGAAGCCATCTGCCACTTTAGGGCTCACCCTAAAAAGCAAAATATTTTTAAAAAGTAACAGTATATATCATAAAGGGAAATGATTCTGTTGCCTCCCCAGGCTTAGTGTGCAGAATCTAGTGGTTTGTTTTTCTCTTGTGGTGGTTCCATGGTAGTTGCAATCCTGCACCAAGAAGTAAAGCAGTCTTAAGGCCATTCAAACTCTTTGGTTCAAGCCCTTGAGCGAAGAGAGAGTGTCTGAATACAAATTCCATTTTGACTCAAAGGAGTTATACGAAGAGAGGTACTTAAGAACTGGGCTTTGAATGGAAACTGCCTGCATAACCTCTGATAAGGGACTTAACCCCTCTGTGCCTCAGTCCTTCCCATCTAAAATGGGAATCATAACCATACTTATCTCCCAAGATTATGTGAGAATTAGTCAATTAATATATCGGATGCATAAAACAGTGCCTGAGAGTTATCACTCCATCAATGTTAAGCACGATTATTATTTTCGTATGTTTCAAGAGACCCATAAAAAAACTAATTAGAAATATTAAGTATTTTTAAAATGTAATGTCCTGGTGACATAAAACTGAATATTACCATTTTTAAAAAATCGCATTTTGTTTTTATTCTTTTTTTTTTTCCTAATCAGATTATTACTGAGTGCAGTATTGGCTTCAAATGAACAGGATTACGCTTTGTTTTGCTTTTATCTTATTGTAGAGTCCATAAGTCATCCATACCTGGCTGAAACGGGGCTCAGAATTGATTAGCACAAAAATCACTTCCCTGCCTGCCCTTCCCCCGGTGTCTGAAGGCTTCCAATTTGGAAGTGGAGTTTGGTGAAGTTTGCTTTGGGCATGTTGGCCAGGAAGGAAGTGGAGAAGGCTGGTGTGATGTCTTCTCGCAGTCCAGGTCTTTGGCCTGGGTTTCAATTCCTTCTGCCAGAAGAGTGGGATTGACTCAAGACAACCGGACCACTCTGAGCACAAAATGTAGTTATGTAGCCTCCAAGTGAGCAAGAAGCTCTTTCTCCAGGTAGATTCAAACCCTCCACGTTCTAGAGGCCGATGGTGATTGTAAGCTTTATGGGGCCACAGAGGAATTTTCTTGGACACCCAGGAATAACTAGCCGGTTTTTTATTGGGAGCTCTTTTATAGCAATCAAGATAATAGGAGGTCTTGCCACATTAATTTGGGTAATAGAAGCTGAGTTTGTTTTTTTATTGGGAGATTTGCGTCTCATCTAAGGTCAATAGTGAATAGACCCTGGACTGTATATAGAAGGCTTGGCTTGGAATTTCCTATACATCTTGAAAGCAAGATGGAATCATCAAATGAAACCTTTTTTGCCCAGACCAAAACCTAACGAGGGATCAAATATTTTGGGGAGGTGACTGTGTCCTGAGTCATTCTTTGAATCTAGGCTTTTATTTAGAAGAATAAAAATCTCACTTGTCTTCTGCTTTTGGAGGATTACTGGGGGGTACTGGTGAGTTTAATTAGGTTAGTGATCGTATAATTTTAAATTATGTTTTTATTTTGTATTTTTACTGAAAGAAAATTAAGAAGAAAAATTAGGATTTGTTTCCCATAAGATTTTTCCAGGCCTCTACAAAAAGAAGACCTGGGGCACGTCTTCTTGTACCACAGAGTGCATTTTCATAGTGTCCCTCGCTCACCTGGGTGTGCACACATGCGTGCACACACACACATCACACATTTCTGATTTAGAGATGCTGACTCTTCTCTTAGCATTCGCACACGACAGGCTTTCCCGGGAAGGGATTTTAGGAAGTTGGGGGAGTGTGCATGTCTGTAGTAGAACTAAGGTTTGACTGTGAAAATGCTGGCCTCCCTCCCTGCTTGTTTATTTTTTTGAACTGTATCTGTTTATTCGGTGGGAGGAATTATGGCCCTGCTGCATCGTGGCTCCTGGTAGGGTGGGTGGGCTCTTTGGTGGGATCAGTGAGAAGCCCCAAGGGCCATTTTCCCCTTCAACCCTGGATTGAATTGCCACCCGGCAGAGCAGAATGAGTGTGGACAGAGGTAGGCGATGTCAAGTTAGATTTGGGCTATCAGTGCTTGAGGCTGGCAGTGGAGGTCTTCCTGTCATAGCAGGAGCCTGACCTGCCAGTTCTGTGATTGCACAAATTCAAGGAACGTTCAGAAACAGTGCAAAGATCTGCCGCCCTTGACCTGAGATGCAGAGACTGTGACGGACAGAGAAGGCTATGGGAGATGGCCGAGAGGAGCCAACCCATGGAAGGAGAGTGGAGAGCAGGCCGGGCAGGTATGTGGGCTTGGGCATGAGACATGAACTGTTTAACGGGAGCCGCCTTCCAGGTTCCGGAAACTCCTCGTCATAGCTGGGGCCAGAGAAAGAAGGTTTTCTTATCATCTCACTTCCACCCCAAACTCGGGTCCACACCTGTTTGTTTCCTTGTATAGCCCATCCGGGAATGTTGGTGCCCACTTGTTACCTTCTGAGAGTGTCTGCAAGTTTTGTGAAAAGCACTGACCAAACAAAATAAAACAAAACAAAACAAAGTAAAATAAAATAAAATAAAATAAAATAAGACATCACTGCCAACTGAGGTAACAGAGGCCTGACAGTAGAGAAACCTTGAATAAAGAGGGAGAACCCTCAACAAACTAAAACTACCACCAGTCTCTTCCTGTTCCTCTGAACCAATCAGTGAGGAAAATTAATTATAAAACATCTTTAAATATCAGGTGGGCTGTATTTCAGGTTTCCTTGATATCTTTATTTTCTCAGGATACCAGTCATCCCTTTTATTAATTGAGGTATTATTATTATTGTTATTATTATATTATCATTAATTCACCAATACAAATAGACCAACATCAGAAAGGAAGTAAACCCCTCACATGAAACTAGCCTGAATTTTTAGAGTTTGAAAATGATAACGCGGAGTATGTTGTTATGCCATTAAAAAGTTGATAGTTAAGGGGTCGCCTGGGTGGCCCAGTCAGTTAAGTGTCCCACTTGGGCTCAGGTCATGATCTTATGGTTCATGGGTGCGAGCCCCGCGTCGGGCTCTACGCTGACAGCTCAGGGCCTGGAACCTCCTTTGGATTCTGTGTCTGCCCCCCTTGTGCCCGGTATCTCTCTCTTGAAGATAAATAAACATTAAAAAATTGTTAAAAAAGTTGAAAGTTAAGGAGAGTTAACTGATGTTTTTAATTCATTTACTATTGGGCTCAAGCAGTGTGCCATATGCTGTTAATACGACATTCATACCTGTATTCTGGGAGCCTACATTCTTACATGGGCTCCTACTGTGAATTCCCAGATATTTTTTTAAAGTTTGTTTGTTTGTTTATTTATTTATTTAGAGGAGAGAGAGAACAAGTGGGGAAAGTGCAGACAGACAGAGAGAGAGAGGGAGACAGATAATCCCAGGCAGGCTCTGCATCAGCAGTGTAGAGCCCAGTGTGGGGCTTGAACTCACGAACCAGGAGACCATGACCTGAGCCAAAGTTGGACACTCAACCCATCGAGCCACCCAGGTGCCCCCAAATTCTCAGGTATTTATACACAAGGCAAAATGGAGGGAACTTGCAGGAAGCATAAAGAGAGAGTCCTGGGACTTGGGCAGAGTGAGACCATCCGTGGAGGGAGCAAGGCCTCCTGAGGGCAGTTGCTCTCTGCTCTGAACTCCCCAGAGTTTTCTGTGATGACACAGAAAATTAACTGTCGGACTCCCTTCCTGGTGAACGAGGAGGGATGAGCTGAACCAACACCAGCTGCGTCAGTGACAGGACCCTGTGCTCCTACAGGTCTCTGTGTTGACTTTCGACCCTTGTGGATCTTACCACACCGAGCATCTCAGCGTCCCTGTGAGGCTGGTGATGCAAAGAAAGTGAGAACGTGGAAATAGACAGCAGCTCCTCCAAAGGACGCTGAGAGAGCTCAAAACAGTCCATTTGCAAAGACCCATATGGGAAGTACAGTGCCTTTACAGGGAACCTCTTCCCCTTTATAGAGAGGCATTTCCTAAAGCAACGAAAATACACTTCTTCTAAAAGAAGACATCTGTTTTCCTGGATTAGATCTGGAAGTCACGGTGTCTGTATCGTTGCTTGATGTGTACCAGGTTTCTGGAGCCTTGACATTCAGACCCATCCCCGAGGATATAGACTAGACGCGTTTCTTGTTCCTCCCTCGCTGGCCACACAGACTTCTCTTCTGGTGCCGTTTGCAGGTCTCCTTGAGTTATCTTGTTGAGTTTTCTGCTTACCTGGGCTGACGGTCTCCATGGCTCTTTGCTTCTGCCGAGCCAACCAGAGGGAAGCAATTGAGAGTCTGTCTGCTGGGCAGTGATCGTCCGTTTTGCACTGCTAGTATGACTGCTGTGGCCGAAAAGAAGACTCTTCTGACTGCTAAACAGGTGCCTCTTGAAAAATAACAGAAGAGTTTCTTGCTTTTCCTTAATCCATCAAGATTTGAAACCTTTGCTCCCACGCAAGCACACTCTTACTCAAAATAATTGCACTTGTTAAAGTGGTCATTCATCTAAAAGATTCCTGTCAGCCCACTTCGTTCTTTATTCTTATTTTCCCAACACCGAAAGAGAAATGTCTTTTTTCTTTTCTTCTCTTAAGCATACCCTCATTAACAATGACGTTAACCAGACACTCTTCGAAGCTACAATGTAAGCCTCTCAAAATCCTTGCTCCTGTATTTCTAAATATTTGGTATCACCCTTCTTTCTTATGAAGAAATGTAGGAGGAGAATTCTACTATAGAGGTGAATAGTAGGAATATTATCAGGTAGTCACAATATTTCCTGAGTGGAGCTCAGTAGTTAAATAGCAGGAAAGTTATGGTTCCAAGGTGACTTTTAACTAACAATAGAAACAGATAATGGCGCTAGTAATTAAAAATTACTCTCACATCATGCATTGCATTCTACTTAGAAACAGAAGGTAAATACAATAAAGCTTTTGAGTGCTTACAGATTTTGATCGTCAAAGGTGTTATTTCATATATATATATATATATATATATATATATATATATATATATATATGCTTGTCAAAGGTGTTACACACACACACACACACACACACACACAGGTGCACCAGGACAATTAGAGTAGTATTTGTCACACCAAACTAGGTTGATCCAATCAGCATGAGGGGTTATTTTGATTGAAAAGGTCCTTGGCAGTATGTATCTAAAAACTAAATGTAATCTTCAAGATTGTTTAGTCAGCTTTATATGCTCATAAAAATCTTTTTATTTTCCATTTAAATTAGCACTGAGCCAGGTGCAAATGTATTCATTCATCGTGTGTGTGTGTGTGTGTGTGTGTGTGTGTGTGTTGACATATTACCAATTCCCTTCCAAAAAGGTTCTATCAGTTTGCACCCCAGTCGGCAGTGCAAGAGAGTATCCGTCTCTCCATAGCCAACATGGTGTGTGCCATACCTTTTATTTTTACCAGTCTGGCAAGTGAGGAGGCCATCTCAGAGTAGTTTTAGTTAGCATTATCACTAATTATGAGGAGATCTTTTAAGTAAGAATCAGTCAAGTAAGACATCGTCTAGGGGTTTCGCTCAGTTTTCTACAAACTATATCACTATTTTCCTTGACCGTACATCTTTAAGTATGCAGTGAATATTTCCATTGTACATTTAAACAGTTGCAGAGACACGATTTCTATCACATTTAAAATACGATAAATTTAAATAAAATTGCGACATGGCTCCGTTAAGTGTAGTTAGTGTAACCTCTGTACCAAACTAGCATCTCTTTCAAAAATATCATTTTCGACTTAGGCTAGTACGCTCCTATGCCAGCCACTATGTTTTTAAAGTTTTATTGAAGAACTTACACATCGTTGTATAAGTTGAAGGCATGTGTCGTGATGGTTTACATGTATTGTGTTTACTACAATAAATACAGCGAACACTCATTGTCTCACATAGATACGGTAAAAATCAACAGAAAAAAAAGCAACGTCTCCTTGTGATGAGAACTTGTAGGATTTACTCTTTTCTAAAATGTTTGTTTATTTATTGTTTTTTTTTAATTCTAATGTGTATTTAGTTTTGAGAGACAGAGAGTGAGCAGGGGAGGGGCAGACAGAGAGGGAGACACATAATATTTTTTTTAATATAATTTATCGTCCAATTGGTTTCCATACGACACCCAGTGCTCATCCCAACAGGTGCCCTCCTTATTGCCCGTCACCCACTTTCCCCTCTCCCCCACCCTCCATCAACCCTCAGTTTGTTCTCAGTGTCCAGGAGTCTCTTATGGTTTGCCTTCCTCCCTGTCTGTAACTTTCCCCCCATTCCCCTCCCGCATGGTCTTCTGTTAAGTTTCCCAAGATCCACCTACAAGTAAAAACATATGGTATCTGTCTTTCTCTGACTGACTTATTTCACTCAGCATAATACCCTCTAGTCCCATCCTAGTATAAAGGGCTAGTATCCAAAATCTATAAAGAACTCACCAAACTCCACACCCAAAAAACGAATAATCCAGTGAAGAAATGGGCAGGAGACATGAATAGACACTTTTCCAAAGGGAGACACAGAATCTGAAGCAGGCTCCAGGCCCTAAGCTGTCAGCACAGAGCCTGACGTGGGGCTTGAACTCACAAACTGAGATCATGACCTGAGCTGAAGTCAAGAGTCAAATGCTTAACCAATGGAGCCACCCAGGCACCCCTAGGAGTTACCCTTAACAACCTTCCTATAATAGTGTTAGTTACAGTCATGTTGTACGTTACATGCTAGGTACTTATTTATCTTATAACTGGAAGTTCATACTTTTTGACCACCATCCTTCAAATTCCCCTCCCTCCCAGCTCTACCTCTCATAACCACAAGTCTGATTTTTGTGTCTGTGGGTTTGGTGTGGGTTTTTTTGTTTGTTTGTTTTTGTTTTTGTTTTGTTTTTAGATGCCACATACAAGTGAGATCATGCAGTATTTGTCTTTCTCTGCCTGACTTTACTTAGCATAATGCCTTCAAGGCTCATTCATGTTGCAAATGGTGAGATTTCCTCAACTTTTTATGGCTTAATTATCTATCGATCGATTGATTGATAGATAGATAGATAGATCTATCTCACAGTTTCTTTATCCATTCATCCATCAGTGGGCACTTAGGTTGTTTCCATGTCTTGGCTCTTGGGTCTTGGTAATGATGTGTTGGACATGACACCTAAAAGACAAGCAACAAAATACAAAATAAGAAAGTGGGGTGCCTGGGCGGCTCAGTCGGTTAAGTGTCTGACTATTGATTTTAGCTCAGGTCACTGCCTCATGGTTTGCAGGATCGAGCCCCGCATCAGGCTCTGTGCTGAGTATGGAGCCTGCTTGAGAGTCTCTCCCCTCTCTCTCTGCCCCTCCCCCCCCAAAATAAATAAACTTAAAAAAACATAAGCAAGTGGGACTGTGTCAAACCAAAAAGCTTCTGCACAGCAGAAGAAACCATCAAAAGGCAATCTATAAAATGGGAAAAAAAGTGTCAAAGCATATATCATTTGCATAACCATATAAAGGGTTAATATCCAAAATGTAGAACGAGTCATATAACTCAACAGTAAAATAAAATGAACACTCAATTAAAAAATGGGCAAAGGTCTCAAATAGACATTTCCCCAAAGAAGATATACAAAAGGCCAACAGGCATATGAAAAGATGCCCACCATCACTAGTCGTTAGGGGAACGTCAGTGAAAACGACAGTGAGATCTCAGCTTATGCCGACTACAGCAGCCATCATCAAGAAGATAAGAGATGACAAGTGTTGGCTTGGATGTGAAGAAAACCCTTGTGTGCTGTTGGAAGGAGTGTACCTTGGTACAGCCACAGTGTGGAAAACAAAATGGGGGATCCTCCAAAAATTAAAAATAGAACTACCACGCAATCTGGCAATTGCCCCTCTGGGAAAATACCTAAAGAAATGAAAAGACTACCTGACAAAGATCTTCATCCCCCCGTGTTCACAGCACCATTACTTACAATAGCTTTTCCATAACAATCATAAATTCTACAGCCTTTCTTTTCCTTTCTGGGCTCCCATAGTCCTTCTAGCCCCTCCTGCAGCCCCACAACCCCACCAAATGTCATCCTAAAGTAGTGTCAGTGTCTGCTTGAAAGGCTGTTGATCACCCTATGAGATTACACAGAGAATTGCATGTTCAGATCAGAAACTTTACTAATAATTTCAAGGAAACGATCAGCACACACAACACACAAGCAACACGAGGTGAGATCTGGGACTGTCAGTGAAGCTCTTTTAGTCCTTTCTTGATGCAGCATGAACGGTGTAGCCCAGACAACACAGAAGATACCTAATACTGCATGTGCTTAAGGTATTTATGCAAGGAGATCCTTTTAAACCTTGAACCATTTCCATTTTTACTTGCATAGCTTAACAGACGTTTTCCCAGAAGTCGGGTGCTGTATATCTACAGATTTTATGTTCGTTTCCCCAGGAACAATTCTAGGGAAACAGGTAAACCTGCATTAGGCTTTCCATAGATAAGGACCTGCCTGCCTTGCACATGGCACAAAGTCTGTCATTAACAAGTTGACAAGGACATTAAACCGGGCCATTTCTTTCTCTTCTGGGGTCACTCTCCCTTTCCTCCATAAAGGGAGAGAATGGATTTTAGAACTGTGGTTTAATCATTTATCTCCCATCCTGTCCTATTTCTTCCATACAGAAAAATATGTAAATAATGGAAACTTTCAAAAATTGTTTTCTTTGACCATATGCCTTTAAATTTAAATACCTTCTGGCTTGAGTTATCCTTAAATTCATATGCGTATGCATTGATCAGAATAGCATAAGTGTATTACAGATTTTGATAAATAAAGATAGCTTTGTTAGAAAAACAACTCTTAATAAGATGGATGACTTGACTTTTTTAATTGATATTTTTATTAGGATCGTTGATTCACATGCAGTTGTTAAGAAATAATCCGGAGAGGTCCCCAAAACTTTACCCACTTTTCTCCTATGATAACACTTTCCAAAACTGTAGTGTAATACCGTAGTCATACGACCCACCTATCTTATTCAGCTTTTCCAAGTTTTGCCTTTACTCATGATGCCTGTGTGTGTATTTAGTTGCATACAACTTTTGCATGTGTGTGGGCATGTTTCCAGCCCCACAGTGAAGGTACCAAACATGTTCCTCACCCTGCGTTGCCCTTTTATAACCACACCCTCCTTTCTTCCACCCTCATGCCACCCTAAACCCTAGCAACCACCGGTCTGTTCCCCATCTCTAAAATGATATACAAATGGAATCATACACTATGTTACTTTGGGGGGTTGTTTATTTTCACCCAGAAGAACTCCCTGGGGATCCATCTGGGTCGTTATAGGTGCCAGTGGTCATTCCGTGGTACAGCTGTGCCACCGTCTACGTAACCATTTGCCTGTTGAAAGACATCTGGACTGATTCCATTTTTTGGCCGTTAGCGATAAAGCTGTGAACATTCGTGTAGCGGTTTTTGTTTGAACGTAAGTGTCCGTCTGTCTGGAATACCTAGTATTCCAGGTTTAGTTAGCCTCGGTGTACCCCTCTTGTTTCAAACCTTCACTGGCCTTTGATTAAGAGCTCTAGACTCATAGCCAGTAGATCAGTGTGCTTATTTTATTCCTTCCAGCCAAATGTTGTCTCCAGATGATTTTTCTTCTGAATGTTTAATGCCTTCTCTGGTCCATTTCTAATGAATTGTGCAGTATGGAAAATGAATTGATAAAGTGCTACAAGGACTAAAATCGGTGACATTTTTCACCTGCCACCGTGTTTGTCCCTTGAATCCATTTGTCAGGATAACTCTCAAGCAGTGTGCTTGATATTGATTTGTCATTTAGAGAATTTTCTCATTGTGAACATTGCGGGGCCTGGAGAGCTCTGCTGAATGTCTGTCCCTCTCCAGGATACGCCGCTGATTAGAAAGCAGAAGGGGAGATATCAGACTTGTCATGAAATAAATTGCTCTTGTGCCACTGAGTAGAACAGCACCTGGTTTGACCATCCTTGGGCCAGCTCACCAGAAGGGGCCCGAGGCGGGGATATATGTTTCAATGTGGTGTCACTTTTATTAAGTGACTTTGTCTTCAGGGGCACACTTCAGTGCCTTCCAGATAAATCGCCTCTGTCTTTGACAGTGACAATGACAATATTTCCAACTTCACACATCCAAGAGCCAATTGACAGGACAAATTGCACATTGGGATTGCTTGATAAGCACAAGACGGGGCACAGCATCTCAAATCACTCTACGCCATTGGAACTAAGTTATAATATGAATAATAAAAACAAATCTATCACTTACACACCTAACTGTGAGACAGAAGCTGTATTTAACAGCTGAAGCAATGTTCATCTCTTGAGTAGCATGCAAAAATTGTACTTAATTATTTTCTGATATTGGGTCTTAGTAAAATTGCTTTTTCCCCCCACGATGTCCATTTACATAATACAAGGAAAACCTATCTCCCATAAAACTTCTCTTAATATTTTTATAGATTCGGTCAACATAACCCATGCAAATACTTGGAAAGAATTGCTAAACAATAAAACAGTATTCTTCATATTTATGACCTTAGGAAAGTTACCAAGACAAATAAATACCACTAAACAAAGGAATATGTACCAGAGGGTATGCGCTTTGGAAAATCTACTTTCTACTGCCAGCATGGCTGCTACCATTAAGAAAAAAATAAAGAGTAAGTCTGTGAGGCTTTCTGGGTCATCACCGTCCCCTTTGGGATGGTGAACAAAAATGTGTTGTTTGAGACAGGCTTACCTTAGGCAGCCTGGCTCACATTTTGCCTCTGGCTCAGCTGACTAAGCCTGACTAAATAGATACAAGGCAGAGACTTCAAAACATAGCCTTAAGGGAAATGGTAAAAATTCTTCCTCCTTCCTGTCTAGCCAAGGGACAGCTGGGTCTACTCCTGAAGAGGTCTACCTTATAAATAGGCCCCAGAGTGGTACCCAAGACCCATTTTGGAGAAGAAAATCCTGCTCTCGATCAAGAATCATCTGGGCTTCTTAGGGATGGCCCGTAGAAGTCGGAAGGGCAGAGGAGTAGGACCCTGGAGGGCAACCAGAAGGGATTCCTAGCTCTGTTGGGAGTTGAGCTCAGGCCTTGCAGCCTGGCCTTTTGAGGCTCTCGTGCCTTTGTTGAGGGCTATGTAAAGTCCTGCTCACCCTGCGTGTGGCTCATATATTGTCTGGCTTGCTGGTATGCCACCCACCGGAGCGGGGTTGGGGCCAACATTGCACGCGTGATATTTGCTCTTTGCAATTATTCTTTGAGACAGGGATTGTTTGCTTTGTAAAGCACCGTTTCAAAATTCGTTAGGAATATGATATCTGAATATCAAGTATGCATTCTTGTCTCCTTCTTTCAATTATTAATGCTAGCATCATGGCTTAAATCCCTGAGCTATGTAAATGCATCTCAGATTAAGGACAGTTTCACTGATTCTAAATTCCTTTTAGAATGTTCAAGAAGCCCTGACAAAGTGTCTGTCACCTTTCCCTGTCCCTGACCGGGTCTCCATGTGGACCCTTGAAGAAATGGCCAGAGAGAAGGTAGATGACAATATGAGTGGAAAATAAAAGGGTTTAGATCCTCTACAGGGAAGACTGGGGTAGTGGGAAGAATCTTGTCCTTAGAGTAGAAGAACTTTTGTCCCACATCTTGCTCGTTCACACAGGGACCACCTGCGTGATTTCGGGCAAGTATCACGATCGTAGTCTCTGCAACAAAGGGGTGATGTTAGGTAGGTATGAAGAGCTCTATTTAGCACCAAAAGCTGAGAATGTTGATGATATACCTTGAATTTATTGCAATATAATTATCAACACTGTGAGTTTAAACACTGGACACACTTGCTATTTGAGTCTCCAAAATAAAGAAAGAAGCAGTCAAAAGTAGACTCGACGCCGGGTAGCCTAAAACAACTCATCATTTTACTCCAAGATTTCAACGAAGGCAAATGGGTGTGATGTGCCTGGAGTATCCTGAGAGTGAAGAGACAGGTGTCAAATGAGGCCAGGAAGCTCTTGTGTCCTGTCATGAGGACAAATGCAAAGTCACCAATGGCATTCTAATTGCCAGGCCATTTTGTTTGGGAGGCAAAGTCTGCCTTGGTCTTCTAGCTCCTATACACCTTTCCCTCTGCCTTGATGTTCCTCCACAGCTCCTCTCCTGCCTGCTTTCCTACCACAGCGACATCTCAGGAACCCAAACCACAATGAGCATAAAGACTAATAAACTTTCATGGGCCACAGCTTGATCTGAGGAACTAACTCTAGGATTTTTTTTTTTCATCCCCACTGTGTTCTATGAGAGGGAAGACCTTCTTGAATGCAAGAGAAGTTTTCCAGATTCGTCAGAAATGCTCACAGGGGCATGCGTGTGTGCTCACTCAGGCCAGCCTTGCCCGTATAATGTTGAGTCCTGTAACCTTCATTTGTGATTGGGAATGTGAGCGTCAAGAGGGCAGGGAGTTTTATTGATTCTGTTCACTAATATACCTGTTCCTCATAGGTGTTCAATAAATACTTACCAAGTAAGTGTGCAATTAAGAAATTCAATTTTTAAGCCCAAAGTTTATCACTGTATTTTTTCTCACCATGACTTCATAGGTTACACTGTGAACAGCATTTATTCTTTTATACCTTCTTCGTGGCGTACAGAATGTAATACAAGTTCGAGGTCATAATTAGCATTATGTCTGTCTTTGTGTTGGGGATTGTTAGATAATTGGCATGTGGATCCACTCTTCAGAGTGTCTACTGGGTGTTTGCTTTTCTGTGGCCAGCAAGGAAGGAGACGATTCAAGTTAGGCATGTGAATCTCTGTGTTCTGTCCCCTTTCTCTGCAAAGTGAAATAGGAATTAATGTCAGAAGAGAGAAGTTTGTCTCTGCTGTCGGCTCACGGTTGCCTCTTCTTTTTCTTATCTTCTGCCTTATAACCCAAAGGCTATTAGGATTCCCAGTCCCGCATCTTCCGTCTTGAGTTCATATCATGTTATTTTATATCAGCTGAGACAGGAAGTCCCCTACAGACAATGAAAGAACAGCAAGGATTTTTATATCCCAGGAAAGGCCTCTGGAGGAGCTTTGATCTGGATTTGGCTTCCCAGAGAAACTTCATAGCAGACTGAACCAAAGCTGGGCTCGTGTAGTCCCGAAGTTGGGTTTGTCCAGCTTGGAAGGTCGAAGATCCCCAGGAAACCAGGTGCTTGGATTCTTCCATGATCATCCATTCCAGCCCACATCTTCATTGAGGGTCCCTGTTATTAGCCTATCAATCCCACCGTCCAGTCTAGGATGAGACAGGTCAGGGTTCTAAACAAGGGATTTTCAGACCAGAATGAAATATTGACTGGCCACCAAGAGGAGGGACTAGAACGATGCATGCTTGGCCACAGGGAGGCATGTCAGGCACCCAGGGTTTATTTTGCCACAGATGAGGAAAGAGTGATGATTCATGAATGGAGAGCTGGCTGGGCTGTTGGAAAAGTCATGGGTGGGAAGGAGAGCTTCTGAGGACACTAGTCTCTGCTGACTGACACTGGTAATGCTGCAGACACTCTGGCGGGTCCCTTAGCACTGTGGCCTCTATGTATTTTCACACGCCGTGTGTATTCTCAAATAATTTTTTCATTTGGGATTGAGCAAAGCCCATTCACACATTGCAAACGTCTGTGTCTGGGGCACCAGTTTATGCCATTGAATGACACATGGGGAAAAACTTTCATTTTTTGCTCTGCTTGTTTATTTCTCTCTGAATGATTCATTCTTAATGAGTTTCTTGCCCAATGCCTGTTTCGGCAACCATAGAAAAGATGTTGGTATTTACTGCATATTTCCAACTGGTTGATACTCCCCCTAACGACTCTTCCTGTCATCTTCCAACTCCCTTTGTCACCCTGGGAGGTGACAACTTAAAAAAAAAAGTCTGTCTACTATTTTGGACATTTAATGAGCAATTCAGTGACTCGACGTTTCTCGTCTACTCTGTGGCTCTGGAAGATTGCAGCCCTCTAGGATGAGGCTCAAAAGGGACTTATTCATCTAGAAAACATTCACCTCTTTCATAGATGGGCAGGATAACAGGATTCCCCTTAACCAAACCTGACATTGGTGTGCAGCTGTCGGCGGCCGGACCTCCTGAAGCAGCCTCGCACATTAAGTCCTGTGTTTTCACTCCTAGGGAAGGAGTGCCCACAGAGGGGTGTGAAAGAAAGTCCCCCACACAAGGAAGGTTGTGGCAAGAAGCGATTTCTCTATAAAGAGAGTAAATCCCTACAATGGTGTTGACTTAGAACGATACAAGGATAGAACCCTGTATTTTGGAGTCTCTGTTTATTGACACACGTATACCCTGTGGCCTCAAGTCCAAAGAGGACGTGGCTGAACGCACAGCTTTGATGTTTTGAGACAATTGATTTCATTCCAGCTTTTGCTTTGTTTTCCCTTGAAAACAGAGCCATGGGTATATTTCTATTAAACTATATATGAAAAATTAAAGAGAGAAACTCACTGTTTGGTGTTTTGGTTTTTTTTTTTTAAACCCTGAAAGGTTTGTGGTTTTTATTTTTTATTTTTTTTCAAGGACTTATAGTCAACAATATGCGTTAATGCCAGACTCTGGAGAACTTAGGAGGGGATTAGCAAATGTGCAGGCAGGTAGTAAATAGTTGACTTCTGAGGGGAAAGTGCACTAAATCAGGATTCCAGAACACGGGCCATTATGGAAGATACCGGGGCTGACTTAAAGGGGTCATTGTGAGGGGAAGCTATCTTGGTGCATCATTTCACCGTTTTACATTCCATTTTTAGGGGAACTCCGTTCAGATACTTCTTTTTCTATGTCTCTTTAAGAAATGTCAACTTAACATCATTTCTTTGTACATATGTCAGCTCATGGGATTTCGGACATTATCACCTCCACAGAGGTAGCAAAACAGAGGCTTCATGGACCTCTCAAGGCTCACCCAGTGACACCAGGTGACACTCTCTAGCTCATGTTTTGGGCTGACGAGATCCTGCAGGAACCAGAGAGCAGTTCATTACTGTGGCTGTTTAGGCGGGTTGGGGCGGGGTCAGCTCATTTAACTGAAGAGGAGACTCGGCCCAAAGCCCTCCCAAGGCCTGAGGTGAGCCGACCCTGGTACCGCAGGACTACAGCTGCTTGTCTAGACAGTCGGCCATCTTCTGGCGTCTCAGGTGCAGGTTTGCCGATTCTGTGCTTGTCCAAAAGGCCTGTCTGTCCTCTGCAGCCTCTGGACTCTCCACAGCAGATCCCAGCTGAGAGCGGGTGTGAGTTGTGGAAGGGCCAGTGGGCACCTGGTGTGCTTGTAGGCCCTTGTCAGTACCGCAGTGGAGAGGAGTCATCCCATAAGTCACTTTTAGCTCTCCTGTCTCTGCAGGCTCACTAATACTTTGCAAGATGAAGCTAATGGAATATTCAGGATTAGTACTGGTAGAACACATTTATGCCTCTCTTGCAAAGATGCCAAAAGTCTGCAGTTCTTGAGATTAAACATTTTGTTGTCTTCGATTTCATTTTAAGCAGATTATATCTTCTTGACTTTTAGAAAATAGACATATATTGCGAACAGGTATTGTATATATTAAATATATGATATATAAGTTATATATATATATATATATATATATATATATATATATACACATATATATGTATAAAATTTTATTTGTGCCCCATTTTGCCTGGGTATTTTAGAAAACATATGTATTCTGAACAGATCTGTTTTCTAAAATTCCCAGGCAAAATGGAGCACCAATTTATAGTACATGATATATGATATACATATGATATATGATATATATAGCTTATATAGCTTATATCATATAATATATGATATATATAGCTATATATATATATGATATATATAGCTATATATATAGCTATATATATATCATATCATATGTATATCATATGTACAGTTTATAGAGAGAGATTATATATATCATATATATGATATGTATACCATATCATATATATGATATATGATATATATATATATATTACATATATGATATATATGTATATATAATTTTGTTATTTGTGCTCTATTTTGCCTGGGAGTTTTAAAAAACAGATCTATATTATGAACAGATATTATATATACTTAAATATATGATATGTAAATTATACATATGTACATTATTATGTTATTTGTCCTCCATTTTGCCTAGGAGTTTTAGAAAACAGATATTATGAACAGATATTATATATATTAAATGTATGATATGTAAATTATATATATATACATATATGTATAAAATTTTGTTATTCGTGCTCCATTTTTCTGGGTAGTTTAGAAGTCTTCTGAGCCTTTCTGCAATTATAAAGCAAGAATAAAATTTTGAAGAAATGCCTAGGCCCATAATGGCATGGAAAAGATTGTCATCTATAAAAGCACCACACAAAAGAATACTGTACATTCTTTGGGGGTGCCCCCTGTACCTAGGGTGCTCATATAAATCCAACATTTCAAAAATATATATAAAGAAATCCAAAATTTCTCTTACAGTCAAAATATGGGGGAAAAGAATAAATGGCTGAAAAGGGAAGTTGAGCGGAAACGGCTCTCACCGAATAGCAGAGTGGTTCAGGAATTCAACAGGTATCCTTTCAGGGTGTCTTGTCCGTGCCATCTTCCTCATGAATCATCAGAATGTTCCTGAAAGGCCAACACTTTGCAGCCTAGAGTATGTGTCCCAGTTCGCCTCCACCTGCCCTAAGGTTATTATGTTTGAAAATGGGCAGGTGATAATAATATTCCGTCCTGATCCAAGAGGTTGCCAGTGAAGCTGGCAAACACAAAGTGCCTTTTGTATAAAGTGTGGCACAGATATGAGCTATTACTTATTCAGTGTATGGCTTGATTTGGCCGTGATATATGTATATATACACATACACATGTATGTACATATATAAAGGGCGATTTGGAACTTTTCGCTTGATGTTTAGTGTGCTCCCTCCGTGACACAAATGGACCACAAAATGAAGATTACTTTCACGTAAGTTTAATACCAAGAAGTTACATCGATGTCCTATGTTCTACCTTGGGGTTTTAAAATTGTTTCTATGAATGTCTACATATTATTAAGTAGCTTTCATTATTATTAAATTCTTTGAGCTACTAATATCCTCCCCATTCTTCTCTCAAGCGCCCTTTCAAAATAAAATTTTATTTCCCTTAAAATCTTCAGTTTTCAAGTAATAAGCATTTGTAAGAGAGGAATGCACTTAGTTACACATATTTACTACTATGAAATTGATTTCTATTGGAGCGAATTATCTACAGGTTCTAATAAGTTTCTTTAAACTCATCCCTTAATTAAATCACAAATGAAGGCACTGACTGGATAATTTTTTTTAATATTTATTTTTATTTATTTTTTGGGAGAGGGAGAGAACGAGAGTGAGTGGGGGAGAGGGATAAAGGGAAAGAAAGAGAGAATCTTAGGCAGGCTCCACGCTCTGTGTGGAGCTGGACGTGGGGGTCCATTCCATGACCCTGGGATCACAACCTGAACCGAAATCAAGAGTTGGACATCCACCGTCTGAGCCACCCAGGTGCCCCCGGACTGGATAACTTAAAAAAAAATGTGTGTGTGTGTGTGTGTGTGTGTGTGTGTGTGTGAGCTTAGAGCACATTGAAGGAGATTTTCTCCCTCTGACGGATATTTCTATCAAATATAAACATAGTTATTTTTTAGTGTCAGTGGATAGTAAGAAAGAATGCACTTTTACTTCAAGCACTGAAATAGTTGTCCCGATTTTCTTTGAAACTCTGGAAAGTAAAGACGTCATAGAAAGGAAGGGGGTATTGATACAGGGTACAACTTAGATAAACCTTGAAAACATTGTGCTAACTGAAAGAAGCCAGACCCAAAAGGTCACATGTTATGTGATTCCAGCTCTATGAAAATCCAGAATAGTAAATCCATCCAGACAGAAAGCAGATTGGTGGTTGTCAGGGGCTGGGGAGAGGGGACGACAGAGAGTGACGGCTTAATGGGCACCACGTCACCCTCGGGGATGGTGAAAATATTTTGGAACCAGACAGAGCTGATCGTTGTACAGCTATTTTGACTACCAACCGCCACTGAATCACACACTTTAAAATGGTTAATTTTATGTGATGTGAATTTCACCTCAATAAAAAAGTAATAAAGCTGTTAAAAAAGAATAAAGGTATCATAAAGTACCACATACAGAAAGCACATTTTCCGCAAGGATATAAATCAAGAGCCCTTTATTGTACATTCTCTCCAATCCAGAGTGACGGGAGCTTTTCAACCAGTTGCTGTCCTTGTGGAGTGAAGGCATTTCCTTGTCTGTCTGCCCCCAACTGTTGTCATTCTGTCTCTGCAATGTCATCCCTATGGGGCTCCCCCCGGTCCTTTCCCGCTCCCTCTGCTCTCTCCTTTCCAGAAGCTCTTGCCTCTTGGCTCTGCTGCTGCTCAGCCCTTCCCATCTGTTCTTCTTCCTGGCATCAAGCAAGTCTTCCGAGTTCAAACCTCGGTCAAATCCAGGCACTCCTGGGACCGTAGACCTTCGATGGCATGCCACGAGAGCAGGGATGTCCCTGCTCCCTAGACTGCATGCGGGGCCATCTTCCAAAGTTCATCCAGTGCTCAGGGACTTCCTGTCTCCCAGGGCTGTCTTAATGCAAATAGTGGCCTATTTGCCCAAGTTGTGGGGAGGAGGGCTTTCCCCACTCCAGCCCTTTCCTTTCTGCCCCCTTCTTCTCTCCCTGCCTTGGTGAGCTGTTCCCACCTGGCTTTTGAGACCCCACATCTTGAAATCCAGTGACTCTTCCCTGAGGCCTCCCATTAGCAGGGCACCCTCACTCCCTCCTCTAAATCCTCAGGGTACTTTGCCGTATCCCCCGCCTGCCCTTTTCACGGTCTGCCTTACATTATAGTAGAGGGTTAGCGGTCTGTCCAGAACCACCCACCTTGTGAGCTGCGGAACTAGGATGTAAATCTTGACTTTGCCAGCTTCAAAGATTGTGCTGTGAGCAAATCTCCAGTGACCTCCTTCCTATGGATTGTGGACCTCTCCGATGTCTCCCTCCCCCTACACCATCCCCCCAGGTCCTTTGACAGTGTGCATAGTAGGTTGCTGATAAGTAGGCCTAGAATGTGCAGAACTGTTCCTCTCTACAAAGTTACTTTTTAAAGGGACTGTCCAGTTGACTCTTTTTAAAGAGGTAAAGCATAAAAAAAGATGCGATAGTACTTAATCTGTTTTCTGCCATTTTGAATGTGGCTTTTATCTCCCCTCTAAACACACACATTGGTTGGAATCACGGTAGCCCAATCTCCTTTCTCATCATTTCCATGGACCTTTTTCTGATCTTTTCTTCCTCAAATTCATAGTATTTATATCTGTGTCACTAATTTTGAGCCCAATTATATATGATTTGTGTGATTTCTTGAAACGATTTCTTCAGTTTGATGCATTTCCATAATGCTAGTGGTCCGATGGTACCAGTTCCATGCATTTTGATGAGTGGAAAAAAAATAGCATGAAAATCCCTTCTTGGTATGATGATAAACAGGTTTTTTTTAAGACACCATTTGAATCACTTGGAATTCTTTGTCTTTCTTTTTGTCCTGCCAGTCTAGCTCTTCGATAAGCCAGCATTCAAGTCGGTTGAAAATAAACTTCAAATACCAAGTTTTAAAGAAATGCCAAATTATGTGAAAGATCATACTGTTATTGTAATTTGAATTTTAAAAAGGGGTAGGGAGAGGGAGAGTGGGACTCTAGAAATTAGGTTTTTAAAAACCCAACTCTATTTAAGGAGTTTTCAGTACCTTTGCCAGATGGTCAACTTGTTAGGGAGAAAAGGTAAAAATTACCGTGACAGGGTATCTTGTGTTTGGTTTTGTTTTGTTTTGTTTCATTTTTGGGTTTGTTTTTGGTTTTTCGTTTTAGGGAGCCGGGAAAGTGTCTCTCCACCTGCTTCGAGTGACAGCGTGACTGTCTTGAGAACATCTGGGTGAACAACTGGAAGGAAGAGCCCAATATTGACCTTTCCCTTTCTCTTCCTCTCTTCCCTCTGCAGGTTACCTACCTGGGTAAAGTCCCCACCACCGGCATGCAGTTCCTGTCAGGCTGCACAGAAAAGCCAGTCATCGAGCTCTGGAAGAAACACACGCTAGCCCGAGAAGATGTCTTTCCCGCCAACGCCCTCCTGGAAATCCGACCATTTCAAGTGTGGCTCCATCACCTCGACCACAAAGGTGAAGCCACGGTCCACATGGATACCTTCCAGGTGGCGCGCATTGCCTACTGCACCGCCGACCACAACGTGAGCCCCAACATCTTCGCCTGGGTTTACAGGGAGATCAATGACGACCTGTCCTACCAAATGGACTGCCATGCTGTCGAGTGCGAGAGCAAGCTCGAGGCCAAGAAGCTGGCCCACGCCATGATGGAGGCCTTCAAGAAGACTTTCCACAGTATGAAGAGCGACGGTCGGATCCATAGGAACAGCTCATCGGAAGAAGTTTCCCAGGAGTTGGAATCCGACGACGGCTGAATGGACTTAGCATGCTTCGGCAAGGCAGCACTGGTCGAGGAATTCAAGATGATAGATGAATGAGCAACGATTCAAATTTGGGAAGTAAAGACTGCCACGCTATTGGCTGACCAAGCTTTTTTAAAATCAGAAGAGCAATTCTAAATCTAAAGAAATGTATTATTAAAGTAATTACGTTACATTGAAATCTGCTGCTGCTGTGACTGTGGGGAGGGTGGGCGTGCAGACGGGGAGGAAAATTCTAGACTCTCTTCCTCCCCCCACCCCTCATTTCCCAATGCCTCCCTGTAGGAGCTCTCCATGCCGGTTGTCACCACTCTCAGGCAAATACACTGCGGCTGTTATTTGACGAGCCATTCCAGTTTGCCTTATGGACCCCAGCCAGAATGTTCGGTGCCCCTGGAGGATCCCTAGTCATGGGTGGGGGGGGGGGTGGGGGGCACAGATGCAGGCACAGAGGCCGCAGAGCCAAGGGAACACTCCAGGCTCATCCTGAGAGCCCCTCTCCCTGGCATGGTTCAGATTCTCTCCTCAGTAAGCGAATCAGCACAGCCTTTATTTAGCTTTACAACTAACAACCTGGTAGCTGGTAGTTGATTCAGTTAAAGATAATGCTTTTATTTACATAAATATATCAAGTAGTACCCTCTTATTGTATTCACTTCATCTATTTTCTTGGAATACTCACAACTGCTAATAGCTGCCTTCCTTATCCCTCCTCATCCACCCTCTTTCCCCTTCCAACCCAGCCTACGTCCCTAAGGGATGGATTCTCAGCATACACTGCAGGACACAAAAAGGGAAGAAAATAACCAAGCATCTGAAATAACCAGTCGAGCAAAGTGGGAGTTTAAAAACAACCACCACGACCACAGAAACTTTGGAAAAAGGGAACGAGTTATCAGCAAGTGGGCAAAAACTCCACGCGGGCTGTCCTTTTTTCAGGTCTGATTTACAGTAACTTGTTTAGTTAATGGTCCTGCCTGAGGAATCCTTCCTGGCCAGCTTCAGATCTGATCGGGCGTCGCCAAGGAAGCCTTGCCGCCTTCACTCAATGTTGTACTCGAATAGAGAATGTGTTGTGTACAACTGGCTTGTCTAGACAAACTGTGTCCGTCTTCATCTAAAAGGAAATCTGACCTTGTCATCTTCAAATTGGTGAGACCTTAGAGTCAGAGTTTCCAGTCTGTTCACTGTTTCTAATGAGAGATTCTCACCGAGAGAGCCTGAGGTTTCTCAGTTCCGGGGCTCTTTAAATATCATAAACACAAAGTCAACACTGAATGAAATTGAAAAGCGTTGGTTAAAATGCATACATTTAAAGCCGGGAGCAGATGGCTAGTGTTCCAGGTAATGCTGCTCCTTGATTAAAGTCTGTTTTTTCATCCTGGTAGTTAATGTTAGGGGACACTGGGGGACCTTACAGAAGCCTTAAATGAGAGCTCATTGAATCCAGAGAGTAATGGGGTCGGTGTTTTGGTCTGTGTATCTGCGTGTCCGTGTACGCGTTTGTGTGTGTGTACGTGTGCCCCGGTGTGTGGGTTCAGTTTTAAGGCATGTAGAATAAGCATGGAGTCGTATTGAGAAGAACTTGCCTCTTGGAGATATTGCTTGCTGCTCTCCAGCACATGTAAACTATTCTTTAGCATAAATGCGTTCATTCTTTAATAAAAAATATGTTTGCATTAATAAAGCTGAGGACTTTCATACTCTGTACGTCTTTCCTTTTTTAAGTAATGAAAACCCCAAGGATGACATAGGCCACGTCGAGTAAATCGGGAATCCTCTCTAAGAAACATGCAGCCTTGGTCCTAAAGAACCCATTCCTTGATGGTGTTGAACAAATCTTGTTTGATTGTCTAATGCTCACCTTATATTGAATTACTGCCCCTTCGCTGAGACGGTATCATGGCATGTAGTTATTCAGCGTGGTGGACTTATTTCAGAGGAGAGGCTTCTAGAACGTTCTGCAAGTGATTGCTATTTATAAAACCTCGTGTATAGCTTTGGGGACTCCGTGCCAGAATCCTGGAAGGTAAATACGGAGCGATTCCCTCGCACGGCACTGGTTACAAATGCTTCCTGCAGGCCATGATTTCTCAGAACGACCCCATTAATCTCGCAAGGCAGGTGGCCCGTGGAGCCACTGTGTGTGTTGAACAATGCCCTTCATGGGATCAGGAACCAACATAAAGCCTTCCGAAGTGAAAATATGAGAGCCTGCTGAAGAGGTGCACTCGAGTAAGAATCACCACCCATCTCTGACTCAAATGGCATTTTCCCTCATTGACCTTTTCTGAATTTCAGTTTCGCTACCTTGTCCTTGAAGGTGCTTCTAAGATGGGGGGGGGGGGCGGGGGGAAGAAAGGAAGGAAGAAAGAACGCAGCCAGCATATATTTCAGAACAGTGCCATTTCCGTCTCACGGAAGTTAAATCCCAAGTGCACATATGGGTATTTATTGCAGAAGGCGTTTGCTGATCTTTTTCCAGGGTACTGAGTGTGACAGGCTAATTGGCTCTGATAATGTTGCCATGAGCTTTTGCTTGAGATGATGAGTAAGCAATTTCAAGATAAATACACAACGACATCTTTCAAATAGCTAATGAGGTCTTTGGGGACAGCCAGGATTCATTCGCCCCAGAGGGGTGATTCAGACGTGCGTTTTTTTTTCTTTATGGCTTTGGTTTCTCCCTTTCTATACTATACTTTCTATACTAGTGGTCACAAAGCACTTTCACGTATGGTAACTCCTATGCCCCTCAGAAGGATCCAGTAGGGGGTTCCTTATCTCTTTAACTTTAGAGATGAGGAAACTGAGGTTCAGAGAGGTTGCATAAGTCAGCCAAGGCGACACAGCTAGGGTGGATTTGATGGAGACTTCGAACTCTCTGACTTCTAGGCCAGGGCTGTTGCTCTGTTTAGGCAAGGTCCATCGCTTTTGAATTTTTTATTTCCATTCTCCTTAAATCCTCTAGCCTGTTTTAAACTGGTATTCTAAGCCACTATAAATAAACATCCTTTGCTATTCATTTCCAAGTACTTTTGATAGCAATAGAAAAAGTTTTAAAAGCAAACAAAGGCCCAGGAAGTTTTATCTGAGCACAAATAGCATAATGTGAGATTTTACTTAAGTATTTTATTGGCTGTGGTCAATGGACAAAATACCCTCTCCACCCCTACAGAACCAAGATGCCTGGTTTATTTTGTTTTTCTCCGGACACATTAAAACTCTGAGTCAAATCCTTCTGCGGCAGGATTCTAAAACAACACGTATTTGCTGTTCGTTCAATGCGTTTTCAATTCTATATTTATTTGTATGATTATATAAAGTATCCGTTCAAGCCTCTGGGGTGTAAGTGTCATTAAGATGGGGATTTTGTCCGTTTTGTTCACCTTTTATCTCCAGCCGCAGGTTACAGAATTCTTGTCATGCATTTGTGTCTGTTTACTTCCGTTGCTGAAAACAAAGAGGGCGGGTATTAGGGGAGGGCATTTTTATTTTACCAACAGTAGGAAGCATATGAGTGTAACTGAGTTTTCCCCAAATTTATACTTCAGGAAACATTTTTTCTTTGCCTTCTCTCTTGCCTTTTTCCACTTTTTTCCCCCCTCTTCCCCTCCATCCTTTTCAACTTTGATATTTAATTATTTACACAACACCACTCCAGACATCCTCTGATTTTAGCAGAAAGAGAATACAAGCTCTGAATCTGAGATCATGGTTTAGTTCACGATGCGCTGATGTAGAATTTGACCATATTGTCAAACACTTCAGATTATCCTAGATTGTTCTTATTTACTATTATTTTTCAGTCAGAAGGGACATGATGACAATTTAATTCTCCATAGTTTACTATTTCTTAGGCATTCTAAAAAAGTGTGATATAGCTTCTCATCTCCTAGACTGAACTGTGGTGAAGGAGAAGGTTCCCTTAATTGCCCAATTCTTATGTATCTTCGAGAAACTTTCCTTTTAGACGCCAAGATTTGGCTTTTAGAGTAATTTTATGGGATGCAATTGTTCAGCTTGAGAACTCTCGCTTCTTTTGAGGAGGTACCAGCTGATAATAGTTACCAGAAGAGAACCGAGTATGGTGCATAAGTTCAAGCTTAGAAAGAAAAACAACTGAATGGGTAAGAGCAAATTGCTAAGAGGAAGAAAAATCTAAACCATCTTATTTTGGACATTTACAAATAAACTGCGATATATTTTTTTAGTGAATCTAAGACATAGTCTTGTACACTTGAGCGAGGCTGACATTTGCAAAGAGATTTGGGGAGAATGTTTCTTTTGGAATGACTTAGTAAGATTATTTTGGGTTTTGCTTAGGTACCCAGAATTGGTTATTCAAAAATAACCTGAATAGTTTTTGCTTAGGAAATCCATGGCTTCCATTTAAAAACGTTTTTTAAGTTCCTACTAAGTTTTCAGTAGCTTAGAGGCTACTCTAAGAAGCTACTAAGGTGATCTGAAAATGGAGTTACTGAAGTATGACACATTTTTAAGCCCTTCATAAAATTACCGATAATCATCAATATTTTCATGTCCATAAAGTCACTTAACAACTATTAATAAAAAATGTCTCATTCTTTTATCGAAAAATACATACTGGACCAAGGTTGGGCCATTTAAAAATATTATGAGATTTGTAAAATCATGATGCTACATGAGACCTGCTGATTTCAATCCTGTCATCATGGGGTGGTGGTTGCCATTCCAGAACGTTCTTTGTCCTCTGGGGACAAAGCTTCAGAGCACCATTTAAGGAAATACCCACTTGCAAGAAAGAGCCAAGAACTGACTCCATTCCATGGTCCCTTTTTAATGTAAATTTGGGATCAACCAAGACCAAAATTCATCACAGATACTGAATCCTATTCTACACAGGCAACAAAATCTGATGATAAATGTTGTTATGTTCATAATTGGATCATCTTCATGCTGATGCTATTATGGGCAGAAGAAGATTTTAATTGGAGGGCTGAGGATGGAATTAGACCTTTAATTCAGTCTTTTGCCCAATTATTTTCGTGCCTTTCTCCATTTCAATAGCAACAGCTTTTCCTAGAATCTAGGACTGCACTTTTAGAAATTAGTACAGTAAAACCTCATTAATTTAGATAAAACTAATTAGGAGTTGGTGGTTTGGGCCTTGAAATGCTCAAGTTTTATGCTTATTTTTAATAAGCAAAATAAATAGGATGAAGAACGCCATTATTGGAAGTGTTCAGCCGCCTGGGAAAAACTGCTTCCACATATCACAGTAACAATTTACCAGACATAGTGTAATTTCAGCATAAGTAGAAACTGGTACCACTGAAATTGAGGTTTCGATGCGCCTCTTTCAAGCCATTATTCTTTATTTACTAAAGTGGGTTTCTCCACTGAGCAACAAATGGTTAATGCAATTCTAGGATTCAGAGCCCTTGGAAGTAATAAAATCCCTCTTCTACTCATCATTTATATACATCTTTGCTTTCAGTTAGTATAACTCTTTGGTCTTCTTAACCGTAACTCTCTCAAAAAACTAAACTCTTCCTGTTTCTCGCAGAAACGTTGCTATTAAAATAATGGAAATAGAAATTATTTTCTGATGGTCTTGGCTTTCATCATTTTTCTCTTCGCTATTCGTTTGTCTCCCCCCTTGCGTTATTAAGACACTAAATTATCGTGGATCGCTGTAAAAAGCTCAGTAACGCAAGATCGTGGAGTCAGTTATGATCAATTATGTCTCATGGTCTGGTTTGTATTTAAAGTTTAACGTTTTGCTTTTCAGATCCCTGAGTGTGGTTATGATTTGCAGGGTCCCACTACCAAGCAATCTGATAGCTCCATCCATAGGTTGGCTCCATATGAATGGAGTATGAGGTTCGGAGGGTCTCCGCGCACAGACTGGAGACAGTGCCCTGCCCAAGGGGACGTGATAGAGAGACCAAGCGGGCCCTACTGGACCCCGCCCGTGCTATTCTTGCAGAGCTTGTACTTTGGCCTGGGGGTGGTGGGGAATGGGGATCGGTCCAGAGAAAGAGGCATCTTTTTGCAATCCATCATCCTCCCAGAAGGTAGATAATTTTTCTACCAGGGTAGATAGACACTTGTTTCACAAATAAATACCATCTTAACGTGGCAGTCCTGAGGGACACCCGTATCTTTGTTCTCCGTGTATTTTTTGCAGACACACGAAATACCAAACTCTGGACTCTCTTCACTATACCCCGTGTTTCACAAACCAAAAGAGGGTACGCGGGGAGCACCAGTGACGCTCTAGGAACCATCGATAGCTCTTGAGATCGCATTGTACAGAAGGGCCACCTTATTTATGGTTGCCTAACTTTTGGGCTCAGAATTGCAACAGTTGTGAGCTTTGAGTCCTCACGCAGTGCTATTGCACGTGTATTTTAAAGAATCAAAATCATTGTTCCATTAGGGTCATTTCTTCTCTATTACTCTTGAAGGAAAGGAGTGAGGCATCCAGCCTACACATTAACCTCAGAAAATGGAAGAGAAAATTCATTCTGGGCAACTCTAGGGATGCCAGAAAGCCTCAGAACCCGGAGATAAAACTTGGCACCTCTCTCGTTCCCTGAGACGGACTTCTGAGGCGGAGGTCTTATTAATTTTTCTATTTCCATCCAGCCCCTGACCCGGGCCTTTGCCATGACCACAGGTGTGTGGCAAGAGTGAGCAGATGTCAGAGAAGAGTGGCTCCTGGAGAGGAGGGAAAGGAGTCCTGCCTCTGCCAGGATTTGGTTTCAGTCAGACCAGCTCTGTGCCCTCTGGTCACTTTTGGACATGTGACATTCGTCCTTTGTCTGCAAAGTGCCTCCTGGGGGCACTCAAAAGCCATCAAGGAAAGAGAGTAGCTTTTTTTTCAAAAAAAATTTTTTTATGTTCATTTATTTTTGAGAGAGAGAGAGAGAGAGAGAGAGAAAGACAGAGACAGAGTGTGAATGGGGGAGGGCAGAGAGAGAGGGAGACACAGAATCCGAAGCAGGCTCCAGGCTCTGAGCTGTCAGCACAGAGCCCGACACGGGGCTTGAACCCACGAACCGTGAGATCATGACCTGAGCCGAAGTCGGCCGCCTAACCGACTGAGCCACCCAGGCGCCCCGAGAACAACTCCTTAATGGAACACAGAACCTCCAGCTCCACTGTTCTTCATGCCCACAACTCCTATTGTCTAAAGTTCAGATCTGATTGTGCCAGACTTTTACTTACAAACTTTCCATGGCCTCCTCATTGTCTGTAAGAGAAACGGGTCAGTGTCTTCCCTCTCCACCTGCCCTCCTTCCTTAACTTTATTTTATATGTTGGTGTGAGAGACCAGCTCCTTCTCAAGCTTTCACCTGCTGTTTCAGGCTCCGGTCTGAACCCTTCTCCACGTTGCCCTGGGCAAAGAACTTAACATCTCAGGCCTCAGTTTCCTCACCTGTAAAGAGTAACAGGTGTATGACTCCTAGAGCTGCAATGAAAAGTAAGTGAGTGAATATGCATGAGGCACTTAGCCTGGATCTGGCATCTGGCAAGTGTTCAGTCAATGCCAGTATTTGGGAGGCGGGGGGGAGGGTTGTTTCTGCTTCTCACTCCTCCACAGGGACCTGTTGGAGAGCCTACAGCATTCTTTGCAATTCCCCTCAAAGGCCAGACTCTGGGCTTTGGCATGTCTGCTCCTAGGTCAGATTTTCTCCTCTCTGTTGCTGGGGCTCCTTCTTCCAGGCTCCCGCAGACTTGTGAAAACCACGGTGGCCTTGACACCCTTTTCTTCTATGTCTTCCTCACCGCTGACCTAAGGGCTCCCAGAGCAATGCCGTCCCCTAGATCTATACTGCCGGCCACATGTGTCATTTAAGAATTTCTAGTGGCCAAATTAAAAAAAATGTAAAAGAAGGAGGAGAAATTAATTTTAATAATGCACTTTAAGCCATATATCTAAACTATTATCATTTCAACACATAGCTACTATGCATTAATGAGATATTTCGCATGCTTGCAACGTCTTCAATGTCTGGCATATATTTTACAGGCTACAGCCCACGGAGTGCTCAATAGCTACGTCTAACTAGTGCTGTTGTAGGTGACTGCCCAGTGCCAGAGCATGGGCACCGTGGCCCCATCCTCTGTGCACCCATAGAGTCCATCTCGGTGACAGAGACATCGGAGGGGCTCGGACACATTGTTTAATGAATAAAATAGTGAACCTGATTACAACTTCATCAGGTGTGTAGGTGTGTTAGTTTTCTAGGGTTGCTGTCACATACTGGCTGGATTAAACAACTGTAACCTCACAGTTTTGGAAGCTAGAAGGCCAAGTTCAGGGTGTCGGCCGGGCTGGTTCTTTCTGAGGCTTTGGGCAGAGATCTGGTCCATGCCTTCTGGTGGTTTTCTGAGCCTCCTTGGCTTTCCTTGGCTTCCGTACCACCACCTTGCTGTCTGTCTTTATGTTCACATGATCGTGTGTGTGTGTGTGTGTGTGTGTGTGTGTGCATCTGTCTGTCTGTCTCCAAGTTTCCCCCTTTTAGAAGGACACCGGTTATACTGGATTCGGATTTCATTTTAACTAATTATACCTGCAATGACTCTATTTCCAAATAAGGTCACATTCTCAGATACTAGGGATTGAGGCTTCAACCTATGAATTTGGGTGGAGGACACAATTCAACCCATAACAACAAGGCACGTAGGAATACTGAGTGGCACTTCAGAGCTCATGGCTCGGAGGTGCAGAGCACAGCGTCACTGAAATTCAGCACTTTTTCTGCTCTCGTCCCTGTGGGGAGCCCTTCTTGTCCGGACTTGAGTTTGGTTTCTCTTGGCCAGCCAGGATTGTGGTTGGATTATCAAGGACAAAGCAGACGGTTCTTGGAAGTATATTTTCATTTCAATGCTTTGAATTTCTTTGTGAAATAAAGTTAACGTGGTTCTTAAATACATATGCCTTTCAAGGAGAGGGAAACCTCTGAACTCAGCCCTTTCCCATCTTCCATTATTATGTCGGTGTCTGGTAATCACTGGCTTGGGTTGTCTGCCGAGGGAAATGAGGTTGTGAGGGAAAACAGCTTGAGAACTAAAAAAAATGAGGAAGTTGGAAGCAGGCAGGATGGCTCTTCCTGTATGTGACAACATTAGGCGAGCCTTAGGCCAAGTTTTCCCGGCTGGGCCAACCTTGGTCTAAGCCAACGCCCGCAATTCCCCCATGGAGCCCCTTGTGCTTTTCATTGGGAATTGGTGTTTTCCAGGCATCTCAACATGATCCAACTAAAGTCCCCACATCAAAAAAGAAGAAGCTCTGAAGGCCAGAATTTGGGATTGGCCTGGAACACAGGGGCCGTGGTGTTTTTCTGCATCTACAGTTCCAGGTCCTGCGGTTGTGTCTCGCTTTGTGTTGTAAGTGTGTGCATCATGGCGCACAGAAGAAGCAGATCCCTCCACCTGGTTGTGGAAGCACATCTTTCCCCCAGAATTTAAAAAGCAGCTTCAGTGTTGCTTTGTTAAGATAAGCCCACACCAGAATTTGGCCAGCAACCAAAGAACTCTCTAGCTGGGATAATTTATTACCCAAACTTGTTGTCCACACTGATTGTTCAGTTCTTCCTTTTAAAGGTCAGACTTTGTTACGTTATGATTAGAGTTGCCTTTTTAACAAGTTATTTCGTTTCTGCTTAACACTGCCTATTGGCTACTCCATGGACTCCACCAAAGACATGAGCTAAGGATAGTAAAGAGAGAAGAAAGCGTTGAAAGGACCAAAATAATAGGAACTAATTCTTTTGAGCATATATGAGGTACAAGACACTTTTAAATACATAATCTCATTTAATCTTCACAGAACCCTATGTGGTCAGAATTATTATCCCCTCATTACAGATGAAGAGTTGATTTTGGAAAAGCTTAAGGAAGTTGGCTGAAGCTTTGCTTAAAAAGCAAAGCTAGGACTTAACCTCAGGACCCTCTAATCCCAAAGCCTGTGATTTACCTACATGCTCCAGGGATGTTCCCAAGTCACTCTGCCCTTGTAACAGCCCAACCACCTGGCTTTTGGGTCTCCCAGGTTGGGCCCCCAGATTGTCCAACAGATCAGAGTACCTCATTCTTAGGTCCAGCTCGGTCTTGAGAACCTAGTGCGTCTGTCTGTGCAGCTGTGGATACGCCAACCTTTAGTGACTTTTCATGGCCTTGCTTTCAACGCTTGAGCTAGCTGCCAGTGAGCTCTGGGGACGGTTTGTCCCCAGAGGGGCTGGTTTTCACAAAACTAAAATGCTTAACTTCCCCTGGATGATTTAGGCGGTTCTTTTGGATCCCTTCTCTGGCATCCAATGGAAAATAAATTTCAGTCCTCCTTTCCTTCCATGCACATCAGGAATCCAAACCTTGAGCTCGCATCATGTGAGATTTAAATGAGATAAAAATGGAAATGCATATTTATTAAGTGCTTACCATGTAGCAGGATTTAAGATTTTTACTGTCATTTTCTAATTGTGTGCTTCATGAAATGCATATGCAGAGGGAACTCTTAATCTGCCTAGAATAAGGAGGAGGAAAGTGAAGTTCAGAGAGGTATTTGCTAAATGTCGCCACCCTGGGGAGGCAGTCTGACTCCTAAGTCTGCATGTCTTATCCAGCCTTTCAGGTGATTAAAAGGCCTTGGCCCAGGGCATGCTTCCTTCAGATAAGTGACAGAGATGTTCCCCGCAGCCTGGCACTCTCTCAAACCACCCTTATGAGGCCAGAACCTCACTTTTTGATAAAATAAATCATATCTTGGAGCCCACGTCAAAGCTTTTGTTTTGCAGGGTCAGAAGATTGAGAAAAAAGATTTACCAATGTCTTGGGCATCTTTTACCTATTTTAATACCACATTAAAATTTTTTTCAGATGAAAATATTGAGACTTAGATGAAATGATTTCTCCCACTTTACACTAAGTGATGCTGAGTCTTGAGATGCTCCTCTTTTTCTTAGCATAAAGAGTACCTTCTAGAACATGGCAGAGATGATATCTAAATTATTAACGTTCTAAGTGTCTCCTATACACCATTCTTTTTATTCTTCCTTAAAATGTTTCATTTCTTACCCAGGAAGTTCGACAGTGGAAATACAGAATCCATTGTGAACCAAGGACTCAAGCATCTAGGGCGACGACCCAAATAAGTAGAATATACAGAAAGAAAAAAAAAATTACTGAAATTGTCCTGAGCATAGTTGGATCGTGACAATTGGGTCTTTGTTTCTCAACTCTCTTATGATTATAAATGTGTTATTTCATGCACTTCATTTAATCAAACATACCATTTATTCCAATGAACCTTGAATGTTCTAACACTAATTTTCATAACTTTACTAAAAACGGAGGCCATTGTATCGTAATTATTGTTCAGTGTTTAAGACCCTATAATTTTCAAGAACTATCATGTCTATCCGCCATCAGCATTTTTGTACAAATAAGCCTGAGCACACATTCCTGTTCTTTAGTGTTATCTCCTCTTCATTATTTTATCTTCGATTTCCTAATTTCAAAAGAGGATGTTGTTATTCACAAGCAGATTTTTATTTCCAGGAGAGATATCACAGCGCTAGCTTTATTTAGTGGCGTTCCTCCTGTAACTTCATTTCATAATGTAAGAAAACATGTTTATAATAGAGAAGAAAGGAAGTAGTCATCTCGATATATCATCATGTCAAGAGCAACTTTCTCATGCTGATGTGATTAAGGTGATTGTTCCTTCCAAGATTTTCCTCATGTTTGCTAATGAACATGTAATGTCTTCCATATATATATATATATATATATATATATATATATGATTCACTTAAGAATTACTTCTGTTGCTCTTTAGTTCTTTAATTTTTGGAAAGAGAAATATAAACACAATATTGGTTTCCCTGGTGAAAATTCTTCCCAGAAGACACAATATGGTATGAGATACTCATGAACAGCAGGTAATGCACAAAGTCATTTCTACTGGAAAATATGCCATCTGGACCAAAAAAAAAAAAAACAATTTGTGGAAATGCATGTCAGTATGATTGTGTTATTCTGGGTTAATGGTGTTGGTGACTGCATCCTCAAAGTCGTTTTTTAGAAGGAAATGCAAGAACATTTGGAAAAGACCATTATGGATGGCCTTTAGTTAAATTTTCTGGTAACTCTTTCATTCATTTCAAAGAAAGAGAGACTGAACCAAGACCAGGAAGCTATTTCCATGTGCTGTGAAACATGCAGAAAGAGGGGTAGAAGGAAGCATGAGTGTCAACATAACCGAGAAAATGATTTCTTAAATAAACCCATGATGAGCTAAACTCAGAGTCCTGTTGTGTTCTATGCCTCAACGTGCTGGACACTTTCTAGCTCCTCATGTACTCATACCAGCGGCCTTTGCATATGCTGTTCCCTCTGCCTAGAGCAATGCCAACTTCCAGACCTGGGTCCTCTAGTCCTAAACCCATCCCCTGTGGTTCAGGCAATACTTCTTTACCTTTAAAGGAATGACTAGAAGTCTGGCACTGCACTCTACTCCATAGCACCATGAGTGTTTTCTTCCTAGCACTTCTCCTAGTTGTAATTGTGCTTTCCTTGTTGTGACTCTGTGAATAATGGCTATTCTCCACTAGATCGTAAGTTCCCTAAGTACCCACCACAATGCCTGCCACTTAAAAGGGACCCATAGTTTCTGAATGAATTAATGACTTGGCTTTAGAGTAGTGAGGACCGTGGCCTTGGGTCACTTTCCTGAGGTCCACTGTTTATTTCACTACACAGCAGTGGCTTGGCTGGGGGGCAGCATGCTTTGCTGGCCGCTTTCGAGCATGGTCTGTTGACTGTGGATCAGAGGTTGCATCTGTTTGAAGCTATCTGGGTTCTGTGGGGATCAAAGTCTGGCAGATTAGAAGAACTGATTCCTTAATCAACAGAGTCAGAATGACTTCAAAGAGATTTCTTCATGGGAAGAATTGGGCCGGAGTACAGAGAAGGGTCAGAGCCTGGATGTAGGAAACGTTAAATCTTCTGTTCTGACTTTTGAAGCTCTGTTTCCACCACATTGCAAATGTTTCCAGTTTAGTTATAGGCAGGAGCCCAAAGAGAACTGTAATGACTAGAATCACAAGTTGTGAGAACCATAAAAGGCCTTGGAAGATGATTTGACACTTTCTGATTCCCAGATGGGGACCTAGACAAGTTCAGGGACTTGCCCATGACTCCCAGGCACGTGACAGGGTTAGGTCTGGAATCCAGCTTTCTTTCCATTAGGCTAGACTCCTGTTTCTTATGATGGCAAGTCTGTTACTTATACGCCTGGGGCTCCCCACTCATGTGCCCTGCCACCTAGAGTAAAGGTGACCTGGGCAAGTCACTTAAGCCTTGGAGATCTCGGGCTTTGATCACACATGTAAAATAATGGGCCACACTCGAGAATGTCTAATGTACCTTGAATTGCAGATCGTTTGTTGTTCTACACCAACCCTCTGCTCTTCCCAGACTGTGTGACTCCTTGGGCCTCATTTCTAAACGTAAGCCATGTTACTGCACAGCATGATATGGAAGTTCAACGTTAATACTGAGTAGCATTTGTATAGCACTTACAATATGCTAGATACAGCCCTGTGTTACATGTTACATATAGCAACTAATTTAATTTTCACTGTGTTTTTATGGGAAACACTATCATTTATTTACTTCTGTTTACAGATGGAGAACTCATAAAAGTAACATGTCAGATCCAAGGTATCACTGACCCCACGTGGCAGGGCTACAATTTGAACCCAGAGTTCCTGGCTGACTTGATGTAGAGACAACTGTCTGTACAAAGTGAAATTCATTTTTGAAATTTGTTTATGTATTACTCCTTTTCCAGAAAGCTTTGAAGTGTTTCACAGATATACACCCTATACCACATACAAAATACGTGAATAACAGAAAGGAAAATTGATGGATGAGTCAATACCAAAAATCTTTTGAACATTGTACTAAATGTGGGTTTAAGATTTGGATCAAGTGTGTTATTGGTAAATTAAAAAAAAAAAAAAAGGATCACTTGGAAACCTCCATTCATCTGAGATAAGATTTAGGGAAACTATTTTTAAGACCTCCATTAAGTGGTGGGAGTTTCTCATGCATTTTGGAGACTAACCCCTTTTTGGATAGGGAGTGTGCAAATTTTTTTCCCATCCCGTAAGTTGCCTTTTCACACTGTCGATTGTTTCCTTTGCCTCATGGAAGTGTGTTAGCTTGATGCACGCCTACTTGTTTATTTTTGTTTTTGTTGCCTGTGCTTTGAGTTTCGTATCCACGAAATCATTGCCAAGACCAATATTATGAAGCTTTTCCTCTGTTTTCTTCTAGGAGTTTTACATTTTCAGTTCTTACATTTAAGTCTTTAATCTGCTCTGAGTTGATTTTTCTGTAGGGTGTAAGAGCTGGGTTTCATTTCATCCATTTGTTTATGGATATAGAGTTTAACCACCACTGTTTATTGAAGAGACTACCCTTTCCTCGTTGTGTATTCTTGGCACATTTGTTAGTGACTACTTCCTCTCCTGATCTGCTCCCCGGCCTTCTCTGTAGTGAAGTATTACAGCCTTCTGGCTCCTTTGCCCTCTGGCACCATCTGGTTTCAGCTAACAGGCAACACTGGCTGGAGATGGGAGGGTGGGAGAGGGGGAGGCCAGTATATTAATACCCCTGGCTTTTTCCCGGAAGGGTCATCCTGAGCCAAACCAATAAGAAAAAAATTCCCCATGCTCTTTGTTTTTAGTACTATTATTTTTCATACATGAAACTTCCTTGTATTTGATTTCATTTTGGGGTAAGACTGAGGTAGGGATCTATTTTAATTTTTTTCTGTATGACCTACTAGTTGACCTGCAACTCTAAAAAATCCAGGTCTTTCCTACCGATTTAAAATGCTGTCTGATATACAGTAGATCGACTCGTTTGATTTCTTTGGTTTTGGCATATTTTTTGTGGTGAGGTTATTTGCGTTGAGATTTTTATTCTATTGGTTGCCTTATTAATTGCAATATTATCTAGTACATCTAACCCTCTATTCTGTTACACATAATTTATTTATTCCTTAGTTTTAATAATGATGAAATTTGTCGATATTTGGTTTTTTCTCCTCTCCCTCCCCTCCCCTTCACCACTCAATTTTAGTTGAATATATTATTTTTCTGTGTTTGCTTTCATATCTTTAAATATATACTTTTATTTCTATTCCTTGATTTATTGGTTTGAAATACTCTTTTTTGGCCACAAGCTGTAAAATAATTGGAAGGCAGTGTATTCATATAACCTTCACCTCCTTCTCTCCAGCTTCTTTTTTTGGCTTTTGTCTAATTATTTCAATTCTGTATTGTTGAGGCTTATTATCTGTAAAGATTGTTCTAGACCCATAATTTGTCTTTGGCAAAGTACTCTTGTTCAGTCTATTTAAAGCTCACCTTGAATCCCTTTCCTATCATTTCCCCCTTCCAATATATTACTTGCCTGTTTTTTTTAATCAAGAAAAATAATTTAAAGAACTAATGAGAATTTCACTCTTTGAGTTCTTACATGTCCAGAACTTGTGTTAGCTTTACTCCTGAATGGCAGTATGTCTTGGTATCAAACTTGAATGCTTTCTTGCCTTGAGTATTTTGTAGAGAGTACTCAACTGGCTTCGTGTACCGATTATCTTCTAGGCATGATGACAAGATGCTACATGGTCAACCAGATTTCCTCTCTTACGGTGACTTGACATGTTCTTGGATGCCTAAATGTTTCTTTATAGCAAAGATAAATAATTTGTCCTTACTGCCCTTAGATTCAGTGTCGACTTTCTGTTTCAGTGTTCACTGGGGCATAGCATATGCCTTCAATCTGTAGAGATGTATTTTCATTTATTTTGGGAAATTTTTCTTTAAATGTATCTTAAAATTATTTTTCTCTTTCATCACAATGGTTTTCTTCTTTGGAGACATCAATTAAACTTTTAAAGCTCTGTATCCATTTTAATTTTGTTTGCTTGTTTTTTTCTCAGTTCTGTGTTCTCCATGGTTTATTGTATTCTTCTTAATGTTACTCTAGAAAGGACTTCTTTATAGGATTAGTCTTGTTATTTTGCACTTTTTCTTGAGTTTGCTTCATCTTTTTTTGGTCTTCCTACATTTTCCCTAAACTTTTAAATCTCAGCTTTGAGATCTTGTTTCATAGAGGCAATAGCCTAAGTTTTTCTTTTTTAAGTTTATGACAACGTGTTTAGTTACAGTTTTGATCTGCTGCTTGGCAACATGATTCTGGTGAATCTACGTTCATCTGCCATTTTTCTGTTCCTTTTCGTTTTAGTCAGCTCAAGCTGCCATAACAAGATATGATAGACTGGAGGGCTTATCCAGCAGAAATCTATTTTCTCATTGGTCTAGAGGCTGGAAGTCTGAGATCAGTGTGCTGTCATGGTGAGGTTCTGGTGAGAGCTCCCTTACAGGCTTACAGATAACCATTTTTTCATATTAGAGACAATGAGAGAGAGAGAGAGAGAGAGGGTGCATGCGTGCGCCCACTGGTGTCTCTTCTTACAAGGTACTAATCCTACCATGAAGGCTCCACCATCATGACCTCATCTACACCTAATTCCCTCCCAAAGGTCCCATCTTCAAATACCATCACATCGGGGATAAATGCCTCAAAATGTGGATTTAGGGTGGGGGCACACATTCAGTCCATATCCCTTTTTTTTTCTCCTGCACTGTCTCCATAAGTATACTGTGCCAGTTCATTTTTAACTTTATAAGGAGTGTAAGGTGTCTTCGTGTTTCTCAAAGTGTTTGCAAAATCGTGGTTGTCTCTGAAAACTTTTCTGGGAAGTTTGCCAGGTCAAACCTTTCTTGATCACAATGCTAAAACCTTATTTGCTTTTTCATGGTTTTGACATTTTTGCCAACTGGGCAAAAGCAAGGGTGGCTGAAACAGCTCGTGCCTTAGCATGAATCAAGGCAGTAACACCAGAATGTACTCTTGGTCATTGTAGTCTTTACATCCATGAAATAACAGTTTAAAAAAACTCTTAGTTTTGGTTTTCAGCAAGAATTTTTTTTTAAGTTTTCCCTTTTAAAATTAATTAATTAATTTATTTATTTTTGAGAGAGAGAAGAAAGAGAGAGAAAGAAAGAGAGTGGAGGAGGGGCAGAGAGCGAGGGAGACACAGAACCTGAAGCAGGCTCCAGGCTCCAAGCCATCAGCACAGAGCCCAACGTGGGGCTAGAACTCACAAACCATGAGCTCACCATCCGACCAGAAGTTGGACGCTTAACTGAGCCACCTAGGCACCCCCATGGAATGCCGTCTTTACATGAAAGAAGAAATGACAGAAAACCTAAGCTTATTCAGAATTGAGCATTTGGCAGATATTGTCTCAAAAATGAATCGAGCGAGCCTGTCACATCAAGGACGATAAGTGGCAATATTTGTTGCCAATGAAAAAAATCAAACTTTTGAGCAAAAATTAGAATTTTGGAAAAACTTCATTTGCCATTCTGAGTTTGAGATCCTTCCAACCCTTATGACTTTTCTGATGAGTTGAGTAGTGATGTTAACAATATGATTTCTCAATATTGCACAATAAAATGTGTCAACATTTGAAAGATCTGCATTACTCAGTGAGCCAAATGACTAATGCGTGATGTTGCAAAATTATGCAAGGGTAGAAGATTCATTCAAAGTGCAAGTTAGATCAATGGATTTTAATGTAATAAAATAAGAAAAGTTCATTGTTATGGTCTCATATTCCACACTACAACTGTCCTTTTAGAAACTATAATGTTTCAAAGTGTTTTAGTATTAAAGAAGAATATCCACAATTATTTGAAAAGGCTTATAGTAAAACACAGCTCCTTTTCCAACGGTGTATTGTGTAAGACTAGATTTTCTTTATATATATCAACTAAAACAGCATATCTCAACAGATAAAATGGGAAAGCAGATGTTAGAATCTAGTTTTTTTTCTTATTGAGCCAGACATCGGAAGATCTTAAAAATAGAAAACAGTGACACTCTGCTCACTAATTAATTATTTTTAATAATTAATATTTTAATATTTTAGTATTTGATTTTAATTATTTAATTATTTTTTGATTTGGAAAATATGATTGTATTTCATTGAAAGTTCAATGGGTTTATTATTATTAATTTTTATTTCTTATGTTTTATTTTTTTTTCAGAGAGAGAGAGAGAGAGAGAGAGAATATCAAGCAGGCTCTATGCTGAGCATGGGGCTCAATCTCACAATTCTGGGATCATAACCTGAGCCAAAATCAAAAGTCAGACACTCAAACGACTCAACCGTCCAGGCGCCCCCCTCAGAATTGCCAATTTTTTCTAGTTTCACCAACGATGGATTTTGAATTTCACCTTGACATTCGTTCTCTCATTTTTTTCTTGCCACGTTTTGGACATTTTCAAGAGGAAAATTTGAGACAAATAAACTTTTCCTCCACACATAAGACTAGGCGTCTGTCTGAAGATAAGCAAACTCTATGTCAACACAACTCATGGAATAGTTCTGAGTTCTGAATACGTGTTTGCGTTGTTGAAAGGACAGAAACCATTGTTGAAGAGTAACATAAAGATTTTCTCTTGTTACTAAATGATGTCTGTGTCACGATACAGTCCTCTCACTAAACTAAGGGTAATGTATGAACTGAGATTATTGCAGCTCACGTCTTTGTGCTGTGGGTCTAGCCGCATGTATGGAAACAACAAAGCAAAGAAAATAGTTCCTTCCAAAAAACTCATTTTTGAAAACTTCCCTTGGCCCTCACTGTAAGGTTACCAAGTGTGAGTTCCACATCGTATGTATCCTTTTCTTTCCCAGAAATCACATCATTCATCTGACCTCAGCCACGTCTCTCTCAGTAAGATATGTAGAAAGGATGGAAGAGAAATTATTTGGAAACATTTAAAAGGCGAAAAAAGAGGATGATTTTAAGAAGGGTGTTTAACTGGAATGGCTTTGCTTGATTATACACCTCTCCTTTTATGGTATATCAGACTTAGCAAACATGGTTTTAATTTTGAATACTACCTGATACTAAGTTATTAAATGATTTTCCACCAAATAACAACAAAAAAAAGAACATGTAATGGATTCCAGATTCAGTGTAACTTCAAGAAACAGGAGATACCTCAGAGCCCTGGTGGATAATGAAATCCTAGAAAAACTTCAAAGCAAACCCACAAGAAAAAATGCTCAAATTCACATCTTGAGCTCTCCTGGCTATTTTTCTAATCATGAAAGAGGTCAGGCTTACTCAACCACAGAAACAGGTGAAAAATGAATAGTTAACATAGCAGAACACTTTTCACTGCCGTGCTTGGGGTTGTTTTTTTTGTTTGTTTGTTTTTTACCTTCCTGTCAACCTATCTAGAGCTAGAACATGGATAATGTGTATTTTTCAATACTGGATGCAGAATGGGTGGCAAGCTGAGCTTCAATCATATTGTTTATTATTTTCTTTTTTTTATGTTTATTTTTTTTGGAGAACACAAGCAGGAGAGGGGCACAGAGAGGGGGACAGAGGATTTGAAGAGGGCTCTGCACTGATGGGCTGACAGCAATGAGCCCAATTGGGAGCTTGAACTCACTAACCACAAGATCATGACCTGAGCAGAAGTCGGACACTCAACCGATGGAGACACACAGGTGTCTCAATCACTGTTCTCTACATGTGGTAGTGACACAGAGTGTCCGGGGGGGTGGGTATGGGTCCTTCAAGTGTGAGTTGGGTGCCAGGCAAGGCTGGTAGGCATCTATGGATAGCTTTGCTCATGTTTCTCACTCCTAATCATTGGTGGGAACTCAGGAGAGGTTGTCAAGTAGGATGAATCCGGATTTGATTTTTTTAAGTTTGTTTGTTTATTTGTTTTTGAGAGATAGAGAACAAGAAGGGAAGGTGCAGAGAGAGGAAGAGACGAAACCCCAGGCAGGTTCTACACTGTCAGCACTGAGCCCGATGCAGGGCTTGAACGCACAAACCCTGAGATCATGACCTGAGCTGAGATCAAGAGTCGGAGGCTTAACCAACTGAGCCACCCAGGTGCCCCTGGGATTGATTTTTCTCAAATTTATTTATTTTGAGAGAGAGAGAGAGAGAGAGAGAGAGAGAGAGAATAGGCAGGGGAGGGGCAGAGAGAGAAGGAGAGAGAGAGAGAATCCCAAGCAGTCTTCCACACTGTCAGCACAGAGCCTGATGTGGGGCTCGAACCCACACACCTTGAGATCATGACCTGAGCCCAAATCAAGAGTCAGATAGATGCTCAACTGACAGAGCCATCCAGGTGCCTTCAATTTGATGTTTTAATTGAAACATATGTCAATTAGGCACAAATATTAGACTGATGGCCAATGCTATTGCTATGGGTCATAAAATAAATGACAGTGTCAACACTTAGGAGAGCTGAAAAAGGAGACTTTTCTGCCAGATAAAACCAGTTTGATTGAGAGAGTTATATGTTGGCATTAACCTTCTGGATCATTTCTCTGTAATGGTTTACCCAGAACTAGAACATTCTCTGTTCCTGCTTTGAAGTACTTGCCACATTTCTTCTCTGAGGGGATACTGGAGATTTCTGAATTTCCAAAGAATGGAATTAGGGAATTCAACCCTCACCTTTGGATCCAATATCTGCTAATCACATTTTTTGAGACTTGGCCACTAATATTTTAGAATCTTATGCTGCCATGAAGGTGACTATGGAAAGCAAAACCAAAGAAACCTCCAAAGGCAGGAGTGAAAGAAGAGAGTCGTAGTAAGTGATATTAGGTGGAGGAGGAAGCTGAGTCATGGGAACGTCAATGGAAAGTAGAGAGTCGACACCATATTCCCTTAATGCCCCTGGCCAGGAAAAACTATGATGGTCCCATAAACTTACATAACTGTGAGCCTTGGGGTCCCATATATTTGGGTTCAAATCCCAATTTCACTACTCATTTATCAGATGTTGGGTATGTTAAACTTATTTGTACCACCTTCACATTTTTTTTTCAAATATAAAACTATTCTAAAATAAAACATTTATTTTAAAATGTGGTACCCCTTGTTCAAAAATCAGGACAAGGTTGGAAGGATGGTTGGAAAAGAAGCTGTCTGAGGGAGGCAGGAACACAAAGAGATGGTAGAAAATGGGCTGAGCCTGAGCCAAAATTCCATTCCCTTGGTGCATTCTCTATTCTCTCAATGGACTCTATTTACAAAAATTCAAAGATAAAATTATTAGTTATTTCCCATGGCGCCTCCAGAGTATAAATCCCAAGCAAAGATCCCCTTTGAGCATGGGTCCTGTGAGAATGTACCGGTCACATGCCCATGATGCTGGCCCTGCTCCAGGTACGTCCTTGGCCTCCCCAGCCCTTTCATTAGCTCCCCAAAGAAAACATAGGACAAATCATTGTCTATAACTTAGAGCAGGAATTCTTAATCTTTTTTGTTCCACAGACTCCTTTGGGAGCCTGGTGAATCCTATTGACCTGTTCTCAGAATGATTCTTAGTACATTTAGTTCGTTTTGTGCAGTATCTTTAAAATATGCCCCTCTGTAACCCATGATCCCGGTTTTTGCTACAGATTCTTGTACAACGTAACCATCCAACTAACAGGTATTCTGTTCTTCTAGTTCTTTTGAACCAAATAGTTCAGCCACATTGTTAACATATTGGTAATGCAAACCTCTACAATGCATTCCAGTATATCCTATGTATAACCACGTGCAGATCAATATTTGGATAGAGTTTAGTCAAAGACCATTCCAGAGTATAATGTTCTTATTTGAGCTAATCAACAAGAGACCTTACACTGCAAGTCCTTTCAAATGAACATGACTCTGAAACTTTGGAATTTGAATTGTCTCAGAGAATGCAAGAGAGAACTGAATTCATAATTGGCTGGGTTCCCTCGGTTTGGCTGAAACTATATGACTTAAAAATGAAGAGAAAAGAGGAGAGAATATAGAAGAGAATAAAAATAAAACGGGGTAGAATACCGTACTTCATCTTCTGAAATTTCTATCACAATATTTTAAGGATAAAAATAAATTTGAAAGAACTGCTACATTTCAAAAAGAAGTTAGCAAAATACATATGTATGTATTTTGCCACCCAAATTAATGTAATTCTATCCATGGATAGCTGAGAGTTTAGAACCCTCCATCGGTGAGTGTGCAAGAAATAGTCCAATGATGGTCAGGCATGGACAGTCCCACCCCAGCCCCCTCTTGCTCCGTGTGTGTAATGGAACACTTGACCTATACACCTGGTTATAGTAGAATGGGCTGTTAGGTCACTAACAGCTGGGCCTGTAATTACAGCTGGTGATCAAAGTTATCAAAATTGCCTTCTGAAAAGGTAATAACAAAGAACTGGGGTAAAATTCTGTGAGTGAAGTGAGTGAGCACCAAGGACACTCTTGAGGTATCTGGTAAAGTGTGATCGTTTGACTGCTAAGGCACAAGCCCAGCTCATTTACGTGTGGATTCCTGAGCCCATTTTGCTGGCCTTCAGTGGGGACTGGAAAATGCATCTAGGATAGAAGATAAAAACTCATTTTCAAATCTTTTCATTCCTTGGAGGAACACCATCATTTCTCATCATATCGATTCTTTCATCTGCGGATCATGAAGTGTGGCTTCAAATGTTTTCCAGATGTCTAATGGAATGTGTGTTGGAGGAAAATAACTTTATTTTGTTTGGTGCACAGATTCAGCCCTGTTACTTATATTACAGAAGAAAACAAACAAATGGGATTACAGCATCTTTTCTACTGTACGACACTTTATATAAAAACTAAAACTAGAAGATATATAGTAATAGGCTGGGTGCAAGTGAAAAGAGTATCAGGACAAAAGAACTTCTTTTATTTATAATTCTCTCTTTGGTTACTGTTAGTCCTAAGCATGAACCACTGACACCCTTTTTGAAGCTCTTTAGCTAATTAGCTCTTTGATTCAATAACAGAATTATCCTTTTGTCCCCATCCCAGTCCCACCCAAACATGTTAGTATTACTTAGTGACTTGTCACTTAGCTATGGTCCCTAATATACCTTGTTTCTTATAATATTAAAGATCTATATCCTACTTACCTCTAAGAAGGCTCAAGGAAAGCTAGTACCTTTATTACTGTCTAGTACCTTTATTCCTGTAACAAGGACATAGTAATTTCTCCCCCTGCCTATGACATAGAATCCTGTCTGTCTCCATAAATACAAATTATCTCACTTCCTGCTTATGCAGCTGATGAGGGGGTGATGAAATCCAGAGGAAAACCATTTCCCAGTTCTTCAAACTGACAGCACTAATTCCCTGCCTCTTTGAGACTTGGCAGTCAAAGTGTAAGGTGATGCCTTAAAGAGAGAAATCCCAACCTTACATAAAGATGACTTTCCATACTGCCATGACATGACATGATGTTCCCTCAACTGTAAAACACTTTGAGTCATCTGGCTCCTTATTTACTCAGTAATTCCATTATTTCATGTGATGGGTTGTCTGAAAGATAATTTACAGAGTTGTTGGAAACACCTTGACTTGAAGTCCTGAAGCCACCCTATTTTTTATGCCTCAGGTGCTAAAGAAAATGAAAATAATATGTGTGAAAATGGTTCCGGCCATTTTCTCCCTGATTTCCCCTCAAATGTTCTAACCCGAGTGTTGTGAACTCGTTTCGGGCTCATCGGGGCCATAGTTCAGTGGTTACATTACAAGGGATCTTTCAAAGTGGAGTTCCCACTTTAAAGTCCGGGAGCACTAGGGGGGGCGAGGCAAGTAGGGAGAACATGAGGAGAAATGTTTTAGCCCCAAACCTGGCTTTCACTAATCGTGGTGGGGGTGTTACTAGTGATTATCACCAACTGGGTTATCTGGTGGTACCATAAGAGCACAGCAGAGATAACTCAAATAATGCTTACATAAATCTCTCTCTCTAGTTCCTACAGCATCTCTGAGGATGATTTCACAAGACAATAAATTTGAATATCAGGAATAAATCCTACTGCTCTTCTTCCGGAAAATCTTAAGTACTTGAAAAAAGTGGTCGTTAGTTAAACGATTCCTCTTATTATTGGTGACTGTTCAGGAAAAAGATATTCTGAGAAGTGGATTCCAATGAATAGGATGCGAAGATCCACAGCTATTTTCACTGTCGTGACAATAACGACCACGACAATGATATCGAAACAACGGCAATATTGCTGACAGTTGCTACCACTGAGCACCCATTTCACATCAGGTTTTGAGCTGGATGCGATATTATTTCCTTTTTATCTCGTCACGTAAACAATGGAGGAACTGTTCTAACAATTTGAGTGCGTTGCAAGTGAAACACAGCCAGTTAACGGTCACTTTTACCACATGGATCTGGTCCACTAGGCTCTTTCCTCTGTCCTCCTTCCTATATGACACCCTTGTTTGTAGGTTGTCGGGGCGCCAGTAGAGAAAACATTTGAACTAATGTTCAGTCTCCTTCGAGATTCCATTAATAACAGTCATAGTAACAATGGGGTATGCCACAGACATGCATATGTGTATACACACACACACACACACACACAATGCCAATCTCAAGAAATTTCCAGGAGTAGTAAGGGCTTAGAGAAAATGGGGAATCATTTCTCTCTCTAGAAAATCTTTGGCGACCTAGCCCCTCAAAATTAATTAAAGCAAATAAAAATAAAGAAAAAACCCCAGCATACTCCATTTAAAGACAGGGGAAAAAAAAAAACAACTATGAGAATCTCGATGAGAGAAGCACATAGAAAGCTTAATAATAGGTTTTCAGATACTTGGGAAAGACCAGCTATTTCCCATTTCCTCTGCAGGCAGAGAAAAAGGAACGTGGCTTAAAATATAGCATGAAGGAAATTTAAAAACTAGTAATTAGCTATGGGCTTAAGACCTAGGGTGGGATATTGATGATACTCATGAAGTTACCAATTTTCTTAGTTAAAAAAAAACAAAAACAAAAAGGGAGACCTCATTATTTTCTGGAAATGATTCCTTAATACTTGAGAAATAGTGCACCCCATTATTTAAGAGTAAGGATTCTATGTAGTTCACCAGCCAGCCTGGTTTATCTCTTGCATTTACCACATTGGCGAGCTGTGTGGATTTCAGAAAGTTAGCTAAACTTCTTAAACCTCATTGTTTTCACATTTCTATAGAGGGGAATTTTGATCCATAATGAAAATGTAGATCATGCTAATAAAAGTGTGGATCATGTTTTTAGCATAGGGTTGGCGAGCACCTAGTTAATATATCTTAGTTATTGTCACATTTGCGTTTAGACGTGGTTGGGCTTGACAGCAGGACTATGGGATCCATGGCATTTCCATTTCCCTTCAGGCAAAAGGACATGTGGCGGACATTTGTCTTATTTTTATTTTTATTTATTTATTTTTGGCTACCCAGGATTTAAATTCCTTTTATATTTGGCAGAATCACAGATTGTTCCAAGCCACAGAGAGGCAGATTATCCTTCTCCCAACTTCTTGGTGTTGGAGTGGACGTGTGTGACATTGGCTGGCTGATGAAACGCTCCAGGCTGGGTTTTGAATATGGAGTAGTGGTGAATGAGAATAGCGGTGACTAGAGATTACTTCCTGTGGCTGTGATAGGAATGAAGCTATAGGGAATTCTCAGTGTGTGTCTGAGGGGTGTGGAATATGATGGGACAGTAGCCAGTCTCCAGTGGCAATGACACCTACAGTAGAATCCTAAATAAATCCTATTTCTGTGGTAGAGTCTTGGCCATTTCTATCTTCCTTTGGCTCTTGGCTCATTAGTCATTTGAATGAATCTGTGATGTATCTATGGGCTATCTGCACAATAATTTTGCATGACAGCTCTTCACTGGGGGAAAGCTCAGTGGCATTCGAATGTGAATATTTGTTTCTATTTGTTTCAAACGCCTATGAATGCAGTTTGATAGGGGATTGGCCACTCTATGCTGAATTTAGCTGGGCTTGGCTCCGAGCTATGATCAAATCCAGGTGTGCTCCCCATTTTCCTCATTTTCAATGGACCAGCAACTATGAGCGTATCTTTCTGATGGTAAAAGGCAAGAAGGCACAACTGAGCAAGCACACTGCAAATGTCTTCTAACATCTTATCAAGTATCTTCTAACATCTTATTGGCCAAAGCAAGCCCAGGAGCAGTGGAGAGCAAAAATTTCTACTTTCTCTCATGGAAGACACTGCAAAGTCACAGGAAGTGACACTGTAAAGGCCAAGGCTGTGCATGCAGAGAAGGGTGAAGAGCTCAGGCCATTAAAGAACATGTGGGTTCCTCAACACCCTTCCAACAAAAGGCTTTTCTGCTTAAATCAGTACTTATTTCCATTTTTTTTATAACAAAGAACTTTGATACATCATGCAGAGATTATTAAGGGAGTGAACTGTGTTTCTCCATTGAGTTTGAGAGAATGTCAGACTGTTGTCCAGCCTGCATAGAGCTGAAGGCAATAGAAATCTAGTGTCTTCCAGGATATTGAAGGATAGGGATCTGGCAGCCTGTGACATTTAGCTCCAACGTGATTTGTTAGATCGTTGTCTGTTGTGACCTGTAATGAGGTAGCCATTGAAGACCACTTCATGACCATGACTATAGAATAGAACAGAATAAAGGACATATGTCATTCCAAGAACAAGGGCAGGGTGTTCACAGCTAATAGTATCTGAATAATTTAAAACCGAGTAATAAACTCAAATAATTCTATTCTTGGGGCGCGAACCGAAAACCAAGAACTTTGTATGACGGTTAAAGGAAGCTGTTTGAAACATTTTATACCTTCAGTGCTGAGGTGGTGAGCTGAAAAGCAAATATGGAAGAATTCTGTGCTTTGTCAAATTACAACGTTGGTTAAATATGCAATGTTTCCAAATATCTTAAGGCACTGACTGACACAAAATAGGCTTCTGAGAATTGCAGTGGTTACTCATATGGCAGTGTTTGGATAAGAAGCAAAGCTCCCCGGGCTTCTCAAGTCTGCTGGGCCTGCCTTGATATCAGAAACAAGCTATTTTCTTTTTCTTTTTCATCTAAAGAGACTATTCTAGCTTGGCTTCAAGACTCCATGTCTCCCTTGCCTATTTTGCAAAGGACCTCAATTTTCTCCACGTCCTTTCCTCTCACCTCTCATTTTGTCCAGACCTAAGGATAAGGTCAGATTGCTGCATGCCTCAGGGGTCTGAAGAAGTCTCAGACACAGCTCTTTGTTAATTTGTATCAGAAAAAAAAATCTGAGCAGTATGTGTGGGAATGGATTCCAAGGATGCTAGAACAAATAGGGAAGAATATAAAAATAGATCAGACTAATTTATTTTAAAATCTGGAAGGCACAAGAGATTCTGGATTCAATATGCCAGAGCAGTGGAAGTCATTTTATGTGTAATTTGAGATACCATAAATTCTTCTGTGTAACAAAGAAGGAGACGTGCTGTGGTGGAATTATTTTGTGTAATCCATTCACCTTCTATCTACAGTCCATAGACAAGCAGAGAAGGCCCCTTCCTGAGGCCTTAAAAAATCATTTGTGAGGGAAGCACTTACATTTCTGGAAATATTCTCGCGGTACTCTGGAAGTTGATAATGCTGGTGGAAGACAATGCCGTTGAAATGGGCTTTCTGATTTCAATGCTGTGAGAGCAATTAGACTGTAAGACAGCAACATATAGCATCAGATGAGTAGAAGCCCAGTGGAAAGGCACTCACACCTTAGAAACATGGTGGTGAACTAAATGTCTTGACCCAGAGTGAGTTGGATCATGACCTTCTGATTATGGAGTACCAGACGCTAATATTCAGGATAGCACATAAAACAGCTATTCGATTAGTATAACTTAAACAAAATACAAAAAAAAAATCTGAGATCTTCTCAAGCGTCACAGCTCCTTATGAAATTCCCAGAGATGAGTCGTTCACAGATCCAAAGCCTCAGTGAAGTGGATGCCTAGGGACCCGTAAAGAAGAATTTCACAATAGCATCATGTGCCTGTAAAATGAATCTTCACTCAGTATTCCTTAAAGAGACTTGCAGCCATTTAACAAGATAATATTCAGAGGTTTGGGAGTCATTTATTACAGTCTCAGAGAGAACCAGAGAGAAACTTTAGTAATATTTGGCATTTAGGGGACAAGGAATAAATGGAAATTTGACCTGAAGCTGCCTCACAGTAAGTCTACCTCTGAGCTCATCCTAAAACGATTTCCCTATTTGCTAAATGTAGACATACAAATATTTAGCAACAATGAGAATTCTCACACTAATTTGCAGACCCACAGAGTAAGTACTCTATTTGTAACAAAGTCTCTCATTTCTTACCAATATAGAAAATTTAAAAAAATCCTGAGTGGTGAAAGCAATGTAGGGCACATGGATCCCTCATTCTTAATTTCTGAAACAAATAAGCAAAACAAAACACAAAAACCCTACACAGAGCCCATATCCACAGCATAACTAGAAAACAGAGAACATCTAAACTTAAAATTACTTGTCAGTAGAAAAATACACACCAAATCCTAGCAAGATGTCTCCCACTTTTCCTGCCGCACAATTTAGACATTTCTGGAAAATGGCATTGAAAGACTATAGAGGAATTTGTGGCAAGCCTAAAAATGTGAAAAACAATGCCAAGAAGAAAATCCACGACGATGCAAAAGAACACAGAGCACTGTCTACAGGGAAAATGTTAAAGTGCCTTCAGAACCTCTGGAGTCCGTGTTGAGAAAGCCATGTTTCAAGGGAAAAAGAGGGTTAGAGGGAATGTAGGGGTGCCTTTTGGAAACTGAGCAGAAAAAGGAAAAATAAGCAAGAGGAAAAACTTCAGTCTCTTTCAAGATTAAAAAATACAAAATAAAAAGAGACACAAAACCTCTCTCATATCTTTTCTCTCACCTATGCCCCTTCTCCAAATCAGTAATCATTGTTACAATAACTAAAGATATGTTTTTGAACCTGGAATCTCATAAACCACCCAAACGCTAGCCTTATCTGTAGAATTCAGAGAGGCATAAACAGTCTACCTACCTACCCACCTATCTACCTACCTATAAGATATTAAAAAATAAATACAAAATCAACCCCCAAACAACTGAAGTAATGAACATTCTTCCAAAGAAACAAGAGTTTATTGAACTGAAAAAGAAAATTTAATCAAGACAAAATATATCAAGAATGATGATTAAATTAAAATTCGCCTAAGAAAGAATAAATAAAATAGAAAACAAATAAGAGGCATTTAAGAAAAATAGAAAAACAGGGGCACCTGGCTCAGTCGGTTAAGAGTCCAACATCGGCTCAGGTCATATCTCACAGTTTGTGGGTTTGAGCCCTACATCGGGCTCTGTGCTGATAGCTCAGAATCTGGAGCCTGCTTTGGATTCTGTGTCTCCCTCTCTTTCTACCTCTCCCCCACTCGTGCTCTCTCTCTCTCTCTCAAAAATAAATAAACATTAAAAAAATAAAAAGAAAAAAGAAAAATAGAAAAATAGAGAATAATAAAATTTAGATAAGGAAAACAGTAAAAAGGGTCAGAAAGAAAATGGTTGAAATAGACATGCAAAGAATAAATAACACATGTATAATTGGAGTTCTGAAGAAGTGTTTAAAATGACAACAATGGAATAGAAATCATATTTTAAAGTATAATTTGTTATTTCCACTTTCAGTAATGACTAAGGAACTCCAACAAGACAAACTTGTTTGTAGACAACTCTACATCTTAAAAAATACAAAAGTTAGCTATTGGAGGGAGAATAGAAGCAGACAGATTCTACGGAGTCCGTGCTTGGAAGCAAGAGTTACAGAGCATGAGTTCTGTATGTTTGTTTGTTAGCCCAGGGAAGGTGCAGTTTTTAGGAGCACTGGTGGAAAAACTGAAGTCTTTTTGGCCAGAGAAACCAGAGGACTTAGACTGACACAAACAATCACTGGCAAGGCAACAATATTTCCCAATGAGAAAGAGCCAGAGAAAAAGTGTTTAACTTATGTCTGTCCCATATCTGGATAATTTATGAACCCTGAATGGTTGGAGCAGTCTCAAGACAACTTAGCCAAAAACAAAAGCTATTATCTGAGATTGGAGCTAATTCCCAGGAATGCATTTGCAGTTCAAGTCCAACCAAGTTAAATACCCGCTAAAAAGAGACAAGCAAAAACAACAAAACCTAAAATCCAAGGCTCATCAACAACAACAAAAATAACTGAATCCAGAATCTTCTCAACATAACAATAATGTTTAGAATTCAAGCCAAAATTTTCTGACATATGAAGAAGTAGGGGAAGAGAACCCATTCTCAAGAAAAACCCAAAAATCAATGGAGACCAAACCTGAGATGATGAAAATTTTATAATTAGCAGACAAGAATTTTAAAGAAGCTAATATAAGTATCTTCAATGATGGGGGGAAAACACACACACTTGCAATGGATTAAAAGAGACACACAAGCTGAAAATGAAGGGATGGGAAAAGATATTCTATACAAATGGAACCAAACAAACAAATAAAAAAGTGGGGATAGCTATAATTATATCAGACAAAATAGACTCCAAGTCAATGACTAAAATAAGAGACCAAGAATGTCATAACATGATAAAGAGGTCAGTATAACAAGAGGATAAAACATTTGTAAATATTTATGCACCCAACATAAGAGCACCTAAATATATAAAGCAAATATTAACAGACCTGAAGAGAGAAATAGCATTACAATGATAGTAGAAGACTTCAGTATACACTTTCAACACTTTCATCTAGATCATCTAGATGGAAAATAAATAAAGAAACATTGAGCTTAAGCTACACATTAGAAGAGATGGACTAATAGACATTTACAGAACATTCTATCCAACAGCAACAGAATGTGCATTCTCCTCGAGAGCACATGGAACACTATCCAGGATAGATCGTGTATTAGGCTTTAACTAAGACTCAATAAATTTAAGATTTAAATCATAGCAAGCATCTTTCTGACCACAATGATATGAAACTAGGAATCTATTATAAGAACCAGAAAATTCTCAAATAAATGGAGATTAAACAACATGTTACCGAATAACCAATGGGTCAAAGAAGAAACCAAAAAAGAAAGAAAATATCTTTATTCAAATACAAATGGAAATACAATATACCATTACTAAGTAGCAAAAGAAAAGGAAGTTCATTAGGGATAGATGCCTACATTAAGACAAAAGAAAGAGCACAAATAAACAACCTAACTTTACACCTCAAAGAACTAGAAAAAGAAGAACAAAAGAAGCCCAAAGTTAGTAGAAAGAAGAAAATAACAAAGATCAGAGCAGAAACAAGTGAACTAGAGAATAGAAAGACAATAGAAAAGATCAATGAAACTAAGAGCTGTTTTCTGAAAACATAAATAAATAAAATAGACAAGCTTTTGTCTAGACTTACCAAGAATAAAAGAGAAGATCCAAATAAATAAAATTAGAAACAGAAGAGGAGACATGACAACTGATACCACACATTAAAAAAGAGAAGTGATTTTTGAAAACTTCAGCAAAATGGTAGATTTTGAGTAACTGATTGTTGAAGTTAGTGCAGAGAACAAAGGAAGAACAATACTGTTATATACTCGGTGCTGTATGTTCCATGTTGTACGTTCTAACAAAACTGAAATAGGGCAGCTAAAAGATGGGAGGACAAAGGTAAAAGAAAGAGGAAATTTTAATGAAATCATCAATTTCTTTTATAAGCAATAGGTGGGAATTTAGGATACCATTAGAACTGACAAAGTAGCAAAGCTTAAAAAGGAAAGTATAGAGTGAGGACATTAAGATGGTCTGAATATAAAAGTTACTGCTTTCACAAAATACAGAGATTCTTAAACATGCAAAAGTTAAATAGACAAATGATAGAGAAGGGAAAGCTCTTCTTACAGTAGAAACCAACCAAACCAGTGGTCACCACTTAAACTGTACGTTAAACAAGACAGACTTAATAGATGTTTGTAAAACATTCCAGCCCAAAACAGCAGAATACACATTTTCCCCAAATGCACATAGAACATTCTCCAGGATAGATCATATATGATGACCACATGGTCAAAATTAACATACCCAGTAACTGGATTAATCAACAGCATGTGCTCCTGAGATTATGCACTAAGCAGCCTCATTTCTATTGCACTCTCCAACAAGGCATAACTTGAATCTCACCGTAAGGAACCACCAAGCAAACAGAAATTAAGGGACAGTTGATGAAATAACTAATCTGTTCTACTGATTTTTGCCGTCGTTGTTTTTACTGTCAAGGGTATTACTGTACAACTGGATATTTAAGAGAACTCTATGTTTTAAGAACATGTACACTATAGTATTTGGACGTAAAGGAGTCTCATGTGAGTCATATGCTATTAAATGATTAAGAAAAACAATGAGAGGTAACAAGAAAAAGGAGAAAGAAGAAGGGACAGGGATAATGGAGAAGGAAAGGAGAGAGAAGAAAGGACCAAGTGACTCCGGGCGAAAGGCATCAGAGGATTTTTATGCTATGCTTGCAGTTTTTATGTAAGTTTAAAATTATAGAAAAAATAAAAGAAAAAAATATGTTCAATGAAAAAAAATAGTCTTGTGGGACAGACGCTTAGGAAAGCCTCCTGGTGTAAGACTTGAAAGCTTCATGGGTGGTTAATACAGTGATGTGTCCATTTAACTTTCCAGCTTGACCAGTGGGGAAGGAGGACTGGGCTTGCAGAGCTCATTAGTGATTGTTAAGCTTAATCAGGGGAGACACCAATTAAAGCTGCTGCTGCATATGTCTCCTTATTAGAACAAATCGCTAGAGCCCTTGGGACCTGGCAGACAGCTATTGATTTCATTTCTTTTTTTCTGTCCTGATAAAGAGCAGTTTCCAGAGATAACACTATGAATGAGTACCTTTTCTTGGGGTTGTGTAACCATCCAGCTTTGTCCCAAGTAAACATCCTGACCAGCAGAAATGTGCTTTATGGCAAAGGGAATATGGAATGAAATATGGAATGGAATATGGTACCGGAGGAAGGAAGTGTTTATAGCCAACTGTGACCTTATGGTAATTGCAGGTATGAGAACTGAAGCATCAATCTGTATTTCCTTCCTTACTGTGTCAAGTTTATATTTGTACATTTAAGTAATTTCCCTTTTATTTTGACTCCTTCTTTCTTCCATTTAATACTGAATTTACCTTGGACAATGCTACTATTTTGTTCATAGCGCATGATATCATCATGGAGTTGCCTCTCCAGTGGAAGGGGAATGGACACCCCCTTCGAAAAAGAAGGCACTGCTGTTCTTTAAGCAGGATGCAAGGGATCATGAAGCTTCATTATCATCTCCTTGGGAGGAAAGTGAGTATATTTTCAGCTGCATGAGTGATAGCTTGATTTTAGTGGGAAATCCTCTTCCTTTTTTTTTAAAGCCTAAGAATGAGGAAAAGGTTGTTTAGGACTCTTCCATGTTCAAGGATAGATTGTAGAGGACATGTGCCATTTGTGTCTGCCCAGCTTCTAAACTTCGAACCCTAGAAGAATGATTTAGAAACTGAGGATAAGAGAGAGAGGGTTTGTGGTTGGCTGTTGCAGACTTAAGCATTCATGGAGGGAAATAACATCAACAGCCTGTGGTTGTCGACCTTTATTCCCTGGTCACTGACTATTTTCAAAGCCTGGTTTTGAGCATTACTAATCATTTTGTGAGCGACCCAATAGAATTCCAAAAAATCCAGCAGCTGATTCAATTAGTGTATTGAATACAATCCAAACTAAGCTATTAGAGCAAAGAATCTCACAAATATAGTATTATTTTTTTTGTCAGGTAAGAGTTGAGATGAATGGAATTCAGCACTGTCAGGCAACTTTTCTCCCCAGCTTCTTGCAGGGAATCAGATTCCTTCTATCACGATGCTTATATCTCTAGGGTGTTGTTCTGGTGTTTTTTCCTGAAGCTGGATCACCGGCACCATGCCTACATTCCACCCCGTGGAAGGGGAAAGAGAGAAGTGGAGGACAAGCAATTTCCTCTTAGAGGAAGGATGTAGAAGTTGCAGAGATCATTTCTTCTTGCATTTGATTTTTGTGAGCTTAGTCACATGACCACTCTTAGCTCCACGGGAGGATACAAGAGAATAGAGTCATTAGCTGGGCTGCTTTGTGCCTTAATATAATATAGGGAAGTGAAAGCATCTATTGTTACAGTAGTATTGTTAAAGTAGAAATAGATCCTGGGGAATCTAATGCTGCACCACATTTGGATGGAATCAGTTGCTGTTGTTTATAACTGAAAACTCCTGAGTAGTACAGCCACCTTTTAGCTGTTAACTTTCCGTTAACTCTCTATGCAAATATTTGAAACTATGAATCTGTTTTTGTAGGGTGTTATGATCAGTATTTAAACATTCTCTAGCTCCTCCTTTAACCTTGTTGAGTCTGTCCCCAGTGCATTTAAAAGATGGATCTTGAGAAACTTAACAGAAGACCATGGGGGAAGGGAAGGGGGAAAAAATATTACAGAGAGGGTGGGAGGCAAACCATGAGACTCTTGGATACTGAGAACAAACTGAGGGTTGATGGGGGTGGGGGAAAGGGGAAAGTGGGTGATGGGTACGGAGGAGAGCACTTGTTGGCATGAGCACTGGGTGTTGTATGGAAACCAGTTTGACAATAAATTATATTAAAAAATAAGTAAAAGATGATTCCTTTTACACAAGTTTGACTTTATTACAGTACAGCAAGGTAAGAGAGAATTTCTAGTTCACGGTGGGTTACTAAATACTAGAATAAATTATGAAAAGAGAGACCACACCTGCCCGCATGAGGGGTTATTTAAAACAAGATACATTCTTGTTCTTTTCTGTTTGCAACAGTTTGCTTAGGCACCCAGGTACATATGAATAACATTCCTATTTCTAAAAGGATTTGAAGTGGCTGAAATCTAAAAGTCACAAATAAAATTACAGGGACCCTGGGTGGCTCAGTTGGTTAAATGCCCAACTTCGGCTCAGGTCATGATCTCTCAGTTTGTGAGTTCAAGCCCCTCATTGGGCTCTGTGCTGACAGTTAAGAACCTAGAACCTGCTTCAGATTCTGTGTCTCCCTCTCTTTCTGCCATTCCCCGGTTCACTCTCTGTCTGTCTCTCTCTCTCTCTCAAAAAAAAAAAAAAAACACACAAACATCAAAAATAAATTAAAAAAATAAAAAAACGCAAGTAAATTTAAAGCAAAAACTAGAAACACAACAAAAAGTTTAAAAGAGATAAAATGAATGAGAGTAGAAACAAGATAGGGCAGGAAATCATTAATTAGAACAAAGATAATTACTGCAAATGAGCAGAGAGATTCACACTCAGCTTTCTAACAGCTAATCAATGAGATATGCTCCAATGCCCAAATGGTTAAATGTGTGTGTGTGTGTGTGTGTGTGTGTGTGCACTTTCTGAAAGTTTTAGACTACAAAAGTCACTTACAAATGTGCTCATATTATTAAAAATGAAGGAACTTGAAAGTACTCCAGCAATGAAAAGATTAAAAGGCACTGATGAAACTTACCTACAGTGTTTATTTGAAAAGCTTTCCATTTTGATTTGACGCTTTTACTTATAACTCTAACCTGGCCTGTGGTCCATCAAATCACCTCCTTTCTTCACTGCTATAGCTGCTCATTCTCGAGCAGAAAAATTAAAGACTTTCTAGGGAGACTGGAGAATTAGAAGTTGCCTGGTGGAGGGTTGGTGAGGGTCTGTTTGTGCACACATACAGCCTTGCTCTGATGCATGGGTTGACAACAGAAAGAATATCAAGGTCATGAGATTTTGAGAAGAATTATGAGGTGGGGAGGAGAAAAATCACTATATTTTCATCCCTGAGATCCTTTGTGATGGTTAAGCCATTTTTACATTTAGTTCCAAAGATGAGCTGCTTCTGGTCCTGTTCCACCTGTGACGCAGGAGTAGAGTTTGTAAGGTGATGCCTCCAACCACAGCTCAGAACCAAGTCTCTTGTTTCATTGACTCCATTGTAATATGGAGTGAGGTGTAAGCCTCAGCTTTCCTTCCTCTCTACTCTGTAATTGGTGTCACTCACAGGTGAAAAGGTTTGGCAGGAAGGGGAAAGCAAGTCTGGGCTTTGATAGCACACATAATGCCCACGAGGAAATTCTTTCCAAGAAGTTTCCCATTGGAGCAAGATCTCTTCATTTTCTTTTTATTGTGATGGTGCCATTCTGTGAGCAAACTTGTTTCAGAAGAAAGTCTGCCTAATATGGCACAGAATTGGGCTGAATATGTTTAGCTTTCTTTGGATGACTAGTAAAATGCAAATACCCTTGGAGAGTAGCTACATTGCCCATTACTAAAGGTTTTCAGTCAGGCCTTTGAAATTTTGGCAAGAGTAGCCAATAAATTGTTACTTCTAGGAAAATACATTGGCATATATTTTTTAAGTTTATTTATTTAGTTTTGAGAGAGAAAGAGTGTGTGAGCAGGGGTGGGGCAAAGAGAGAGAGGGAGAGAGAGAATCCCAAGTAGGCTCTGTGCTGTCAGCAAAGAGCCCAATGTGGGGCTCAAACTCATGAATCCTGAGATCATGACCTGAATCAGACCCAACTGAGCCACCCAAGTGCCCTGCATTGAATTTAAAAGGCAGGGGTATACAGGTTTTCCCTGCTGAAAACAGAAAATTCCTATGAAACCTTTTGAAAGCCAAAAGGGCATAAAGCAAAAAAGCAATGATGATTTTGTGAAAGTGAAAGTCCTCCCCTGATCTTTAGTAATATGAAGACCGTAGAATTTGATTCTCTAGAACTTTTTATCTGAAAACTCTCAGATGTTCTCATCATTTACCTTAATTGAATTTTTAAATTTGTTTAAGGACAGGGTTTCATAACCACATTCACGGGTGGAAATTTTAGAGAAAGGGGAGTTAAAAGATTTCATGTAATCTCTAATGAACCTTTATTTGACATTTTATCATCTGTTGCTTAATCAGGTTGTCTAAATTATAAAGCTATTTTTTTAAGGCAAGGATTCTCTTCCCACATCCTCCCTGAAAGTGTTGTACATATGGTGGCCATATATTTCCAAATCAAAATTAAGTACGTGGTTAGACTCTGGTAGAGTATTTGAAATCTGAAATATTTGAGTCTGAAATCTGAATCAAGAACATTGCAAGATCATTTTTTTAAAATGAATTCATGCCATGTGAGTAAATGATACTATGTTGATTTCTAATGCTGAAATAGATCAATCCTATGAGCAAGGACATTTGTTTTTGGTTTGAATAACTCTGCAAAAAAGTTCATACTTTAATCATTGCACAATGATTTCTCCCACCCTTCTTGCCTTCCATATTCTAGGCTTCCCTCTTCTTGCCATACCCCACCCTCTTTCCTCTTCACTCTCTTATGTTTACCCCCCTCCCTCTTTCTTCCTGTTCTCTCTTTACCACTTGATCCCTTCTTTCTCTCCCTTCCCCACCTCTCTTTGTGGTTAATGGAAAGAAAATTGGAATGAAACTCACTCAAGCAAGTTGGGGGAACAGAGTAGTTCATATCCAGATAGACTCCTGTAACCCTCACTCCCTAATTGTGTGAAAACAAGATTTTATTTCAGCTTCATGAATCAGTGTGCTAGAGAGGTAGATTCTTCTTTCAATAGGAAATAACTTGCACATGTAAGGTTGCTTTTGAAAAATAAATTGCACGTGAGATGACTCTTTTGAGTGACTAGAATATATGGTGTCAAGAGGCCAAATCGATCATGTTTATGAGCATATCTTTCACAACTTTTGCGAATGGAGGAACTCAGATTAGACACCAACACCCTACAACTACATTAACAAGTGACCGGAAGTAAGTTATTAATAGTCAATAGTGGATGCTGGTCTTATAAACTCTTATGAGAATGACCTCTGTATTTCCTTAAAAAGATTTGCTATCTCCAGGAAAATGAATAGAAAGATTATCAAAAGCTATCCTTTTCCATGAGATCTGGTCATCGATTATGAAGGCTTTTGAGTTAGGTTTGAAAGAACTCATGTAAATCTTTAAGCATCCCAAAATAGCAGTGATTTATCCTACCATGAGGCTGCCTTCCAGGAACAACAGCATTACCCTTTCTCTTCAACCATGTCTCAGTTAAGCATAAAATGATGTTCTTAAAAATAGTCCTCTAAGTGAAAACAGTAAAGCTTCTACCTGGAAATTCTAGCGATAGTATTCAGCTGTGATTTCTATCTTTTCCCAAGGCTTCTTTTGACTTTTAACAATCTGAATTCTCTACTTGCTTTGTTCTTTCTGGAGAAACCTATTTGGAAATGCTATAATTCAAATCCAAGCCAAGATTATTCATTGTGTGGGGTTTTTGGTTGTTGCTCAGGCCGTATCCCAGTTTCATGACTTTGTGCACACACCTGTTGAATCATTGGCATAAACTTCCAGCCGTGTTGGAGTTCGGGAATGGAGGGTCCAGCAGTGGGTCCAGCAACAGAGCTGGCTGGATTGGCAGTGACTGAAAGCCACCGTGGGGTTGGTAAGCACAGTTATGGAATTGTCATCTAGACTCTGCTTTGAAGAACTTTAGAAAACTATGTATATGGAGGATGAAGTGCTTATATACTTATAAAAATGCTTTATCTTATAAAAGTTAATATTACTTGGTGAATAATGGTTTGATATTTGGGAAGAGATTTAGAAGGGAGGTAATGCTACTGACAAATTAAAAGCCCTGTTGACTCTGCAGAAAAAAACTAATAGGATGTCTTTGTTTTGTACATGGTCCAAAATTTACATTCTTTCATCCAAAATATTTAGGCAGATGACATTTTAAAAATAAGCTTTACTTTTTAGGAGAGTGTTGGGTTTGTAGAAAAATTGAGAATGTGCCGTATACCCTACACCAAGTTTCCCCTATTATTAACATCTTAAATTAGTATGGTACATTTGTCACAATTAATGAACCAATATTGATGCATTACTATTAACTTATCCATAGTTTATTTAGATTTCCTTAGTTTCTACCTGATGTCCTTTTTTGGTTCTGGGATGGCATCGGGATACCCCATTACATGCATTTAGTCATTATATCTCCTTAGGCTTCTCTTGGCTGTGACAGTTGCTCAGATTTCCTTGCTTTCTATGACTTTTATCATCTTGAGGAGTACAGGTCAGGTATTTTGTCTCCACTGGGATTTATCTGATGTTTTTCCTTATAATTGCCCTGAGGTTTTGGGTTTGGTTATGGGTTGGGGGAGGGTGTGGTTAGATCGCTCCATTGTAAAATCACTCTTTTATTTTTCCTCTTTTCTCAGTCTTCTTTGGAAGGAAGATACTATGCAGATCCCACACTTGAGTAAGTAGTTATGGTCCCTTCCTTGATGGAAGAATATCTAAATAATTTATTTGAAATTCTTCTGCAGGGGATAGTTATCTCTTCTCCTTCATTTATTTATTTATGCAATTTATTTATATTTGTATGGACTTCTGAATATTTATTTTATGCTTTAAGTTACTGCCCAACACAAGGCAGATGGTAGTTTCAAAAAAAATTTTCAATTATATACTGTGACTTTTATTTGCAATAATATAATGGTATTTCAAAGGTACTTTGGGGGCTCAAAACTAGGATTTCTAAGTCAATATGTGCATATTCTATATGTGATATTTCATATAATAAAGCTGTGAATGGTGCAAAATATTATGTATATGCTTTGTTTTCATATCTGCATAATATAGTTTACATATTTTGTGGTATTGAGATTTCACAAAATTTATGGTGCCAAACTTGCATTTAATGTTTACTTTAAAAACACATTTGTGGACATTAAAAGTTTTGGACACAGGACATTACATTTTAATTTTTAAAGATTTTTTTTTATCTCTACTACGTTATTAAGAATACTTTGTATAATGTCAAAGCATTATAGCTGAAGACACTAAGATCAATAAATACCCAAATAAATGTTCCGTATTTAACAGAAGAAGAGAAAAAACCCTAAACCATTATCCTCCAGGAAATTGCACCAAACCCAAACTATTGACATTTTTAAACAAAATAACTCGCTTGCTTTTTAAAAATAAGCATAATCTCATTCTATGAGTATCAATCATTCTAATAATTAACTGTAAACCTCAGAAGAAAATGAGCCATGTAAAAGAAGGACTGATTGTAAATCCTCGTCTTACCAAACCATCCATCATTCTAAACGGATCTCCTTGTATTCTGCTGCCCAAATGCATCAGCAATCTCCCAGAATTTCCCCATGGAGTGTGGATAAGAGGAGTTGATAAATCACCATTCGTCTTTAGCTATGCACTACAAACAGGCTGGTCAGGCAGTCTTAATCCTTTTAATATCACAGGTAATTTTGAGACTCCAAAGAAATCTATGGATAGATTGTCTCCCAGGAAGGATACTCAAAGCACTAACTGGATCATGCAGCCTCCTAAGATCCATATGTGGCCCCTGAATTTGTTGCAAAAGTGATTGGTCTAAGCCATTTTGTCACTCCAAGCGGGGAGCCCTGGGGAGGAAAGGGACTGGATTTCCTTCTCTGGATATGTGAGGGATAGACCCTAATTTCTTCTTGACCTCAGTCCAGGTGTTTATTCTTTTGTCCTCCCCCAAAGGAACCACCAGTACTGAGACAGAAATTCCATAAAGGCAGAAATGGAGGGTATCCCTAAGCTGAACACATTGCTTAGAGTGAGCTACAATAAACTTGTTTGAATAAATGAATGGATTAATGGATGTAAGGATGCATTGGGCCCAACACTAGTTTTCTTATTAAATTCACAATGGCAGCAACAGCAATACACACACACACACACACACACACATACACCTGTAACTTCCGTAACTTTTCTTTAGACAATCAACACTAATGTAAGACAGTGAGAAAAAAAAAAGAAAATCCTACAATTTCTAGGATTTTTATAGAATGAGGTGAAGAACTGTAGTTTGGTGGTCCTGCTTCTTTTTATTTATTTATTTATCTATTTATTTATTTATTTATTTTCAACGTTTTTAATTTATTTTTGGGACAGAGAGAGACAGAGCATGAACGGGGGAGGGGCAGATGGAGAGGGAGACACAGAATCGGAAGCAGGCTCCAGGCTCCGAGCCATCAGCCCAGAGCCTGACGCGGGGCTCGAACTCACGGACCGCGAGATCGTGACCTGGCTGAAGTCGGACGCTTAACCGACTGCGCCACCCAGGCGCCCCTGGTGGTCCTGCTTCTTACAAATCTGTCCCACTCTGTGTCGGTCCCATCAACTCAAGTGTCAGGATTTGTGGATCAGCAGAAGAAAGTCTTAGCGACATCACAGGAAAACAATGTCAACCATTATCAGAGCTGGTTCCTATAACTTCTAAATCAAAGGAGATGTATATCATGTCACAAGTGCTTTGTCGCAGGAAGCCAGATGCCAGCATAAAATTTTGCTGGGTTCCAAACTCTCCAGGCCAAATGAGGAAAAGAACAACACTTTTGCACCTTGGCTTTTGTAAATAGCTCATATTCAGTTTCTCTGAAAACATACTACCCACAGTAATTCTTGGAAAGGAATTTTGAAAAAGGTAAACTTGTTCACCAAATTACGGGATACTTAGAGAAAGAGAAATTGTAGCAGGAAGAGACAAGCAGTGATTGTTAAAGTCGGTTTCGTGTTCGTGTTCATGTAATTGTAGAAGCATTTGATAGTTTAAAATGTTGGCAAATGATTATTTTAACCTATTATTATGGAGAATATTTTGAATATTCAAAGAAGAGAAAATGGCATAACGGACTCTTATATAGCCGTCACTCATCTTCAATAATTATCAATTCTTGTCCACTTGTGTTTCTTCTGTGTTCCAACCCACTTTTCCCAACATCCATTCTCCAACACCAGATTGTATAGATGCAAATCCAAGACCATATACTTTTCTTCATTATTTTACCATGCATATCTAAAAAGGTAAGGACTTTTAAGGCAAACATAACTGTAATAGCATAATCACACCCTCCCCCCGAAAAGCGATTTTTTAACGTTATCTAATATGTAAGCAATTATTTATTTTTCATTTTAAAGATGATAGGATCATATAGACCTAAGTCAGAAGCACCAAATGTACTGAAGTTATTTTGTTTGGGAATAGATACTAAAATTTATTTTGTTATGTAGCATATGTTAGTAGGAATTCCCTTTTTAATTTGTGTTACAGAAGGTAAATGTAAACAAACTTTAACTTTGTTACAAGGGTAGAATAAGAAGGAACCATAAGCAAACCAAAAGCTCAATGTGGTCACTGAAAATAGCTGGCGTTCCTGCCTGATGATTTCTCTTTTCTCTGAGGAAAAAAAGAGATGAATTTCTGTGCTAAGAATGAGTGGGATGTGATGGGAAAAGGAGTTTTAGGAAAGTAGAGGAGGTCAAAAGTAGTCTTATGTAGATATCTAGTTTGAAATGGGACACACAGTCTCACTAGCGATCTCCAGAGCAGATTTTCCTAACTTCTCTTAGCATATCCCTGATGATATGGGAGCAACAAAGGAGCAACTCTCAAAAAAATGAGACTGAAAGTTAGACTATAGGAACACACAATACTCATTTTAAGGAAGAAAAATGTAGGTTAAGAACAACTTTTAAAACTTTATCTCCTGGCAAAGTCTGGTTCCATGTCATGAAACAAATTTAATATTCTTGATCTAAAACTTCAAATAGATTAATAGATGAAGGAGAGTAAAAGTGTACTAAACTATTCATCTCATATCAAGAGGACCAAAAATAAGCATTTCATTTTGGTCTTTGATATTTAGATAAATGTAGGTTAAACAGTGCTTCTGAAAAACTTAAAGGGAGCTATTCGAATTATTATAGCATGTAGACCTTCAAAAGCACTTATTAATTTCGGCCAAAAAACCAACAACAAAAACAGAAACAAAAAATTCACATGTTAAAAGCTAGGAAAAAAAAGATATCAGTGAACAATTAAAGGAAAAGAAGAAAGCTTAGAACCAAATGATTATAACAGAAACGAATTGATTAAATCCCCCCAATTTAAAATCAAAAGCTGTCAGATCAAAGTGTAGTAATTAAATGCTGCTATTAGGAACTCAATAAATATAATAAAGATCAATGGGAACATTTCGCTACTTGTACAAAAGATCCCCTGATAATATTAAATAATTCAATGTACAATAAGTATATGACTCCTAGAAACTTTTCCACAAAAGTGCCCGTTGGCATATTTATATAAAAATTTGTTCAAAATCAAGATGGAATGGACTAATGCATCACAAGCATGAGAGATTTTATCATGATACTCTGTTGTTGAAAACGAGGCAAATACAACACAAGTGAGTTTATGCAAGATCTGAATAATACGCTCTATCAGATTAAAAACAATAAACATTATGCCGTACCACTTTTTCAGCATCCATAGAATACTCACAAAGTTTGCTCATGTATTAAGGCATAAAAAACCTTAATATATCCTAAGTGTGTGAAATTGTATAAGGTCCACTTTCTGATCAAAAGGCCTGAGAAATGAATTACAATGAGAAACATTCCAATGCTGTCAGATCAAAGAAACTCAAATCTAGGGTCAAAGAAGGAATTTTTAAAAACTGTGAGTTTTGATGTATCTACTAGTGTAGAATACAAAACGTGGGAGACTTAAAACAATAAACATTTATTACTTTATGGTTTCTATGGGTCAGAATTCAAAAGCAGCTTAGCACGGTGGTCCTGCTTCAGGGTTTCTCATGAGGCTGCAGGCAAGACGGGAGTCAAGGTTGCTGACTTGTCATCTGAGGCTTGACCGGGACTGGAAGATCCACTTCTAAGATGGCGCGCTCATGTGGCTGTTGGCAGAGGGCCTCAGTTCCTTGCCTCATGGACCCCTTCACAGGGGGCAGGGCAGCTGGTTTCTCCTAGAGGGAGTGATCCCAGAGAGAAAGGACCTATCTTAACACCTTTCAGACCTGTCTCAGAAGCTCCTCCCTGTCCCTTCCACCTTATTCTATTCATTCTGAGTGGCTCACTGAGAACAGCCTACACCTAAGAGAAGGTAACTTGGGTTCTACCTTTTGAAGGGAGTGCCCCAATGTTTGCAAGCATATTTTAAAGCACCACATTAAACTGTTTTAAAATATCAATAAATAAACTGTGTTACATATCAAAGTTCGTGGAATGTGATTAAAATTTTTATTATTTAACCAAAAAGAATGAAGATGAATGAAGGTAGAGAAAGAAAATTTTCACTTCAAGATGCCAAGGAAAACAGCAGAAACATCCCCATGCACTAAGTTCAATGCCAAAATTAATGAAGTACGTAAATAAGTAAAAGACAAGAAATATTGAAATGTACGAAATATTTTTAGTCCTGGTGTTCTGAAAAATCCAATGAAATGGACTTACATCTGAGAGAGAGAATGAATAACCATAGACACATTGCATTACAAATTTGGAAGGTGACAGAACCACAAATATAGGGCTTTATTTCATTGTAAAAGAAAACTATCTAAAATTTATGTTAATATGTGTTTAAATTGCATCTAAATAGGCAATTCATTGCAAATACAAATTTGTAAAATCACCTAAAGAAGAATTTTTTTTAATGTTTATTTGTGAGAGAGGGAGAGAGCCTGAGCAGGGGAGGCGTAGAGAGAGAGGGAGACACAGAATTTGAAGCAGGCTCCCAGCTGTCAGCCCAGAGCCCGACATGGGGCTCGAACTCATGGACCGCAAGATCTTGACCTGAGCCAAAGTCAAGACGCTTAAACCGACTGAGCCACCCAGGTGCCCCTCAAGAAGAATTTGCAAAATTCTGTTTTCTCCCCTCCAGTTATTCCAGGCCCAGAAGGTTTTACTTTGAGTTCTTTAAGATATTCAGGGAGTTGATTCATCTTATGCTATTAAACTATTCCACAACCTAGAAAATCTGAAAAAGTTTCAAATTAATTTTAAGAAGGAAATAAGAGTCAGGTACCCAAAGTGATGATTAGAAGAAAATTAATCAATTTGTAGATCTATTTTAATTATAATACGTATAGACTATCCTGAATGATATCAGAGGTATAGTGGCGGAGAAAAAATGTGAATTCATTGGACTTTTAAAATCAATTCAACAATTATCTGCTTGAGATACATCAAAAACAAAAAGACACTGGCAGCTTAAAGTAAAAGAATGCAAAATATAAAATAAGAAAAGATAAGCCCCACACACAAAATAACAACCAAAAAAAAGCCCCCTCAAAACGAATTTAAGCTAATAGCATTAAAGCTGAACAAAATAGAGTTAACTATTAGAAAAATATTTAATAGAAAACGTGGGGAGTCGTGTTCTATTGATCAAAGTAGAATGTGGTAAAGATAGGACAGTCTTGAATCTTGGGGCACCTGGGTGACTCAGTCGGTTGGGGCTCCAACTTCAGCTCAGGTCAGGGTCTCAGGGTCGGTGAGTTTGAGCCCCGCAGCAGGCTCTGTGCTGACAGCTCAGAGACTGGAGCCTGCTTCGGATTCTGTGTCTCCCTCTCTCTCTGCCCCTCCCCTGTTCACACTCTGTCTCTGTCTCTGTCTTAGTCTCTGTCTCTCTCAAAAACAAACAAACAAACAAACAAACAAACAAACAAAGGATAGTCCTGAGTCTTTATAAACTAAATACATGGCTTCACGACATGCAGATTTAGGAGCAAATGATCGGCACAGTATTTGTAACAGTTGAGGAACCAATTCAGAAATTATATGCTGGGCATGTTTTTGAAATTTTCATATTTTCTGGTCTACTTGTTGTGCTTCTCAGAAAATATATCTCAATAAAAACAATCCTAGGGAAGGGAGACAGAAGTTTATGTCCACATATGGTCAGTACAGAGTAATGATCCAAAACATAGACTCAGGGGCCAGAGTGTCTGGGTTAGAAACACTGTTTTGTGCCAGGAGCTAAGTGAATTCTTTGTGTCCCACTTTCTCCATCTGTAAAGTGGAGATAAAAAGCCCCATTTCACAAGGTCCCTTCCCGTCAGTTAAATGAGTTGATCTATGTAAAGGGCTTAGAACAGTACATCTTACATACCAATCTGTCTATACGTGTTTGCCGTTATTAATTTTATCAGTATTAATATTTCTGGGAAGGCAATAAGGAAAGAAAAGGTGACTGCCTATTCCATATGATGGGGGGGGGTTGGCTAAGGAATGTCTATTAAGGGAATGCTTTGCTGGCATTGAAAGCTAATGGCTAGGAAGACGATGCTAAAAACTGCTAATGATATAACGGTAAGTAAAAAATAAACCTATAGATGACGATGTATGTTTCCCCACTACCATCATCTACACTAGATTTTGTTTCACGATTTTTCTCATTTAAAGTTGAAAAAAGGGCAATAGCAGAAAAGGGGGCACCTGGGTGGCTCAGTCAGTCGAGCATCTGACTCTGGATCTTGACTCAGGTCATGGTCTCACAGTTGTGGGATTGAGCCCTGTGTCGGACTCCGGGTTGAGCGTGGGCCTCGCTTAAGATTCTCTTCCTCTCTCCCTCTGCCCCTCCCCAACTTGTGCGTGTGGGCTCTCTCTCTCTCTCTTTCTCAAAAATAAAAAAAATAAATAAATCAAGTTGAAAAGGGCAATTTGTTCGACCTTTCATTTCCTAAGTACCTTTCTCTCGACGAGATGGTAAAAAGGCTTGGAAGAGAATTCAGATCAGGATTCAGAGTTCGTGAAATCACTATTTTGTTTCTTCGCAGGTGATTAGCCGGTGCTGGAACCACAGCTGCAGAATCAGCTTGGCATGACCCTCCCAATTTCTGCCAAATGTGTATTTACTTGCCTCATTTATTTTCTGTTATATCGCCCTAATTGAATTATTCACACTTGCACCTTTTCGCCGACTCGTTTTTGAAACGTCATTTTTCTCCCCATGTTTGTTCCCAAATATGTGCTTTCACTGCTAAGGATGGGGTTGAGATTGGCCATTCTGGACATGGATGGCCTCTTGGTGTTATTTCATGTTTCTTGATGTACGTGTTCCCCCTCGCCCAAAGCTCAGACACTAAAGCACCCAAACTTGATGTGTTTCTGAGATGCAGGTTCTGTTCTGACCTGCACTGGGTGTGACACGTGGAAATGCTTATCTGTTAAGCTTTGGCCACTTCCATGGGGGACAGGCCAATGCAGGGAGGGACAGCTTTCCATGAGCATTTTATATGGGTCCCCTGACGGCTCAGCTGAGCAATACTGTCCAAATAGGGATCCAGGGACAGTTCTAAGTCATTTCTCACTTCAGGTGGATTGTCACCCTCCTTTGTCAGCCAGTGGTGCAAACAGAACTTTTCAGATTCAGGAGGCAGAGCTCCAGCTGACCTCAGCCTATCTGCTTGAGATGAACGCTTGTAGCCGGAAGAAAATAGGTTCAATGAGTAGTGAGGACACTCGACTTGGCATTAAAAGATGCTTTCGTACGTTTCTTGAGGTGTGCTTCAATTTGGGCCCAGCAATTCCAGAGATGTGGCTCAGCTCCCCTTTTATCGATCGCAGGCAATTCGCACTTTCCTATAACTCTTCTTTAAAAACCGGCTTCAAATTTAAGCAGCTGCTGCACATGTAGGAGGGTGACAGAGGCAATTTTGCTCCCTGGGAAGAGCGTTACCATTGCTTTATGGAGAGGATCAGAGAAGCATGTCTAATCTAATTGTCTCTCAGTAATAGAGTCACTTTAAGACAGCCTCTTCTTGATGGAATTCGTTTCGGGTTTCTTAAATAGGGTCTTCTGCGTAATGGAGAGAGATTGGCTAACTCGGGTGTTGTGTGGCCTGAAAAGTAAGACTGATGGGTGAATCTACTTCCCAATGGCAATCCCTGCCCCTGGCTACTCTTCCAGGTCCTGTGGCGGGAGTGGTAGCTTCCCCCTGCCCCCCAAACCCATTGTGAACAATGGGTCAGAATAGTGCATTATGCAAACCAAATCCCATGGCTATTTGTTACCCGAGGCTAAAATTTCATTGCCTATTATATTTCCGATGCCAAACTATGTCGGGACACCTGCAAATTACCCTATCAATGATTGTCCAAAAGCTTGTATTATAAGTGTATTTCAATGTTAAAACGGCAGTATTAGATGCTTCAAACTGTTATATAAATCCTTTTCTGTTGTTAATTTGCTATGGAAACCTTAAATTACCTTGCAGATAAAGTAAAGAATCATAATCATAATCATAACTGAAGTCCAAAATGAGGGCAGAAGGAGAAAACCTTGGTTTTTTAGCTTTTCCACAGTGGTCGATCATCTACGCCAGTGACCATCCAGGCTTCGTGACCTGCAAACTTGGGCTGACTTGAGGGAACTTTCTTGGCAGGAAGTAAACTGAGGTATTCTCTGCACGCACTGTATCTAGTAGTAAATCTCTTTACACAAACGTATTCCCAGGGCTGCACTGGAAACGGCTACCTTCTTGCAAAGCTCACAAACTTGTAATGGCAGAAGCTCTAGTCTCAAGGTTGAATTGAATTTTTTTTCTTTATCCAAAATCTCTTGATTTTTATTTCTCAGCTCTCAGACGCCGTCTGGAATGTGGCTCGATGCAGCAGCCTAACGGCCACATATGCTTGTGAGTGATGTGTTATTTGCCAGGGTTGTTATTTACAAAGTACCACAAACCGGGTGCTTGCACAGTAGATCTGTTCCAGGCCTCTCTTCTTGGCTTGTAGATGTCTGTCTTCATGTTCACATGGGTGTTCTCCCTGATGCCTGTCTCCGAATTTCCCCTTTCTATAAGGTCACATTGGATTAGGGCCCATCCTAATGACCTCATTTTACTTTGATTACCTCTGTAACAGCCCTGTCTCCAAGTTCTGTCCCATTCTGAGATACTGTGGGTTAGAATTTCAAATTTGGAGTTTTAGAAGAGATGCGATTCAATGCATATGGTGGGCCTCCTCAGTCCTCTCGCTGTGATGTAGCATAGGCCTGTGAAACCTCCCTCCCAGATTAGGGCTCCCTCAACTTCACACGTGTTTCACCTGGGAAGCACTGTTTCCTGATTTCTGAACTCAAATTGCTCCTCACTGCTTCTGAAACTCAAAGCCAAGTGGTCACATGCTCCCCCCGTCCTGCTGCTGTTCCATCTCTATACCTCTTGTGCGGTAGAGGGATGTGCTTTTGAGATTTGATTTCTTTCTGTTCTTTCCCTACTTCCTTCAGAATAATCCAGATGAAATGGTAATGGTTTAATCTGCTGGTTGCGGTCGGGGGGGGGGGGATCTCCAATCTCTAACATAGATGCTCTTTGCTGGAATTGACACCTTATTTTTTTACTTAGATTCTGCCTTTGATATAGAGTGTTCCCCAACTCCCAAACTTGTGGAGAAGGCACACAAATCCAAGATTGGTCTTGCCATGTTTCCCCCCGGCCCCCTTGGCTCTAACAGCATAATAGAATTTGGGGCAAATGATCCTGCACTGGATTCCTAGCTCCAGAACCAAAAGTTTGAGCTTGATTTTCACTAATGCTTCAGAGATCATGGAAACTTTGGTGGGCTTGCCGTTTGAAAAAGGCATGTATTTTTCTATTCACTGATGCCTGAAAGGCCCGTATATGGAAAGGTACTCTTTCCTATAAGGATCTTTGCCCCAGCTGTACTGTCTTAAGAAGACTGTAAGAAAAGGCTTGCCTATATTTATAAATCAAGCAGTAGCCTATTCCCTGCAAAGGACATTTTCCTAGTCAGGGTCTGGCTTGATCCCTGTCACCTGAGCCTCTGCTAAAGTGTTTGAATTTTCTCAAACCAGGTAAGACCTGCAAGGTACTTATTTTAGGCCTAATGTGCATAGTGCTAACTGCATAGTGACATCCACTTATCTGCGAACAGAGCCAACACCCAGCTGTAGTGACCTGCCATAGTGAGAATTTTAAGTGACACACAACCTAACTTAAACCCACCCACCAGGTCTGAAGAACAAAAGGTCACTTGCAAACTCAGCCTGCACCCAACCTCATATGGCCACTATGAGTCTCTCAAGCTGCGAAGTCTAAATATCCTGCTCATATAATACCTACTGAAGTTCAGGGACCAAAGCCATGTGCCTTGAGTTCACTCACATCTCTCTGAGCTCTTTTGATCCAAAGATTCCATTTTTTTTTTTCATTCTCAACGTTTCTGGCCCTGCGTAAAAATGCCGGAGCTTGAGAGGTGCCCAATGAATAGTACCTCTCCCTCTTATCTGAGTTCTGAACCAGCTGGGAAATCAAGTTGATGGAAGACCAAAGGTATCTTTTTTTAAAAAAAAAATTTTAATGTTTATTTATTTTTGAGAGAGAGAGAAGGAGGTGGGGTGGGAGAACAGGCAAGGGGCAGAGAGAGGGAGACACAGAATCAGAAGCAGGCTTCAGGCTCTGAGCTGTCAGCACAGAGCCCAATGAGGGGCTCAAACTCATGGACCCTGAGACCCTGACCTGAGCTGAAGTTGGAGGCCCAATCGACTGAGCCATCCAGGCACCCCCAACATGCTATCATAATTTCCAATAACGCTGACAATGGAGAATGTAGCGTATGTCTGTAGGCAAAAAAGCTTTGTTGAATTGAACCCCAGAATTACACAAATATACCCACCACTTACAGCAGGACTGGACCATCATAGGTATCCCCATGCAGGCAGACTGTCACTGTAGCACTTAACGGTAGATAGGACAGACCGTAACCCATGTTTCGTGGGCACAGCAGCTCTGGAAAGCAAAGGGAAAGGCAGTGCCAGACCTATGTATGTCCATTTCCTCTCTTGAACTCATCAGTAAGAGTTTTCCTCCCCTGGTGAAGGAGAGAGGTGGGAAGGTCACACTAATGGAGCTCGTCCACATGGAAGGACCCATCAGGCATTGGGAGGAGGAGAGTGACACCCACACTCACCCCAAACTCACCCCTCACCACCAGAAAAACAAGTACATGCACACAAAAAATCTTTTTTACCCCACACTTCACACTCATCTCCTATTTCATTTTCATCTTCCATTCTTGTGATGTTTTCATCTTTTTAGGGATCTCAGCACTCTTGGGCTATTGTCTCAAATATACAGAGTCCCTGAGTGTGGAGCTCCATCGGGGCCAGTCATCCCCAGGAAATGCTCCCATGTTCCTTGACCCCTATCAAAAATACCCATCAAGTGCACCACACGCTTCTCAACCTGGAGTTGCATCTGGCTGGTGTGAGTGGGCGATCTAAAACCACCAAGTAAATGTGGCCACCATATAAATGTGGCCCTCATTTAATAAAATGAGTTCCATTAGATCATCTGGAGGAAAATAACAACAGCAAGAGCAAGACCCCATTCTGTTGATAGTAATCAACTACATCTACATTTTGGAATACAAAGCAAATTTATGTGGATTTTCAAGTAAAATATAAGGCTTTGAAGGGAACTGACCTTGACACTGGCTGCTTCGCACCATTCTCTTGGTGCCTCCAGGGACGTGCAGTCATTCTCTGTTGGTGCGGAAGTGGGGAAAGGGGGGACATGTGTCTCCATTAAACATTGGGAAAAACACTACAGTGGCAGGAAAAAACAAGAATTCTGAAGTCAGCTAAATATTGTGGGCAATGTCCACTTTCCAGCTAAGTGACATTTCACAAGTAACTTAAATGAACTGGGCTCTGTTCTTTTATTTGTAAAATGAGACACAATTAGATTTTCTTACTGCATAAGGTTCATGTGAGGAGCGATTGAGATAATATCCCTATAAGTCGTTAACACAGCGACTAACACATAGCGTAGGCTGCTGTTGAGATGTCGCCATATTCATTGATTTGTTTATCCATTTAGCTGGCCATTAGTTCACCTGTTTACTCATTAACCCACATCCATAAATCTTTTAATGTCTACTTTATATGTAAATACCTTAAGTCAGCGTGATAATCTAACACAATTCGTTACCAATGTCAATGGCATCCAGGTCCATAGGCGGATTACACTAAAAGCATTTGGATGTACAGAGGAAATTCTTTAAAAAGGTCTTAAATATGTCAATGATATTGCTATTCATTACACAAGTTAATAGAAAGGGGAGGATGTAAGAATTTTAGAACATTTTTAGAAATATCGCTAAATATTTCTACTTAGTGACATTACGTTTTGGAAAATTATTTTTTGAAAAAGTACCGTCTGTAACATAATAAAATATTTAATAGTAGAATGATTATTTTATATTTTAATTCTTATACGTCACATCATGTGTACTTTTATTACATAAACATAATTATATGAGTTTAATAATATAATATTTCATGCAATAAAATTAGTGGGTTTTTGAAGCACGGATTCTTTGTTTTTAGTCTGAGGCTGTTTTTTAAATTTTATTTATTTATTTTAAGTAAGCTCTAAGGCAAATGTGGGGCTCAAACTCAATCCCCCCACATCTGCCCCCCCCCCAGATCTAGTTGTCTGCTCCACCCACTAAGCCAGCGAGGCGGTCCTAGTTTGAGTTCTTCACAGATTTAACACAAGTTAGTGTTCAAACTCTAGAGGCATTAACATGAATTGGAAAAAGAATAAATAACGTTCATGATGGGACCATGTGGGCTGAACCCCAGCGCAGAGCATGGTCCTGGGAATTGGAGACTGGTTGACCCCAGCAGAAGCAGGCCATCATCCCGAAAGCCACTGGGGTGTGTGGGACAGGTGTGCACAGCGCCCCTGCAGAGGTGTTACAGCTGTGGAAGCAGGCAGACCCTCAGTTGTCAGAAGCACTCTTTTAATGTCTTTGCAAAGATGCATTAAACAGGATAATTAAGTGAGCGAAGAATCTCTGAACCATAAATAACCCACGTAGGAAGCAGTGGGAGAGAGATCTATGAACATAGCAGGGTTGGCTATAGTTCTAGAAGACGAAGGCTGGTGCCTGATGTCCCTTCCTTGTGCACCTGCCAGGCTGTGACGGATCCAGCCAAAGTCGTGTCAGTGTATTCCGGCTAAATTTTTCTGGTTTTGCTCCTGTTTTCGTGTCCTGCACTTAAAACACAGGCGAGGGCACTTTAGAGCCTTATGTGACCTTAGAAAAATGGCCCTGTCCCGTTTCCAAGGTCTACACTTGAAGGGACTGATCAGGTTGGGTCTGACCTACCTTAACAGTGGTTGTGAGCAACTAACTGAGGATTGGGAAACCCTATTAAGATCTAGTTCCCTGAAAGAATCTGGTTTCTGTGACCTCTCCTGGCGTGTTTCTAATCAGATGGTTGGAATTTAAGTGAGACTGTGCGAGGTGATGGGCAAAAGGGAAACAGAATCTCAGATAATACACACTGAGAGGAGTTCTCCAGGGGCGAACCCCTTGTTTTAGCAGCTCTGAGGAGTGACGGATGGGCATGAGGGATGTGCAGGCAGGCTTCTGGGGCATTCTTCTAGCAAGTACCATGACTGAAGTTTTTGTGATGTCTGCCTGAGATGAGAAAAGATGGCCTAGGAGGCTTCAGGAAGGAGTAAGTTTATGCTGGTACAGAGTAACTACTAACACTATCCAAAACATGAGCGATGGTGTAGACAGCACCAAAGAGATGGGCTCTGCCACCAAAATGGGTGGCCTTAGTCTTGATAGTGGCATTTGCTGAGCACTTGTGAGGTGTCCCCCACTGTGTGCACTATGCTTTATGTATATTAGCTCATTTGGACCTTACAAAAACACTCTGAGGAAGGTGCTAGTCCTATGGCTTAGTCTCATGGCATGTGTTTTGAGAAAAAGAAAATGAGACATGGGTTCCATGATGACTAAAAGACAAAGTCAGAACTTTAACCCAGATACAATGAACTCTGGGGAGCACACTCCCCTACAGGAATGCATTTGTGGAGCACGGGTTTAGAATAGTTGGAAAATTCTTGCCACTGAGCGCTAACTGTTGACCTTCTAGAACGAGGTCGGTGTGTGGATGGCACTCAGGAAGGCACATTTGCACAATGGTGAAGAGCAAGAAGAATTGCAGTTCTGAAAAATGCCTAGTTGTGTACAATTGTGCAGTTCAGTAAACCTCTGTATCAGGAAATAGTATCAGATAATACATAGTAAGGATTAATCAATACATTTGAACGCTTCAGTCCATGCCTATTCTTTGGTAAGCTCTTTTCATATCACAGCGGAATAGAGAGTGGAAACAAGAGTGGTTTAAAGCAAATGTTATTTCTCCATAATTGCTAGTATTTCATCCATAGTCATCAGTTAATATTTACTTTTGATTGCACCTGATAGAAGCTCAAATAAAACCAGCTTAAGTAAAATAAAAAAAAGGCCATGGGCTTCAGGTAAGGCCAGAATCTGAAGGTCAAATACTGGCACCCTTTCTCTTTCTCTTTCTCCTACTCTCCTTTGGTTTCCTCCGGGTTGACTTTATTCTCAGGCAGACTTCTTACATACGCTGCTAAATTAAAAGGAGCAATGGATCTAGTTCTAGGAAAGAACTAACTGGGTCTTGGAACTAACTAACCCTGTGTGGAAAGAGACTGCTCATGGGGTCATTTGTTAGACAGCTCTACCACGAGAATGGGGAAAAGAAGGTCCCCAGATGAAAAGATTCCAGGCAGACAAAGACAAGATAACACATTTGACTCTATATTTGGCATTTCTGAAGGATAAGAGCTTTATACCACCTGGTCTATTTTTTACAACTGAGTATTGGATATGTGATAAATGGCATATATTAAGCGGTTTCCGACATATCACCAATTGGGGGGTCGTTTTGAGGAAGAACCTCTTCTTATATGGGACACTGTATTTACTTCATGATCAGTCAATAGCCAACAAGACTTTATGAAGCAATCCCCATAGCCTAAGAATCCTGCTGACACACAGCACAAAACAAATCATAGGGATTCAGTACCGTGATAATGGGGGTGTCTCCGGACAAGCAAAGCCCCAGCCCCAGCTGCAAGCCCACATTTTCGAGCGATTTTCAATACCACTGCTTCAGAGAAGTCTAAGAGTAAGGATCATCTTTGTGTATGGCAGGTAATCTATGTGGGGCAGATCCGTAAGATGCTTTGTTTTTGTTTTGGTGTTTGTTCTCAGCGTCCTTCCCTCCGGTGATTTCACGGTTTATTAGCACCCTCTGGGAGCCAAAAAGGAATACAAATCTCCGATTTGTCTGGCTTGTCAGAGAGGGGTGTGAAACCACAGGGTTCATAGGAGATGAACCCATAGGATGGGTTCATAGGATATGTCACGGCCAGAGGAATCATAGCCAGCTAGATGAACACATCCTCCTTTTCTTACAGAAAACCATGTTGAGTGTATTCCAGGCCACAAGTAACTACAGACTTTGAGCTCTGCTTGGCTTCACATCCGACACCAGGAGATCAATTCTGGAGTTAGGCAGGGTCTGCTATCTTAGTAAAACCCGACTTCACTCCAGCTATGGCGCGCATTGAAAAGGCTTTGAGAAAGTGATGAAATGAGATTTGCCATCAAGAAAGAACACTCTGACCGTGAATGAAGAATAGATCAGAGGGAGGCAAGAACTTTTACTGTATCCAGAGAACAAGCCAGGGGTCTGAATGTAGAAAATATGAAGAAGTGATGAATGTTCCCATGGTAATTGAAGTTCAGAGCTAAGGAGAATGTGGATGGAGATCTAGACCGGAGAAGGGGCTGTCGTGATATCAGGTGGGATTTCACCATCAGCTGGCCAAGCTGTCCTGCTGTCACCCTCTCCCTCCTTCTCCTGTGTCGTGGCTTTTGAGTCCTGGCAAATCTGTTACCAGAGGCAACACAAAGACTAGGGCCACCGCCAGAGTCACAGCTTCCCTGGGGCAGCATTGGCGTTTATTCTCAGTGTCTTTCCTCAGTTTGGGAGGTGCATCTGTCCTCCGTTTGGGAAGCAAGTGCTCATTTGCTTTCACACATTGGTGTGTCTGGTCTGAGAATTTGCAGTAGATGGGACCACGAGGCCACCCTGAGGAGACCTTGTAACAAAGGAAGTAGTAAGCTGTGCAGTTCGTGTTTTCCCTGCAAAGTCACCAGACGCTAAGTCCCAAAAGCTCCCGATTTTAGCACACATATTTTGAGGGACGCCTGGGCGGCTCACTTGGGTTAGCATCCAACTCTTGATTTCAGCTCAGGTCATGATCTCATCGTTCATGAGATCGAGCCCTGCATAGGGCTCCGTGCTGACAACGTGGAGCCTGCTTGGAATTCGCTCTCTCTCCCTCTACCTGCTCCTCCCCTGCTTGCTCTCTCTCTCTCTCTCTCTGCCAAAATAAACACGAAAAAACCCCACATATTTTGAGGACATTCTTTTACTCTCCTGAATTAAAATAATAGATTGCATAACCAACCTAATTCTAAACAGCTGTACAATGCCCTAACTGTACTTTGAAGTAGGTATAATTCAAAATTAACATGTAATATTATATCTTCCGATATATAACTGCTTGGGAATAACTGCACTTCAGGATGAAAAAAAACCCCACTGCTACAGCTTCATAAAACACTACCTAGGGGCAGTATACTGCTCCCAGCTGGGAGCCACTGGGTCATCTCAATGTGTCTCTTTAACAATGAGACAACTGTGCCATTGGAGGGGTGTATAACTTCCTCAGCATACACCAGGAGGCAAAGCCAGAGCTCAGGTTCTCAGATCAGCCCTAGGGCCCCTTATAAGCACCACTTCACCTGCAATAGACTCCTGGCATAGAACCGCAGAGGCAAGATTTGCCCACATTGAATAGTCTCCAGGGTGGAGTAAAAAAAAGCATGGGCTTCAAAATTTCTCTTTATGTCCGTTACGGTAGGGGGACAGGCACAAAGAAGGATGCCAAGAAGTCAGCAAAGTGGTCATCAAACATATCCAGTGACCTTGATAGCTCATTTTTTTTATGTGTTTTCACATTCATTCATTCATTCACCTTGGGCTTTCAGGACTGTCCCTATATATATACATATGTATGTATATATATATGTATGTACGTATATATATATATATATATGTACATACATATGTATATATGTGTATATATATATATATATATATATATATATATATATATAATTTATTGTCAAGTTAGCTAACATATGTGTATGCAGTGCAAGTTGGCTTTGGGAGTAGATTCCCAAAGTGATTCATTGCTTCCATACAACACCCAGTGCTCATCCCAACAAGTGCCCTCCTCAATGCCTATTACCCATTTTCCCTGCCCTCCCTGACTCCCTACCCCCATCAACCCTCGGTTTGTTCTTTGTATTTAAGAGTCTCTTATGGTTTGCCTCCCTGTCTCTCTCTTTGAAACTATTTTTTCCCCTTCCCTTCTGTTAAGTTTCTCAAATTCCGCATAGGGGTGAAAACGTATGATATCTGTCTTTCTCTGACTTATTTCACTCAGCATAATACCCTCCAGTTCCATCCATGTTGTTGCAACTGGTGAGATTTCATTCTACTTCATCGCCAAGTAGTATTCCATTGTGTATGTATGTATATGTGTAGACACACACACACACACACACACACACACACACACACACATATACCGCATCTTTATCCATTCATCAGTTGATGGACATTTGGGCTCTTTCTATAATTTGGCTATTGTCAATATCACTACTATGAACATTGTGGTTCATGTGCCCCTTCGAATCAGCCTTTGGAGAGATTCCTAGTAGTGCTATTGCTGGGTCGTAAGGAAATGCTATTCTTAATTTTTTGAGAAACCTCCACTGTTTTCCAGAGAAGCTACATCAGTTTCCATTCCTACGAACAGTGCAAGAGGATTCCCCTTTCTCCACATTTTCACCAGCATCTGTTGTTTCCTGAGTTGTTAATTTTAGTCACGGTTTTTGCGAAGTTTGTAGCCCAGTGTAGGATATAATAAGTCAGGCGTTAATAAGTACACTGAAGCACTTGGGGGTTTTGTCATTGGATAACTGGGGAAGAATTCTCTGTACCGGGGACATTTAGCTAAATCCTAAATGGTGTGATGGAAGCAGCCAAGCTAAGATCTGCATTCCAGGCAGGGAGACCAGCAAGTTATAAAGGCACCGAGGTAGGACAGAATGTGTCACTGATGAAGTGCTGGAATATAGGAGGTGGGTCCCCCCCCATCTTGTCGTCTTGCCAGCATCCTAGAACTATGTCTCTGTTCTCCCCCTCCCCCAAGGTTGATCATATGAGCCAATTTTGGCCATTTACATCTTCCTGAAGGCTTTCTGAAATGAAGATCTTCTAGCTGCCCTGGGTGGGCCTGTCCTTCCAGAAATAATTGCTGTCCTTCCAGAAATAATTGCTGTCCGGCTGCCTTTTTTTTCTTTTTTCTTATTTATTTATTAGAGAGAGAGAGAGAGAGAGAGCATGTGAGTGGGGAAGAGGGACAGAGGGAAAGAGACAGAGAGAGAGTCTTAAGCAATCTCCATGCCCAGTGTGGAGCCTGACACGGGGCTTGATCCCATGACCACGGGATTATGACCTGAGCCAAAATCAAGAGTTGGATGCTCAACTGACTGAGCCACCCAGGTGCCCCTGTCCAACTATTTAATAAATGAATGACCCAAGACCATTCCAATTATTTATTTTTGTGCTTAAGTTAGTCAGAGCTGGCTTCTGTTTTTTTTTTTTGTTTGTTTTTTTGGTTTTTTTTTTTGCATTGAACAGCCAAAAGTTGAGTGCTATTTTTAGCTCATTTTCATAGAGGTGTCTCTAGAAACTGACTTTTACGTTTGTCTGGTAGTAAAGAAAAAAGTAGTTATACATTGTATTATTGGGGCCAATGGGAGGAGTTGGTTCAGCACAATAAATATTAACAAAATCGTCACAATCGCCATCAAATAATAATTTGAAAATACCAATAACCGGCTTCCTAGATTTGCTACTACTCTACCAAAAAATGAGCACTTTGTGAGTATTGTTTCTGCCAGCTTGCTCTACCAAGTGGCGAGAAGTTTTTTTAGACTGGGTTAGCTGTGCCATAGGCTTCTTTTCTGTGAGAATGGCAGGCATTCTGTGAGAATCACAGGCAAATTGAATCAATTATGTGATTAATAGGCCAAATTTATCCTAGGCCTGTCATACTCAAGAGACAATTTGTTTGCATTTTGCTTAGCAAGAAATAACTGTTGAGATCATCCAACAAAATGTGAGATGAATCTTCTTTGGAAGGTGCCCAGAGGCCAAGTGCCCAATGAGATGTGTTCAGCAGTGAGGTGGGCAGGTAGTTTTTTTCTGTCCCTGGATATGCTTGGAGGAGTTTCAGAGGGAATCGTTAGATAAGCACCAAGAGCTTTTTAAAAAGCAAATTTCTAAATAATTATTTAAAGTAATATTTTAAACTACCATATACGCTTTGGGAAGCACTAATTTTTACACCCATAATTAACTCTAATTTTGTCTTCTTTTTATGCTTTCCTAACTTAAAGCCTCTCTCTCGTCTACCTCTGTAGTCTTTTCAAAGCTAAGAACTTCCCTTTACATTTATTTTCTTAATTTCCTTCTGAATTATTGGTTCCCCAGGTTTAAGGTTGCTCTTGGGTATTCTACCCTAAGTAATAGAACAAGGTACGTTAACTTTATCACACTTGGCTTCCAGTTTTCCTTAATTTACAAATTGTCAGTAGCATAAACACTCCCCTAGTTCATTTTAAAAACTGGTTTAAATCTTTCTCTGAAAATAAATATATTTTTTTCCTGAAATAAGTGTTATTTCTTTATGCCTCAACCAGCCAGTTTCTTCTGTCTTTCTGCGAAGCATAGAGATATAGATATAGTTATAGATATAGATATAGATATGAAATGTACTGTCCAATAAGGCAAAAGTAGCTGGCTGTTCTGAAGTTTCTTTGCAACACAAAGTCCTTGTGGTAGCAGAGGCAGATATTTTATCTGAGAATTATTTTGCTTTTGGCATCACCAAGAACAATGCTGATTAGGTCAGTGAGTTCAGTGAGTATGTGCAGTGCTAAAGGCAATTCAAAGAACTTCCTTATCTTTTAATGTACACAATCTCCAGAAAACCAACAAACCAGGTGTTTTTATATCCACTGTCGAGTGTTTAGACTACAGTTCCTAAAAAGTCACTTGTGGCAGGGACTGGTTAAAAGTCTGACTTGATTTTGGCTCAGGTCGTGATCTCACAGTTTTTGAGTTTGAGCCGCACATCGAGCGGACAACATGGAGACTGCTTGGGATTCTCTCTCTGCCTCCCTCTTTCCTTCTCTCTCTCTCTCTCTCAAAAATAAATAAATTTTAAAAAATTGTTAAAAAGGTCACTTTTGGCCGAGGGTCACTCCCAAGCGAGTAATGAAAGGTTCTGGCCTAGGACTCAGGGCTCTAGATTGTAGCTACTAGATTTGCTACAAATCTAGCACTCAGTGCTTCTTTGAATAATAACGGGGGCTTTGGACAACATGAGACAGATTTGTGTTCAAATCATAGCTTGACCGTTCATTTAGTTTTGTGTCTTTGTTTTTTGTTTTGCTTTTTTTTTTTTTTTTATAGTTTTGTGCCTTTGGACAAGATTAGCAATTTATTTTCTGTATCTTAAGACTTTCCTGAGGAGCTGTTGAATTAGACACGATGCCAATGCAACACACGCAGCATGTGTTTTCAAAGTCATGGTTATTAATATTGTTAAGTATCAATGTCATCATTATGATCATGTTTCCCATCACTTGGAGTTACCCCGTGCTTTTATTTAGCAAAACAAGTGCCACCTAAGTTGATTGTTTCCTTATTCCTGAGGAAATTTAAGGATCATTAAAGATATTGTGAACTGTGATTTCTGGGCAGTGAGATAACTGCAAAAAGAGAAAATACAATAAGCCTCAAACTTATCGAATGTCAACCTACTCACACTCTCTACTTGACTGTCTAATGAGCCTATGGAACTCAGCATCCCCTAAACTCAATTGTTGGTTTCTGTCCCCCTCACACCTGCTGCACCCACGTCCTTCCTCACATGGTTGCTGGTACTTCCGTCCTGCCAGTCACCAAGACTAAAAGCTTGGATTTATCCTTGGTTCCTCTCTTTCTCTTATGCTTACATAAAGTCCATCAGCAAATCCTACTGGTTCTACCTTTGCTCCTGGATTATTCCATAACATCCCAACAGGTTCCTCTGCTTCTATCCTTGGTCTCTCAAGACTTTTCCTTGCGAAAAGTAATTAAAACATTCCTTCAAGACTATTTTTTGTATGGGAAAAATGGAGATGGAATTGAGGAGGGCAACATTCATAAACCAGTTCTGGATAGTAGGACTTGGAATAAAATACTGCTTGCCAGCCCATACCTATATCCACATGGCTTTACAGACCTATCATCACATGTGCTCAGAAGGGTGGTGGGGATTAGGGAAGTGCTGGGGATGGTCATCAGTCAAGACAACATTTAGATCACAAACTATGTAAACTCATAGACACTTTGGTTTACTGTTGTCTCAAGTGTCTTCTTAGTTGATGCTTTTTAGAGCTTCTCATAGAAACTATGGGTTCTTCCAATCTTCCACTGTCTTTTTCTCTTTCATGTGAACCTACTCCAGTGAGCATTGGTGTTCATAGGGGAGCACACGCATCCTAAAAATACTGATGAATACCTTGTAGAAGTAATAACTGTCTCCTTAATAAAATTCTTGATGACTATTTGATGCTATTAGGAACAAAGCATTTCCTTCCCTCATTAGGGACAGAATAGATGATTTACAATCAGTTTATTGGTAAGAATGCTTTTGATCTGCCATACACATTTATGAGGAGAATAGCTTTGGGGACATCTTATGTATGTTTAGCCATCTTCTTTGCCATAGTCATGTTTATGGGCTGCTTGAACTTGTGAGCTCAGCTAAGCTATCTATCTAGCATACTTTGATAGGCTCTTTTGCAAACATTTCAGTTTTGGCATCAGAATAAAACAAAAATCCAATCCTCATCTCAGAGATGTCAGGCTCTATGGAAAAAGAAACAGTATTACGGCAAGCAAGGACTTTGGGATTCTTGTTACAGAAATAAACATGCACAAAGGGCAAAACATTTCCAATGTCAATGGCCAAATTCTCATTCACCTGTTGTTTCCTCTGATCTTTATCAACTTTTCAGTATAGAGAATGGGGTGAGAGCTGTATACTTCAAGATAACTAGTTACGATGGGAAGTTCTGACCAAGTGGGCCTAAGAGTGAATCCCATGAGTTTCAAGTCAGACAACATTAGCCAGTTATTAAGTACAAAAGGTGAGGATTGAAAGACTGGTAAAGCTTTCTTCTTCAGATATAATACGGCTCTAGATTTAGAGAAACCCTTTGACCTCAGTCGTGTAGCACAACTTGTATCCTTTGTGTTCAGTGGAAACGCCAAGTTGGGAAGCTTTGAGGAAACAAGTGAATAATTAAATAAGCATGACAATTACAGAAGTAGGCAAGATTCTCCAATCCTGAGAATTCCATGTCTCTCCACTGCATTCATTTGCTATCTGTTCTTAAAGCTCTTAAAAGCATCAACTAAGGACACTTGAGACAACATTAAGCGAAAGCGTCTGTGTGTTTACACAGTCTGTGATCTGAATGTTGTCATGAGTGATGACCATCCCCAGCACTTCCCTAAATCCCCACAACTATAAAGTTTTGTCTTTATTCCACCGCATTGTGACCAGACCCAGGTCTGATCAACAGCCAACTCTATCTTCCCTTTTCCCAAGGACTTCATCCCGATCTTCCTTGGTTCTTGAGGTGCAATGCAGCTGTTTGAATGGAGGATAAACCAGCCATTTTTCCACACCAGCAGCAGGAGAGAAAATAAGAGGCTGCTCCACTTCAGCTCAATTGATGTTTCTTTTTCTCTTACTGAAGGGCAACATTTGTCTACTCCTGTGGGAAATAGACTATTGAATGTTATTCTGAGGTGGGCCCAGATGTTGTTTTACCTTGTTCTCTAAAGATGGACAATGGTGACAAGATATAGGACACGTGCGTCTCTGAAAATACTAAACTTCATTTTAGTTTCTGTTGGAGCTTTTCTTCTCTTCATGGGCTTATGGAATTTACTTTTCTCATATTTTCTTCCTTCTCAGTAGCTTAATTCAATAGTCTATGACATATTTCCAAAGAAGGTCTAATGATATCTCCATCTGACCTCTTTGGTCATGTGGCCTTCCTACTTTCACATTAATGGGTGGAATATGATTTCTATCTCCTTGCAATGGGGCTAGACTCAGAGACTCATTTTGAATCTACTCACCAAAAAATATCAGTAAAATATACGAGAGCTGAGATCACAATGACAATAAGATGTTGTGGAAGTGAAGACGGCATGACTTCTAAATCTAGGTCAGAAAAATCTTAGAGCTTCTATCTAGGTCTCCTGAAATGTCTCCTAATGCTTCTTCTTGAAACCTAGCTTCTAAGTTGTAAGAAGCTCCAGGTACATACAGAAATCACACATAGGTGTTCCAGTAAACAATCCCAGCTGGGCTCAGCCTTTAGGCCACCCCTCCATAAGCATCAGACTTAAAATGAAAGTGGCCTCAAAGTGATTTCTGTGCTTTGCTGTTTGAGTCATCCCAAGCCAGTTGACTATTCTCAGCCATGGCCCAAACATCACGAGAAGAGAAGAGCCATCCCCCTTGTGTTCTCCCTATGTTCCAATTAATGAGCATATTAAATGGTTGTTGCTTAATGCCACAGTGTTTTATGGGTGGGTTTAATAAAGACAGATCATTGTACTAGAATTGAATACCAGGTGTAGGGTATTCCCAGAACAAAAACTTAAACCACGTGTCATCATGCTTAGGATTAGGTTGCAAGTGGAAAATGGAAGGGTTTTGAAGCTTCTGTTAGGAAAAGTTGGAAGGACTTCAAAGAGGCTATTGATGGAGGCTGGAACGTCAATAAAAATATTATTATGGGAGATTGCAAAAAAGTTTGATGACACAGTTACATGTGATGATATAGAATATAGAAAATATGCCTAATGAATTGGTGGGTTTCCTAATGAGGTTTCCAAGCAGAATATTCAGAGTTACCTCTTTTAGTGACCCATCCTAAGATATAAAGACAGACAGACAGACAGAGAGATGAAGTGAAAATGTTTAGCTTTCAAGCAAAAGTTAGAAATATAAAGAAACCATGACTTTGTGAATTGGAAAATTTAATTGATTCTCATTCCCAGCCTCTCCAGATGGCAAAAGATTCTCAGAGTAAGAAAGACCTCGGGGCAAATACCAAATCCAAAGCACTGTCAGGAAAATATAGTCTCAGGGTAAAGATGAAGTAAATGGCAAAATCATGGGTAAAGGCCTTCGAAGGATCTAAAGGACATACCTCCTAGACTTTGTCTGTTAAACAACAGGGCTTTTACGAATCTAAGGGAAATACCCCATAGCAGCCTCATGAGGGGCTCTGGAGAGAGAAAGGCTATCTCGAAGAGATTTGCGGGTGTTAATTTTTTTGAAAGGAGTGAACAACAAAATAATTCATAGAAATCCCACGAGGTTTTAAAAAAGTTATACTGGCAGGACTATCACCAACTTGAGCTAAAAGAAACAGAGACAGTACAAAATAAAAGAGGCATTTGACACTCGTACTTCCCCAAGCAGGAAATAGAATGAGAAAAACACTCCCTTCAAACACAGGCTATTTTTCAAGGCGAAAGCACATGACCCAGAGCCTGGAACTAAGATCCCAGAGGCTAGAGCCAAAAGACACAGAAATAGACACAGAACAATGTGTGTTTGTGTTGGGAAAGTTTCTACCTGATAGACTAGGCAAGATCCCTCTCAAGTGAAGACCAAGGACTGTGGAAGGAAGATGTTTACTGGCTTAGAGGATTCACCATGCTTTAGGGCCCTTCATGAGCCTCAAAGACTGAATTGGGTGGGCTCATAGAGAATGGTTTCATTTTCCAGGGGTAGACTTACATTAGGCAAACCCATTCAATTGACTCATAGAATCAGAGCTCAGAATTTATGAGAAATCACTGTCACTGGAATTTGAATACTCAAAGACGGTAATGATCAGAAAATTCTCTTTCTGTTGGCAAAGTCCTTCTCCCAGTAATTTAGGGCATAACTTAAAGTCTCCTTAGTAAGCTGGCATCAGAAAAAAATGTGTGTGTTTGGATGGAATTTATTAGATGGGCTGAATGTACGGGGGTCTCAGGCTTCATCTCATCTCATGGTTTCATAATCGGGATGGTTTTGCACTGTGCATTAGGCCACAGTTCCTTGTCAGCAACCCAGTTTTGGCAATGCCTGCCAAGAGGATTAGAGAGTGGAAAATACAAGGCTAAATCTTGCTTCGCTCTGTGCTGTGCTTGAGTGGAAGCTGACAGTGTTCACCCTGCAACTCTCATTTACCATGCCTCCACGGCTCCTTATATTTCCCTACTGTTCAAAACATTCTTCTTTAGACATGTCAATAAAGTCAATCAGGCTACACTGAAGTGTTTAATATCTGGGGATCATTCTGTATTCTTGAAGTGTATTTGCAGTATTATTTTTCTTTACATTTTGTGTGCTTCCCAAATGCTTCAAAAATCTTCATTCCCTCTCTATCCATGGAGTTATCCTACGCTAGGGGATGATGCATTTATCTATGATTCATTGTGTCTACGAAGTATTCTGTACTTTTCAAATATTAATTCCTATGTGATGTCATGACACACTGGAGTTGTTTCCTAGGAGGCTGGCATCCTGTAATTTTTCTGACAAGCCTATGCTCCAAATTGCTCCTTATTTCCTCCTTAATCAAGTCAACCATTGGTCTAATTATGATAGTGGCACGTCTTACTTTTTGAAATTGTCTGATTTCATTGGGATTTTGCCATATCTACAGTGAAGGTTTGTTGTTCCAAACTCCTTTGTTTATAAGCATTAGAAATTCACTTTCAAGTAGATATTAAAACGAGAAGTTTATGGTTGCTTTGTAACTGAAGGCTTGATCCTGTCATTGCAATGCTGGATGTTTTTCTGTTATTTCATTGATCTCATCTGCTGTTACTACAGATGACTTCATTCATGTAGCCCTGGGAGATGATTCTAAAGAATCCCAAGTCACATAAATTTTATGACCTCACATTTAGAAGAAGAACGAAGTTATCTCTCTCAGTATGCATACATGATCAAAGTTTTGTAACTTGGTCTTATCCTTGATCTTATTAATTTATTTCTAGTAGAATCGCAATGTTTTGATTGGCCTGTGTAGGCCACTCATGGATATTGGAAGTCAAACTATGAGAGCTACACCAGAATCCATGTAATGGGAAGGAGTGATTTCCCAAAGGCATACTGAGGGTTTTTTTACAGGACGGATGACAAATGCTACTCTGAGAATGATATTAACAGAGAGCACATATTTACATAAATAGGCCATATCCTGTAATGATTGCAAAGGTACTTGTGATTTCAGCTTTTGCCCTCTGTGGGATATGTAGAAAGTCATTGTGAAATTATCTGAAAACATAACATGTGACCAAAATAATGTTCTACTAAAGGGTTGGCCAACTATAGCCCATGGGCCAAATCTGGCTGTCTGCTTGCTTTTGTAAGTAAAGCTGTATTGGAACGCAGCCATACCCATTCCTTTACTGTCTATGGTTGCTTTCACTCTACAACAACAGGATTGAGTAGTTGTGACAAAGACCAGTTGGCCTACAAAGCTGGAGATATTTACCATCTGGTTCTTTACAGAAAAAGTTTGATGACTGTTTTTCTAATAGAAAGATTTTCTTGTTCAATTGAACCATCTCTAACCAGTAATTAGGACGAGGAAGGGACAGAGAATTAACCTGATCAACCGATTCAGTAAAGGTAATTGACATAAGGTATATATTACAGGTAAACTAGATTTGTCTGGATTAACTGAGATTATTTTACTGAGGTAAATATTCATATTTTCTCTGTGTCTCATCTCAGAGACTAAATACATTCTGAGACATTTCCAGAAGTAGAGATTAATGGTTGAAAGGAGGGAGAAGTGTGTTGGGAGTATAGATTTTCTGAATATTGCCATGTTCAGGGAATATAAAGATATGCCCATGGGTTTCAGAGGATGTCTCCAGTAGCAACATCTGGGGGTGAATCAAAATTGAAATTGCATCTGGAATTTGTCAGTTCATTAAATCTCACTTTACCAGTAAATTTCATGTCTAAGTTAGCCTGGGCTACCAAAACAAAATACCGTAGACAGAGTCACGTAAACAATAAAAATTCATTTATTATGATTCTGGAGGCTGGAAGTCCAAGATCAAGGTGCCAGAAAGAGAGGTTTTATTTTGAGGCCTCTTTCCCTGGCTTGTAGGCAACCATCATCATGCCTATGTGCTCACGTGAACTGTTACTTGTATGCAGAGAGAGAGAGAGAGAGAGAGAGAGCAAGCAAGAGTTCTGGTGTTTTATCTTATGAGGCACTCATTCCATCATGCGGACCCAAGCTTCAAGAAATTATTTAACCCTAATTATCTCCCAAAGGCCCCACCTCCAAATACCATCATGTTGGGGCATAAATCTTCAACATATGAATTATGCGAGGGGGACACAAACATTCAATCTGTAACATTTCCAGCGTCAAAATTTTGCATGTGCATATATGTGACCAGGTGATCCAGAGTCAGACAAATAGAGAAGAAATCATTGTAACCACTTAATAAATATTAATTGAACTCTTATTAGATTTTCTAGTTTGTCCTTCACTTGCATACATTTCTTGACCTCAAAGGTCCACAGTAAAACTCATAATTTTCCAACCAAATTGAGTGTATTCAGAGAATGATATAGTCATTTTGTAATAAAAACTAGGAACTAGAGTCATCCTTCATACCTCCTTCCTTTTCATTTCTGCCAAGTCCCGTCAGTTTTATATCCAAAATACATCTTGAACCCAACCACGTTTCACTAAATCCATCTCCAACAGCCTAGGCAAGGAACCCAGGCAACCATCTCCTGCCCATGTGGTTTGCACTATAGCTCCCGACTATTCTCTCTTCTCACTTTCTCACAATTTCCACTTGTTTATCTGTCTTGCAGACAGAGTAAGTTTTCAAAACATGTCAGACATATCTGGTGATGTCATTCAGCAGCTGAAAACATTACTTTGCCTGTCAATTGTTCTTTGGTGCCACGCATGGCCTCCTCTGCCTTGTGTGCCTCGTCTTGCCCTTACAACCTCTTCTTATCTTTCCTCTTCAGTCATAGTGACCATCATTTTGTTCCTTAAAACTCCCCTACTTTCCTCTTTTACTTACTGTCTTAGTTCACTCAGGCTTCTATAATAAAAGGCCACAAATGTGGCTTACAAATGACGGAAATTTCTCTCACAGTTCTGGAGGCCGGGCAGTCGAAGTCAAGGTTCTGGCAGATTGAGTGGTGAAGGCCAGCTTCCTCACTGACAGCATCTTCTCAATGTAACCTCAGGTGTGGAGGAAGTGAGGGAACTCTCTGGAACCTTGTTCATAAAGACACTGTCTTGTTCATGAGGGCTCCACCCTTATGACCTCCACCTCAAAGTGTCATCACACGGGGGGATTACATTTGCAACAGGTGAATTGTAGGGGGACGCAAATATGAAATCTTTAGCATTTGCCTCTTTCTACCTACACTGGGGATTACTTCCCAAGCTCACTCCCAAATCAAGGTCTTTGCCTATGCAGTTCTGTCCATCTTCCCATGGTGGACTTGTCCCTGACAGTCCAACCTTGGTTCAAATATCATTTTCTTGAAGAGGTCTTCCCCAACTAGATAATAACTCTCTATTGTATCATCTGGGTTCATTCTCCTGGTAGCCCATCTCTGTGTGTGTGTGTGTATGTGTGTGTGTGTGTGTATTCATTTTCTTATTTCTTATATATCTTCCCCACTAGAGACAACAACATGGTTGTATATTCTCAGCATAATGCAAGACTGAGTAAAGGAATGAAAACATTTAAATCAAAATATGAAATAGCATTGTATCCCCCACCTTCCTTTTAAAACTCATACTTATGGAAGTCGGTGACTTCCATAAGTGACTAATTAATGTATATGCTGAAACAAATAGCTTGTGTTTAAACCCCAGCTCTGCCACTTACTAGCTGTGTAATCCTAGATTCACCCCCTGCACCTTGATTTCTTCATATTAAACATAATGGGTATATGGGGCACTGGGGCAGCTCAGTTGGTTAAGTGTCTGACTCTTGATTTTGGATCAGGTCACAGTCTCACAATTCATGAGTCTGAGCCCCAAGTCAGGCTCTGCACTGACAACGTGCAGCCTTCTTGGGATTCCCCATCCCTCTCTCTGCCCCTCCCCTGCTCATGTGCATGTTCTCTCTCTCTCTCTCTCTCTCAAGATAATACATAAACTTAAAAAATATAGGGGCGCCTGGGTGGCGCAATCGGTTAAGCGTCCGACTTCAGCCAGGTCACGATCTCGCGGTCCGTGAGTTCGAGCCCCGCGTCAGGCTCTGGGCTGACGGCTCGGAGCCTGGAGCCTGTTTCCGATTCTGTGTCTCCCTCTCTCTCTCTGCCCCTCCCCCGTCCATGCTCTGTCTCTCTCTGTCCCAAAAATAAATAAATAAAAAAAAAACGTTGAAAAAAAAATGTTTTTTAAATATAAGGGGTATAATAACAATATCTTCTTTGCAGGGTTGTTATGAGAGTCACATCAGTTATTACAAGTAATGAACTGGGACTACTCCTGGCACATGGCCAGCTCTGAGTATTTCTCACTAGTAAGAACATAGATGAAATTAATATACATTAATTAATAATATTAATATTACTAAGACTATATATTAAAATGAATCTAACAAAATGGCTGAGCACTGATTGTAGTTTTATATTTAAACAAACCGGAAAAAAAAAGCCAGAAAGAACCCTCTTTAAATTTTCACAAAATAAGATACAGAGAAGGACATAAATTCTAACTAACGTGTCAAGACCTCACATTTGGCAAGTCACATCACACTCCCAAATGTCCCAACGAGTAAATATTATCACTGGTGTAGGGATGGAAATATGAAGGTGCCAGAAAGTTTGCTGGCTTGCCTGAAGCCCTTAGCTCCTGACTGATAGAGCCAAACCTTGAGCACAGGTACCTAGACTCCAAATTCAAATTGTTTTCAATATGCTATCTTACGTCTTCTCTTGTAATGTTCAGTATGCAACCTCTGCACACGTTCGGGGCATCAGCAAAGCAGGAATCCCCTACAAATACGAAAAATATTTGGAAATGTGGCTTCACAGAAGTAAATTCTTGGGACTTACATATCAACGATAACTGTTACCACAAGTTCTCTTGGACTTGAACGTATCTCTGAAAGATAGGACCACACATGGAACAAAAATAATGATTTAGTCTTTATCTCAACCGATTTCCTGGCTTTGGTGCTGCTGACGGCAGTAGGAGGTAGAGGGGTGGGAGTGAGTGATGAAGCGTTGATACTAACAACATTTGACTTACATGGCCCTGCACCACTACACGAAGAACGGTCAATTCTTCTAACCTCTCATTCTGGCAGACAGACGCCATCAGATAATAACTCAGAATTCTTTCTCATTGAGGCCAATTCTGAACTGGTGGTCTGGAGAGAAATTCTGTATTGAATTACCAACTAGTTCCAACAGAATCATTTCCAACAGTAATTAGGGCTGATGGAATGCCCATTCCTTAAAAACAGTACCAAATCCCAGATTTTTCCAAAAAGAAAAATTAGAGCCCAGCTTCTTGCCTGCATTCCTTTTTTTTTCAGAGTGTAGAGAGATATGTTCGCAAGAAAGTAAAGCATGCCCTCATGTACATGAAAGATGCCTCCATGGTCTCCTCCCTTCTACTACCAGAAGCCTCCCATAGCATTGAGGGCCATCATGGGGAGAACTGAGACACTGAGAGGTTGACTACTCTTGATAGAAGTGTCTCTCTAGCTCAATATAGAATAATATGGCACCTTGGCCTTTGTGTCCCAGTGGTGGCTATCTTCATTAAAGTTTTGTGAATCCGAAGTGTCCTCTTTTTTAATAGAGCTGTCTCAGTTGATAGAGTAAATAGCCAATGTTATCTAAGGGGCTAAGATGGTTGGCAATCTTCTCATCAGAGGAAGAGACAGTGTTCTATTTAGGACAAGGATGAGGTAATGGCCGTTGTTTGTGATGGGAGGTCCCATTCCTAATTATTAGCGTATGGCTGGGAAATGCTGTGAGATGTTGGCTTGGTTTGGTGATCGCTTAATAACCTTTGATGGGAACTTAGAAAGTTATATTCTTTCTCTGAGTTTATCATTTCTTACCTTTTATAACCTCAGGATGCTTAACAGTAGCGACTGGATATACCTTATAGCAATAAGGACCAGATGCGGCTTGGTAAAGCAAGCTGAAACCACATGTGTTTGAGAAGCTGATACTAAGATTATAAGCCATTTCTGTTGGCTTGAAAAGAGAGAACCACAATTATCATGTGTTTGAGCCAATTCTCACATTAAGTAATTTCTTAAAGAAATTGGATCCTCGCTCTTTCTCTCTCTCTCTCTCTTTTTTTTACCAGATAAGTTCCAAATGAACATCCCGTCCCAGATCCTTAAAAGTCAGAAATGCTGTTACACACCTCATTTGAATAAGTCTCTCTAAGGTTCAAATTTTCTCATTCCAGAAGTAAAAAAAAAAAAAAAAAACTACTTGACTTAATAGTTTCTGTCACCCAACACTGGCATTTTCTTCTCTTCTTTGTGCTCTGTTGGCCCTGTTTAAGACAAAAGTGCTGAGGATTAATTGCAATTATCACATTCAAGGCAGAAATGCCACTTTAAGAAGAACCAATGAGCATAATTACTTGCAGATGCATGTACAAGCATTATATCATGGGAGAGGGGATGCAAACCTGAAATCTTGCTAGATTTCAAATCAAAAGTTTGTCCATAACCTTTCTGACCCCGGGGCCATCTGTAGACCACTTGTCACTGAATGCAACTCTGGTATCAAAACGGGGAGGGACTGCCAATGCGTCTAAACTGTTAAAGATTAACAAAGAACAAAGAGGAGTCAAGAGGCAATTTGGTAACATGGGCTTTGGTGTTGTATACTCAGGCCTGAGTTGTTGCTTTGCAGGCTGGATCTTTTCACAGCGGTGTGATTTCCAGGATTTGCTCACCTTCGCCGATTCTCACCTTCCTTGGGGAAGAAAGCAGGATGACAGAGGGCTCAGGGGAGCTGGTGCTGGAACCTGCTGGCCTGCCTTCAAAGCTTGGCTCTGCTGCTTACTGTGGCCACCTGTGGCACCTGGGGTAAATTGTTTCACTGGGACTTTCTGGCCTTCCAGTTACGCATCTGGGTCATGGAGCTATAAATAACGCGTACCCTTAGGGACTTTGGGAGGAGTATGTTCATTGATCAAATGCTACTTATAAATGCTTAACACAGCACCTGGCACTAGGTAAATGAACCATGCGTGGAAGCCACTGGATGTAGTCACTCAACCTACCAGATTCTGGCTTATTAGCAGAAAGAGAATAAAATGACAATCTGTTTATGTCTTCAAAACCCTTCTTTGGATTGGCCATAATACATGAGGTTTTAGGCATCCTGGAGGTCAGAGTTTATAAAAGCCATCATTCCAGTGAGCTGGTCTAGGAGGCTGGGTAATGAGTAACAGCTTTGAATGGCAACTGGCCTGAGGATTTCACACTGTATTTTCTTAGGTAACCTCTAAGGTTCTGGGAAGGGAAGTGACATCTTCCCTTGAATAGTGATCCCATCTTGCAACAGATTAATTGGGTCCTTCCTTAATAATACACGCTAATTGACGTGAATTGAGTAAAGATATTTTCAATTCTGGGCTGAATTGTTTTCTTCCTGCTTCTTAATCTTTACAACAACCCCTGGAGATTTCTTCCCTCCTTTTTCCAGGATGAAGGTCAAATTCCTTAACCCAGTCTGCACTGTCTGCCTGCCTGACTTCTGCAGCCTTCAGTGAAGTTACTCCCCCCTCTCCCACAATGCTTTTTACATCCATTCATCCCTCCATCGACCCTTCATTCATTCATTCCACAAATATTCACCAAGCACTCGGGTGGTGCTCTCAAAATGAACACAGGGAGGCCATGCCCCTTGGGCGCTTACGTTCTGGTGGAGGAAACAGGCAACCACAAGTGTATAAGTCATAGAGAAAAATAATGCAGAATATGGGAAACATGGCGGGGGGTACTCTTTTAGACAGAGTGGGTGAGATTTGAACAGAGATTTTAAAAAACATGAGGGAAGAAGCATGAGGCTCTCTGGGTGATGGACACTGGATGCTGTGGGGAAAAAACCCCAATAGCCCTGAGTCAAGGGCATGTTCAGGAGTGGGTGAGTGACAGGAATATCACCCCCCCCCCCCCCCACTTCACAGTCTAGGAAACAGAATTCGAGAGACTATCCAACTCAGCTGAGGTCACACAGCTGGAAATGGAGAACTGCCCACCTCCAGGGTCCCCCACCTTTGGGCTGCTCTGCTGCTCAGTGTGGTTTCCCTTCACTGACATTCAGGGCTCTCCCTGCAGCAGGAGATGGGAAGGGGCAGTTTGTCCTTCCTTCCTTCCTTCCTCTTTTCTTTCTTTTTCTTTCTTTCTTTCTTTCTTTCTTTCTTTCTTTCTTCTCTTTTTCCTTCTTCTTGCTTCCTTCCTTCCTACCTCTTTTCTTTCTTTCTTTCTTTCTTCTCTTCCTTCCTTTCCCTTTTTCTTTCTTTCTTTCTTTCTTTCTTTCTTCTCTTCTTCCTTCTTCTTGCTTCCTTCCTTCCTTCCTCTTTCTTTCTTTCTTTCTTTCTTCTCTTCCTTCCTTTCCCTTTCTTTCTCTTTCTTTCTTTCTTCTCTTCCTTCCTTCTTCTTGCTTCCTTCCTTCCTCTTTTCTTTCTTTCTCTTTCTTTCTTTCTTTCTTTCTTCTCTTCCTTCCTTCTTTTTGCTTCCTTCCTTCCTTCCTCTTTTCTTTCTTTCTTTCTTTCTTTCTTCTCTTCCTTCCTTCTTCTTGCTTGCTTCCTTCCTCTTTTCTTTCTTTCTTTCTCTTTCTTTCTTTCTTTCTCTTTCTTTCTTTCTTCTCTTCTTCCTTCTTCTTGCTTCCTTCCTTCCTTCCTCTTTCTTTCTTTCTTTCTTCTCTTCCTTCCTTTCCCTTTCTTTCTCTTTCTTTCTTTCTTCTCTTCCTTCCTACTTCTTGCTTCCTTCCTTCCTCTTTTCTTTCTTTCTCTTTCTTTCTTTCTTTCTTTCTTCTCTTCCTTCCTTCTTCTTGCTTCCTTCCTTCCTTCCTCTCTTTCTTTCTTTCTTTCTTCTCTTCCTTCCTTTCCCTTTCTTTCTCTTTCTTTCTTTCTTCTCTTCCTTCCTTCTTCTTGCTTCCTTCCTTCCTCTTTTCTTTCTTTCTCTTTCTTTCTTTCTTTCTTTCTTCTCTTCCTTCCTTCTTTTTGCTTCCTTCCTTCCTTCCTCTTTTCTTTCTTTCTTTCTTTCTTTCTTTCTTTCTTTCTTCTCTTCCTTCCTTCTTCTTGCTTGCTTCCTTCCTCTTTTCTTTCTTTCTTTCTCTTTCTTTCTTTCTCTTTCTTTCTTTCTTCTCTTCTTCCTTCTTCTTGCTTCCTTCCTTCCTTCCTCTTTCTTTCTTTCTTTCTTCTCTTCCTTCCTTTCCCTTTCTTTCTCTTTCTTTCTTTCTTCTCTTCCTTCCTACTTCTTGCTTCCTTCCTTCCTCTTTTCTTTCTTTCTCTTTCTTTCTTTCTTTCTTTCTTCTCTTCCTTCCTTCTTCTTGCTTCCTTCCTTCCTTCCTCTCTTTCTTTCTTTCTTTCTTCTCTTCCTTCCTTCTTCTTGCTTGCTTCCTTCCTTCCTCCTTTCTTTCTTTCTTTCTTCTTCTTCCTTTCTTTCTTTCTTTCTTTCTTTCTTTCTTTCTTTCTTTCTTTCTGTATTCCTTCCTTCTCTTCCTTCCTTTTCCTTTCTTTCTTTCTCTTTCTTTCTCTTTCTTTCTTTCTTTCTTTCTTCTCTTCCTTCCTTCTTCTTGCTTGCTTCCTTCCTTCCTCCTTTCTTTCTTTCTTTCTTCTTCTTCTTTTCTTTCTTTCTTTCTTTCTTTCTTTCTTTCTGTATTCCTTCCTTCTCTTCCTTCCTTTTCCTTTCTTTCTTTCTCTTTCTTTTTCTTTCTTTCTTTCTTTCTTTCTTTCTTCTCTTCCTTCCTTCTTCTTGCTTCCTTCCTTCCTCCTTTCTTTCTTTCTTTCTTCTTCTTCTTTTCTTTCTTTCTTTCTTTCTTTCTTTCTTTCTGTATTCCTTCCTTCTCTTCCTTCCTTTTCCTTTCTTTCTTTCTCTTTCTTTCTTTCTTTCTTTCTTTTCTTCCTTCCTTCTTCTTGCTTCCTTCCTTCCTTCCTCTTCTTTCTTTCTTCCTTCCTTCCTTCTCTTCCTTCCTCTTTCTTTCTTTCTTTCTTTCTTCTTCAGTTCTTCACCCCAATTAACAAGCAAATCATATTTACTTCAGTATCTCTGAGCCTCTTCCTTTATATTGCTTTATAGGATCACTTCTCTATGTTCTTCTGCATTTTTACAATTTTAAACAGGTTTTTCCAAATTAATTTGTTACTGAGGATGCATGTTACATATTGACCCCTTGTTATGGCTTTTTTTGTCTTTTTTTCCCAGAGCAGGGGGGACTTGTTTACTCAAGCAAAGGGTTCTCCTTCTCCCCTTCGCTACCTCATTTGGTGGGAACAGTGGTTCATGCAAGGCTGATTCTCATGTCCTTCTCATGGATAAATATAAAATGTACTGAGTTTTTGTGTGATGATATACAGAACAAAAGATTGATAGGTTTTTTTTTCTTTGCTCCTTCCACAGGTATTTAAGTTAATCTACCCATGACTATTGTTATACTAAAAATGTCACATGAAATCAATCCAGTCCACACACTGTACATACATTTTCCGTAAAATTGCAGCCTTCACTGCGGCTAGATGAGAAAGTCAATTTGGGCTTTTTCTCATTGTACAATAGCACTGATGGAGTGCACACAAGTATCATCAGACTGTTCCTTCATTATGAAAATGTACTTCCAAAAGAAATAGGGAACAGAGAAGGATGTGTTAAAAGGGGAGAGACTGACTAAGATAAGAGTGCAGTCACTTCATTTTAATACTTTTACTTATTTTTATTTTGAGAGAGAGAGAGAGAGAGAACAGAGGAGGAACAGCGAGGGGGGAGAGAATCCCAAGCAGGTTCCATGCTGCCAGCACAGAGCCAGATGACCTGAGGCTCAGGCTCGACCCCATGAACTCCGAGATCATGATCTAAGTGGAAATCAAGAGTCCAAGGCCTAGTAGACCCAGCCACCCGGGCACCCCTTTAACAATTTAAAAAGCAGACGAAACAGTCACGCAAATGATTGGAAGACAGAAGGGTGTGTTAATACCCACTGAGGTTTTTCTTTCCGTTGTCTTTTAAAGGGCTTCCTAATGAGTCAGCTGAGCAGATCAATAAACCTAGTCAGGGACAGTTACTTCTGTAATCCCTGAAAGAGAGGTTGAAGGCATATGAATAATATTCCTTTTGACTGAAACGTGGACATTACAAATCTTACAAAACAGACTCAACCTACCATGCTGAGGTATAGCAGCTCCATCAGTGCAAGATTTGAGTTAGAATAATCTTTCTCTTGTCAACAGTCTTGTTTTATTTATTCCGCACCACCTGGCACAAGCCATGTGTCCAAATCCTATACTAGCACGAAAAGCTCTGCTATTTTCTTATATCATAAAATATCACCCCAAATCCCACCAGATCTGTGGCTTGTAACATTCTTTGCAAAGGCTGCAAATGGTTCATATTTTAAAACTGTTCTTTGTGTGAGATTCCATTGCAAATCCAAAGATCCTTTCCAGAAAGAAGTGGTCTGAGACGTAGCAGACACCCACACTTTGAGCAAAGCATTTAAATCTTGTTTTAAGGGTATTTACACATTCCAGAAGCAATTAAACGATAAATGTGCGTAAAGTCTTTAGTAATATATATTGATTTTTTTCGGGAACAGATCCTTAAAGTAATAGAGAAGATGGTGCTTTATTATTTTTTCTACGTAGAATTTAGAGTATTTCTGATGCAGAGAGGCAGAAACGATGTGTTTGCAATGGCTCTGACTTGACTAGATCTAATGAGGTATTGATTCTGAATTGTGTGTCAAGCAGATAGTGTGAGAAGCTAGAGAAATATAATGGCTGAGAGCCTAGGCTTTTTTTGGCTTCTCCGCAGTGAGTTCTTGAGTTACCATAAGAAATTAGTGAGCAGGCATTTCTTGAAGAAACTGGGCTGCAGGTATATGGTAAGTGTCAGTTCATACAATAGAAGCTTACAAACTTATAGTTGCTTTAAATTCGTAAGTCGTCGAAGGATAATAGATTTCAACACATTTGCAATTATTTGCTCCTAGATATAACCACTGAATCAAATCCAGATGACTATTATTCTAGAGGAATACATTTTGGACAGATAGACTTATTAACAATTAGAATATCGATTATATATATGTTAAATATTTGAAAGCAATGTGCTTTACACATATGGTTTGCATATTAAAGTTACTTAGGTTAGTTATTCTTGATCTCTAGGGAATAAGAAACACCAGGCTAAGCACTGTCTATTTATTAAATTCTCTAATTCTTCGTAGGCCAAATAAATGAGTTTTACTGTACTGAAAATGATTTTAAGCCATTATTTCACTTTCTCTATGTGATTGCCCCTCTTTATTGCTGAAGGCAATATCATCCCCACAGTAAAAATGGAAGAAAACACTCTTAAGAGGAAAGATACGAACCCAACATTCTAGATTCTGCCTGTGTGGCTATCAATGATGTCGTTCAAAACCACTTACATAAAGATACAGCGCAGACTGGGATGAAAGAATGTGACAACATTTTTCTAGCCTTGCTCTAAATATGTATCTTATTTGAACAAGGAATAAAACCCAAAGGAGGCTCAAATTTTGTTCCAAAAATACGCTGCCTCTTTACATATGTGTTTCTGAAGAATGTCTTGTTTCATAAAGAAAACCCAACATCAGAGCCATACTTCCTGTACATCAAGCTATATTTCAAATGGCACCCTGGATTCTTTATCAGGTAATGGGCCTTGGACACCAAACTTCAGATACCCTAGAAATAGTGGGAAAAATAAAGTACTTTCAGTGCCTGCTTACTGAAAAATTCTGAAGGGAATTGAGATCGTCTGTGGATGTGTTTTTAATTTCCTGGAGGCAAAGAATGTTCATCTGAAATCTATTTTATGGACGCTTTTCAAAAGCTAGTGGATCTAATACATTTGACCTGCAGAATTGGCCTCAGGCCTACCCACACTTACCTGGGCCATCCTTCTTTTTTGACTTTCAGCTACACTAGGCCAAACAGACATGAACTTCCGCCTAGAAAAAGCTAACCTAGATTCCAGGGGAACCAAATAAAAAGGAACCAGAGAACCAATGCCTTTATGTTTTCTGCTAGATTTTCGCCGAGTCCATCCAGCTTCTCTCAAGACAATAGCATCATAGTGTGTTAACGGTATTTGATCATCTAGGATTGTGATAAGTTCTACTAGCCATAGAAAAATTGGTATGGGAAATATAAGTTGGGTGAAAACTCTGGTTTCTGCCGCACAGTGACTGAGTTAACAGAAACCTGTCTCCCACCACAGGTACACGGGGATATGGGGCAAATTATAAAAGAAAATATGTGGAAATCTCATCTCAAGGAAAGGAATGGATCGTTGCACGTTCCATAGATGAAGAGAGAAGGCAAAGCCAAGGTGATAAAGAGGAAGAATGTGTGATGATTAGGGTCAGAAACTCTAAGCCAGAAAGCCTGGGTCCAAGTGCTGACTGCCATTTGCCAGTATTAACAACAACAAATTGAACTTCTAAGTGATTTTCTGGTCAAAGCAGAGATCGTAGTGGAAGGTGGTCAATACTTAGAAATGAATGTAAGTGTAAACACCACATAGCAGATTGAGTGAGATGCGGCCCAAGTGCCGTGAAGGCACAGATGTGCCGTCTTTAATTCATGCTTCTGAAAAGAAGATTCAAAGTGAATGACCTACGAATCCAAGTCAAAAAAATAACGGAGCAAACTGTGGAAAAAGGGAAAAAAGGTATAAAATAAATAATAAGTTAATAAAATAAGAATGAAAGCAAGAATTAATGCAATAGAAGGGAAGAAACAATAGAAAGGGTCAACAAAGCTCAAAGCAAGTGCATTACAAATATGAGTAAAATACACAAATATCTGAGAAGATTGATCTAGGAAAAAGCTCGGAAGAATATTAGGAGTGTAAGAGGCATTATAAGAGGTAATGGAGAAATGTTTTAATATTATGAGTGTGTAACAAAGCATTCTATGCCAACACATCGGGAATTTGGGAGGAATCAGTAATTTTCTCAAAAAAATCAAAACCTATGGGAGCGCCTGGGTGGCTCAGTCAGTTGAGTGTTTGACTTTTGAGTTTGGCTCCATCAGGATTTCATGGTTTGTGAGTGTGGGCCCCACAATGGGCTCTGTGCCTCTGCCTCTCCCCTGTTCATGTGCTCTCTCTCAAAATACATAAACTTAAAAAAAGTCAAAACCTATATTACCGCAAGTGATTTAGGAGAACATAAAAATCTAATAGCCGCATAAACACTTTAAAAATCCAATTCGTAGTCAAAGCAGTCCCTGCCCCTCCTTCTGCAGAATACACACACACAAATACACACATAAACCAGCATAACAAACAAAAGGAACACAAGCCCCAGACAATAAACCAAGTCATAGCAGATGTTCCAGGAATAAGCAATTCCAGTTTCATGCAAACTCTTCCAAAAAACAAAGCAAGTGGAAGATTTTTCCATCTCGTTTTACGATGCTCTCATGACTTTGAGCATTGACACCACGAAAAGAAAAATCACAGCACAAGCTCACTATTAAATGTGGATTCAGATGTCAAAATAGAATCTGCCCAACCTGAATCTTGGGTGATATAAAATAAATAAATCAAGTCAGGATCAGGTAGGGGGTGTCCTGGGATGCAAGAAAAGTTTAACACTAGAAAACGTACAAAAGTAACCCATCACCATGTTAAGATGCCTTTGGCTTCGGTGAGAAAGGAGCCAACATCAACAACCACAAGAAGAGTATGTATTATTCTGCAAAACAGGAAGCCCAGAGGGTGGCTGGTTTCAGGGTCAATTCCAGAGCACCATCATGTATGTTATCAAGGAACCAGGTTCCACTCATCTTTCCTCTCTGCCATGTTCAGTGTGTGTGGATCATTTCCTGCCTAGTTGCAAGATGCTAGTAAAAATATTTAAAATATTAAAAAAGAGAGATAGTTCCCTGCCATGTCCTTCTTTCAGTCTGCCAAGCAGAATACACTTTTATGTCACTGGCCAGGGTCATGTCACTCATTCATATTTAAACCAACCACTGAGAAAGATAATAGAATTATTAGAGTTTGTTTAGCCTGATCAAAATTCCCCTTAGGAGCTGCGGAACTAGCCAGGCCATGAACTACATAACCTCCTTACACCGGACAAAATCAATTTTCTCTTAGTAATGTAGACCTGGAATGATGGCTTGGGTAAAGACTGCAGTGTGGACACATAAAAGGGGAAATGTGAAATCAATTCAATAGCTACGGTAAAAACAACGGGTGAAATCAACATTCAGTTATGTCTGAGTAAAAGCAACAACAATAAAAGCCACTTTAAAAAAGGAGAAAGGGACAGGAAATTAACATAAGAAAGCCAATCCCTGAAAACCCTAAATATCTTAAAAAGTATTACTTTCCATTTAGGAACTCATCAAGGATATCACCTAGCTCTTCTCATTTGTATTCAATATTTTAATGGGTATCCTCATCAGATACATGAAATGAAATGAAAAAAAAACAAAAACAAAAACCTTGAAACAAAATGTAAGGATTGGCTAGAAAGAGACACAAATGTGTGTTGTGGGTTTTTTTGTGTTTTTTTTGCCATATTATGATCATCTTCATGGAAAATATTAGAGACTATATTGCCAGATTACTATAATACATAATCTGGATTAAAGGATTTCTGGATACAAGATCGATACACATATGGAGAACACCTATATACCCTTTAGTTACACAGCTAATTTAAAAATGTAACTAGAGTACAAAATGATCTAATTTACAGTAACAACAAAAGCAGTGAGGTGTCTATAGCAAGTCCTTAGAAATCTTCATGGAGAAAATTATAGAACTTTAATTGTTGAAATGAAAAGTCCTATTTTTCAATTCTTAGTGGAAAAGGAAATAAATATATGGATTTTATAGGATTGTTCTAAGGATTAAATTATTTAACACTATTCCTTGTATAACAATCACTCAAAAGAGAAGCTTTTTAAATAAATTTTTATAGAAATATTTTGTTATTTTTAAGAACTTATAAAATAGCTCCAAAGAGCCGTGGAGCTCCTTGGAGCAGTTTGAAAACCACAAGATAGCATTTATATTTTTCAGCTAATCTAAACCAAATCCAACACCCCCTTTCTGACCTAATCCAACATTGGACTTTTCCCTTGGCTACAAATTCTCCTAACACTCATGTGCACACTGTGCCCCATTACCACTTGTCAACTTATGTTTTCCATCTTTTTAGCTGTATATTTATAGGAATGTTTTGTCCCCCTAAAAAGAGAACAAATTCTCAAGTTTATGGATAATCCTTTCTCTTTCTTTTTTAGCCCACGAAACATCTGCTATTCATTCATTTATTGCACGAATATTTTTAAGTGACTACTTTGTGTCAGGCACTGATCCAGGTCGTGGGATAAACCCGTAAGAAAAATCTGCAATGTCTCCCACCCTCATGGAGATTACACTTTATCAAGAGAAGCAAATATTGAACAATAAACCTAAGAAATTAGCTAGCTATCATGGCAAAGATTGCTAGATGTTCACTGGTATTCTATTTCCTCTTTCCTGGGCACACAGCTAGGTTATATTTCCCAGGTGCCTTGGCAATTAGGTGTGCCCATATGACTGAGTTCTCACCAACGTGACAGGCAGTGGTATTTGCCAATCCCTGGCCACGACTGATACGAACCTTTACATCCTTCTGTTATGTCTTCCATTGATGAGACCATCACAGGTCTCTAGGGAATAATGGAGTCACAAATTGGAAGAAGGCAATCTCTAAATCACAAAATTAAAGAAGCAGCAGAAGAAAAGAAGAAGAAGAAAGAAGAAGAAGAAGAAGAAGAAGAAGAAGAAGAAGAAGAAGAAGAAGAAGAAACTTCTTTAGGAATACTGCTTTGGATTGTTTCATGTGTGACAAATAAAATTTATTGTGCTTGGCTCTTGGATGCTTTTGGCTTTATTTGTACCATAGTCCAGCACGTCCTGAGTGAATAAATATATAGTATGCTTGAAAGTGTTAGTTGCAGGGAGAAAAAGAAACAAGGAAACAGACTAAAAAAATAGAGCAAAGTGAGTGGGTGTGGGATGCCAAGGTGTAGGGTGGTTGCGATTTTAATTAGAGTGCTTAGTGTAGGCCTCATTGAGAATGTGACATGTCACAAAGCCTTGAAAGAAGGGAAGGTATTATCATGGGAGAACATTCCACTAATTCCAGTATAACGTCTGTAAAGCAGGAGAAGGCACCTGGCGTCTTCATGTCATACCCGGGAGACCACTAGCGGTGGAGTTTTTATTCTAAGTAAAATCAGAGTTAATATTGGGGTTTGAAGCAGAGTAGGCTGTTTACTTTAAAATGATCTTTCCAGCTACTTTGATGAGAGGAACTGTAGGGTAGGCATAGGAGGACTAGTTAGGAGACCATCGCAACAATTAGATGACAGTTCACAGTGACTCAGTCTGGGGGAGTGCTGGGTGGTGATAAATGACAAGATTTGGCATCTGTTTCGAGAGCAGGGCCAGAGTATTTGCTTATCAATTGAACTCAGAGTATAGGCAAAGAGAAGAGTCTGGGAAGACTTCAAGGTTTTAGTCCTGAACAACAGAGAGATGTCAAAACACCATCACACTGAGAGGGGGAATCAAAAAGTGGGTGGGAAGGAATTCTGTTACGAAGTGTTAAATCCAAGGTGCCTATTAGTGTTATTAGTGCTGAACCATATGCAGGGGCTGATAGTCCATCCCGTGTAAATGCAAAAATAGAATTTTGTATCTTTCAATCTGATGCAAGTCCGGAGTTTGGAAGAAAGGTCTGGAAATCATCAGCATAAAGGCAGTATCTCAAGCTCCGTAACCAGAGTAGGTCAGATCGCTGTGTCCGCTCGGGTGCAATCAGGAACGAGGAATCGCATCGATCGTCTTAACTGGGGGGTGTAATATAAAGAGATGTAAGCAGGTATTGGAGACAGATATGGAAACACAGCAAGCACTTGCCGTCCTTTGGGGATAAAAAGGGAAGAGTTGGGGATTAATAAAGTGTGAAGTATGGAAGACAAGCCATGGGACTCAGGTCTCTGAGGAGGTGACATCACTTGCCCGGTGTGTCAGAGAGGACTGAGGACTGAGTCTGGTAACATGCAGGGGAGGGACCTTACAAACTGGGACAAGCTGCTGCTACTGCAATCAGCTGTCTCTTTCAGGGTGAAGACCCATTGCCCTTCAAATTCCTTCTCCCTTTCCGGTCTTCCGATTTCCCTCACGTGTCCTCTACTGGCAGAACCTCACTGGCACCATCCACAAAAGTGGGCTGTGCTTTGCAGAATCGTCAAAGCGCAGTGTAAAAAAGTCGCTTGAAGATGAGACTCAGGAACGAAGAAGCCACCAAAGAGTGTATGCAGAGAACACTCTAAGCCCTGGAAGGCTCCAGGTGAGAGTTCAGGAAGGATCGGGGCAAAGGAAACATTAGAAGAAACAACCAGTGAGTCGGAAGAAAACTAACAAATGCGCATCCTTAGTATTTCAGTAAATAAAGTGCTTTGAAGAGCTGTTTATCAACTGTAAAATGTAGAAGATCACGTGGGCTGTTGATTTAGCAATATAAAGGCATTGGTGACCTTGACCAGAAAGGCTTTGTGGAGTTGCGGGGACAAAAGCCTTTGGGGGTCCATTTAAGAGGGAACTGGTGTAGAGAAATCAGAGACTTAAGTATATACACCATAGAGGAGGCTTTTGTTGCAAAAACGGATGGGTCAATGGGTAATAGTTCAAAAAAGAAGTTAGATTTCTTTCTTCACAATTTTTTTTTACATTTATTTATTTTTGAGAGACGGAGTGAGAAGAGCATGAGTGGGGGAGGGGCAGAGAGAGAAGGAGACACAGAATCTGAAGCAGAATCCAGGCTCTGACCCGGCATTCAGCAGAGAGCCCCACGCGGGGCTCGAACCCACAAACCGTGAGGTCGTGACCTGAACTGAAGTCAAATGCTCAATGACCGAGCCACCCGGGCGCCCTTGAAAGATTTCTTTCTTACTGGTCAGAAAACGGTACCATGTTTGTGTATCAGTGGAATGTTCCAGTAGAAAAGAAAACATGGATACCACAGAAAAGTGAGGGAATAGTTCCTGGAAAAGGCAAGGAGGGATGAAATCACGTGCATGAGTAGAGGGGTTTGAGTTAGGTAGGCTCGTGGGTAGTTAGTTCATATCTAATAACACAAGGAGGGTGAGTTCATGAGCACAGATGCTGAAAAGCATCCACTGTGGTGGGGGAATCTGTCAACATTCTTTGCCAACTGCTTAAATGATTGTTCTAATTTTTCATGTCATCAAGTGAGAGTGACGATGGCAGGGAACATATGTAATAGTGAAGAGAACAAGAGTCATTGGATGAAACTAATTCCTAGAGCCTCAGTTTCTTGATCTGAAAAGGGCAGCTAAATCATAATGCCTTGTGCAAAATGAGTGTCATTAAATCCCCTTAAGAAATGAAAAATCTAACAGATGTCCCATTTTGTTAATGATGATGTCTCTATAAAACAAAATGAAAACACCTCCTTAATAAAAAATAGCCACGGATTTGTATAACTTGGAATTTTCCTAAGAGTACAATGACATGAAAAATCATTTATCACTTTCCAATGGACATACATTTTAAAACAGTTTACTAGACATGCATTCTCCAGGAATCTTTGGGTTAAAAATTAAATCATTAAATTGAAAACTTCTTGAAGTCAGAGATAGCATTTTAAGCCCTCAGTATGAAATGACGGCACATCACATATAGTAGGAGTCCTGTACATATTTTGGAATAAATTCATATAACGATGGTAATCTGTCAAATATTATTTATGAGAGAGAGAGAAGGAGAGTATCAGATAAAACCACATTCTAGGTAATATTACCACACGTCTTTCTGATGAGATGAAATATGTCCTCGTGTCCCTGAAGTTATTTCCAAGTCTAGTAACAAAATGTCCGACAGCTAAATTTATGAATGCTTTTTCTCTTTGAGCTATCATTGGATTTAAATTACAGGCACACGGGCAATCCTGAATAATTACCAGTGGGATGAATTAATCCTTCAGGTTTAATTTTCTCATTTAAAATGTCCTCATGGAGACGACCAATTCTTTGTACAGCTCGGTCTTAAATAAGATGCTGAATGAAATGGAGCTGGGATTAATGAACAAATAATAAACAGTCTCGGTGCGAGAACTAATCCAGCAAGACAGCATGACCGGTTTTATGTTTGGGCCATGTTAAAGCTGTCTTTTCTGTGAATTGAGAATTAGCTGTCTGTAAATTACATGCTCGATTTTGAGGCAAAAGGACATTTCACATTTAGTTTGTAATTCTTGCTACTTCTCTTGTTAGATGTCCCAGACCATGACTATATCAGATCGTTCTTTGGAAGAAATAAGTTTTTCTTCTGGTAATTTTGAGGACGAGGATGAAGTCACCGAGAAATTATTTGTAAGTCATCTGACTTCTTGCATGCTTTGGAAGAAAAATAACATCGAGTATCTTTAAGTATTAATGACTTCATTGAACTATAATTTATATGCCATAAAATTCATCCATTTGAAGTGACCAATTCAATGAATTTTAGTAAATGTATAGACTTGTGCAACCATCATTATAATCAACTTCAAACATATATGTCATCCCCGAAACACCCCAATCCCACGTAGAGTCGACCCCGAATTCCACTCCCAGCCCTACGTAACCATTAACGTACTCTGTTTTTGTAGATTTGCCTTTTCCAGACATTTCGTATAAGTGGATCATATACTGTACAGTCTTCCGTGTCAGGCTTCTTTTACCCAGCATAATGTTTTTTGAGGTCCGTCCATTCTTTAGAGGTCTTTCCACATATACTTTAGATTCTTTGGAGATTTACTCGTATGGACTTTTAGCGCTCCTTTTATTGCAATGTCACAGTTTCCCATTGCAGATCAGTCTTCCTCACTGGACTGTGAAATCTTTGGGGGCAGGGACTCGATTTTATTCCTTGCAAACAACCCAGTTTAATTTGCTATATAATTGGCACTCAATTAGTGCTTGTTGAGTTAATGAGTGAATGATAGAAAAGTTGACTTTTAACTTCCACCATTTGCTCCTTGTTGTAGATTGTTTGCTTGGGAAGCAGATATCAAGATGGAATTTAGTGCACAGGATGTCTATTAGTTGGAAGGGAGGAGGTGGGGGAGGATTGGGCCCAGCGAGAGCTGAGTTATGACATATACTCTACGATAACCTCAGCCAATTTCACGGAGAGCTCTGAGGCTAACATGACCTGTCAGAATTGTCCTATGTTGGGTTGAAAAGGCCCAGCCTTTAAGACCTCTTTCCATTAGTCAGCCATTGGACCTGAGCCAGGGTGAAGGGTGTGGCCTGGAGCCCAGTGGCTTCCTGCAGCTGAAGGAATCCCTGAAGGAGCTGACAGAAGGTTCTTCCTTGTAGGAGACCTGGGCTGTCAATCTCTGTGTCCGTTAAGTCTCTACATTTTCTTTTTTTTTTAATTAATTTTTTTTAATGTTTATTTATTTTGAGAGAGAGAGAGAGACAGAATGCGAGCAGGAGAGGGGCAGAGAGAGAGGGAGACACAGAATCCGAAGCAGGCTCCAGCCTCTGAGCTGTCGGCACAGAGCCCAACACGGGGCTCGAACTCACAAACCGTGAGATCATGACACTAGCTGAAGTCGGATGCTTAACCGACGGAGCCACCCTGGAGCCCCCTCTGCATTTTCTTTTTACCAAAACCTTGCTTAAGGTAATGTCATCATCACATTCTGCTATGTCTTCTAGATTTTTCTATTTCTGTTACCAAAAAAAAAAAAAAAATCACTGTAATATATGTTAAATTCTGCTATACTGCTAAAATACTGTTTTTGTGTATAACAAATGCTTTTAAGTTGCATCAAGTCCTTGTCAGAAATGTTCAATAATTTTAGTTTAAGATTAAAAGCAAACAGGGCTTTAGACGACAAACCGGTTCTCTAATAATTTTAGAAGTATCCTAAAATTATTCTGCTTCATCATTTTTGCTAGATAGTTCTTCCCCTGTCAACATATGTGGGAGAAGTTGTTTTAGATTATTGAAACCCTTGGATGAATAATTTATCAAATTGTCAGCAGCTGTTTTTTCTAACAATAGATTTTAATGGAGTAGCCTTCTTTCATTTTTCACTTAAATTTTTTTTTTTAATTTGCCAAAAATATGTTCATGAGCCTTTCCTACAACTTCTTCTGCAACATCAAATTTGGCAGTGATTTTTCTGATCTCTTTAAGCACAGTATCAGAGAGGAGAGGCTTTTTGGGTGAATATTTAATATTTCACTTTCAAAAAATAAAATTCCATTTGTTGGCAGCCTTCTAACCTTTTGGTTCCAAAACACATATCCCTTTTCCGCACATACCACTGTTTGCTGTAGTTATTGGTAAGCCAAGAAGGGCTGGGTCATTGGCCTTGTTTGGTTTCACATTGTGCGTCATCTGGGGATTATTGCTGGCTCTCCTATTACTTCTAATGTTCTCATTCAAAGAACTAATAGTAACTAATGAGCGCTTTGCACATCCTGGTTCTCTAGTAGGTATTTTCCAGGAGGTATAGGTAACCAACAAAGAGAATTTTTGTTATCTTGGGCACCGTATCAATGGCACTGTTGGCCGTTTCCTATTTATTCCACGACCCTCCTAAATTCTACCAGCTTGAGGGGCCAGTATGTAAAGAAAGTTTCCTGTGCATTTTCTTATATTAATTCTCAGATCAGCTTTGTAAAGATAAGTACTTCACTTACTCTTTAGATAAGAGAAACTTGAGGTTCACAGTGAATTCAAGTGATTTGTCCAAGGTCCTATAACAAAGAAATAGCAGACCTCATAGGCTAAACCTGAGACCAAATCTCCGGTCATCAGGTTCTCAAAATCTAAGTTAAATCAGCAGGTTTCTATTTAGTAAAGGGAGCAAGTATAGTACAAGCCACAAGCACAGAGTAGGTGGTAGAATTAGCACTCAAGCCACTGACTGAATTGTCAGATTTGCCAAAGAGTGTAAGAATTTTAAAAATAAATATAAATAACAGTGGCTTAACCCGGCCCCGAAATCTCACAAGATCATCTGTTGTAAAAGGCGATGGTGGGGAGTCGTACTCAAACAGGACAGATCGAACACATACCTTTTCCCCTCTCACGAGTCCACTGGAAAGAAAGGAAAGGAATCAAAAGGCACCGATCAAAAAGCCTGGAACACCCCTATCTGCCGTATGTATTGCAAGCACTATTACATCTGCTGGGTCATATGGTCCAAATGACGGTGCAGCTTGCACAATTGTGTGGACCTGTTCCAGAGGCTTATTTTACTCTGGGCCCCACTCAAGCATTCTAAACTGGCAGACTTACAGACTATTTGGTAAATGATTTCCTTCATACTCAACCTATATAAGTCTATGCTGCCTCCAGAATTCAAACAGGCCTTCCAGGCATCGTGCTCCTTTCTTAGCGGAAGAGGCCCTTAGATGCAACAACTTGCCCTTCACTTTGGAGGATATTTCAATATGCTTCAGCTCTCTCAAGTGCCAGAGATTCCACGGAGGTAGCAGGCTGTTCCGATTTTCTTGGATTTATTTCCTATACTCTGGTGTGCATGGGTTTGGCCAAGATGTCTTTGTTTCTTTCTCACCCCCATTCAGTCAGCGTGCCACCATCAGGGTGATGGATCAGCATAAAATCTTGTGGTGAGAGATGCTAAAGGCGTCTCTGCACTAGCTTATAACATAGGACTATAGATCTGATGTATCCTCGAAGGAGTACAGTGAAAGGGCATTAACGTCTTTGTCAGGTGAAAGCAAACTATTTCTAGTAGTATATATTGATAGAGAGAAAGACAGGCACTCGTAGCTGTATACATAGCTGTATACTGGTGATGGAGACTGGGTTGATTGGCTCCAGCATAGAAACCGCATCCAGAGCACCATCTTCAGTCTAGGTTGCCACCTAATTAAATTTAGAATAATCCGTTTTATTCCTCAAGGGCCATCTCTTTTGCACAGGGGCTAAATAGAGTGATTGAATGGGGATGTGGTTGGGATCCCTGCAATCCTGCCACAAAGGCAGTATTGATTTTGATTTACTATTTTGACAGGCAGAGGAGGTTCTACAGGCTTCCACTTGGCTTTTCCAACTACAATAGCCCTCACTTTGTAGGGCAGGAAAACAATACGGGGATCCTGCCAGTGGCTGAGTGTGTCTTTTCCAACTGTGTTTTTCAAGGCTGAAAAAGCAACCATGCAGTGGATTCTGCAACCCAAGAGACCTATTGTGAGCCCTGGATCAAAGACAAAGTCCATTAATCACCTGGATTTCACAGCCCCTACTCTGACTGATGGACCTTAATCTTATTTGAGACTCTAAGAATTACCATCAGTTAAGTCCAGTAATTAGGACTAGTCGATTAAGTCAGTGTCTAGTAATCCCCCCGAATTCTGATTATTTGCCTTTATTCAATTTACTTCTCTGTTAAGTGATTCAAGGTCCCATTGGAGAAAGCTAAAAAGAAAATATGCAGTATATATTTTTGGCACTAAATCTGCAGATTCCTTTAAGGGAGGCCAAGCTTCCATTCAATGGGCCCTGAGTCAGTGAACTGGGTTGTGTCCAGAAATATGCTAAGGCATCTTGATTCTTTCGTGGTGATTCAAGTCAGATTTCTGTTCACAAGACTTAGAGTTCATCACTTGTAGAAGTCACGTAAGAGTCTAGCACACTGCCCATACATTTCAGTCCTAGAGGCACCACAATAATTTTGCAAGTCAAACTCTTCTGATTACTGCTTTAGTTTTTCCTACCCATTATAGGAACTGTGCCCATCTTGTCTCTATAGTTTAAGTCACACCACTTGGCTTCTGCCATTCTGGAATCCCATCAATCCCATGAGATTCAGAAGTCTCATTTTTATAGCAACATCTGAAACTGTTATTCCTAGCTTAATGATACCATCCACCAAAAAGCATTTCATGGATTCTCGTACTGCCCTCCAAAATGTATTTCTCAAAGCCTTGGTAGTGGCGTATCTCCTGGAGTCTCCTGGGTCCGTGGCTAAAATGTGATTAAGGAGGTAATAGTATTACTCCAATATACTTATTTCCCTAAGCATTTTGACATCTTCCTAAAGCCCTAGGAATACCTTCCTCTAGACTGAGTCTACCAAGAAATTTCTGGCATTGCAACGTCATTTAGTATAGACTACTGTTGTGCTCAAGAAAACTGTTGGAGACACTCTCTGCCACTCAAACTATCTCACTGAACCTAGACTATCTGGATTATACACCATCTCGATAAACTCAGCCCGCTCCAATACTTTCATTTTTTTTCACCATAGTCTATCATTTGTAGGGTCCATTTCCATATATATTATCCAAGTTATTTCCAACATAAATTAGCGAAATTTTAAATTATTCTTGGGGTGCCTGGGTGACTCAGTGGGTTAAGTGTCTAAGTCTTGATTTGGGGTCAGATCACATTCTTGTGGTTCATGGGATCAAGCCCAGCATGTGGCTCTGTGCTGACAGCACAGATCCTGCTTGGGATTCTCTCTCTCCCTCTCTCTCTCTGCCCTTCCCTTGCTTGTGTTCCCTCCTCTCTCTCAAAAATAAATACATAAACTTTAAAAAAATAAATTATACTCATGTGTATGAGACTTCTGGTTGACTCATACATTATTCCTGTCCTGCTGGAGTTTTCTGGGATTTGAGTCTGGTTAAGTCTAGAAGCAAATAGCGAGAATGAGCCTTGAGAAGGATCATTATCCGTGTAGCTGCAAAGCAGCTACATGAGGACTGTTTAATACAAATTCGTAAGACGAGGAGGCTAATGTTCTCAGCCAGAGAGGAGGGCTGCAGCTACCATCGAGGGTGGCATGGTGTTCAGGGTCTTTTTTTTGCTCTAATCTCAGCCTAATTGTCAGAATCTCATTCCTGTATTTATTTATTTATTTATTTATTTATTTATTTATTTATAGAGTAGAATAGGGTCAAAGAGAGAGGGGAGAGAGAATCCCAAGCAGGCGCCATCAGCACAGAGCCCAATATGGAGCTCAAACCCATGAACTGGGAGATCCGGACCTGAGCTGAAATCAGGAGTCAGACGCTTAGCCGACTGAGACACCCAGGTGCCCCCAGAATCCCATTCCTTTATGATCAAAGCCCTAACCTCAACGCAAAGGTGCCATGAGATTCTGAATATATTTTGTCCACCTGTAGTATCATATTTTTGGTCAGGTGTTTAGACATCTTGACCCTGTGGCTACAGAGGATAAGGCATTTGTTCAAGGAAGTCATAGAAGAGTGGTGGCTTTTTCTGTGTTTTTGTTTTTTGTTGTTTTGTCTGAAGCTCAGCCTGGAAATTTTCAGCCCTGAACTTATCCTTTTCCTCACTCTCCGCTCACTGGCTTGCTCAGAAGCAATAGACTGTGCAGCAAAGACTGTAAGCCTCACAGTCTTATACTCTTTAGTGCTACTGTGGTATTCCGCTAGGTTAGCTATTTTATTTTTCAAAAATATATCTTCTAATAAGTACTTCCTTTTAGGTGACTAGCAGTGATAATTTAGCGACTGTTTTGCCTCTACGCATCACAGGATTTCCCGTAGGATGGAAGTTTGCCATAGGATGTCGGTCAATCTTACTTTTACTTTTGAATCTAGTCATCTCAGAGAACCCCATCCAGGGTCGCATGCGTAAGGCTCTATTCCCCTGGAACCGATTCCATTACTAAGAACCGTGTCGGTCAGGATTGGACCAGGGAAACTGAAACCACTCTCTGAATTCTGGACATCAACGTTTGTACAGAATCAGGAGGTTCTGCTACTTTGGAGAGAGCTGAATTAGGTGGGAAAGAGCAGCCATCAGCAAAGCTGCTACCAAAATTTAGGGAGCAGCTGCAGAAGGGTGGGGCTGTGAGAGGATCTGTCTGAAGCAGGGGTGTCATCCCTGACACATTACAAACACATCAGGAAGCCAGTGTGGAGCTCACATCTGTACGCACATCTGGTCACTCTGCCTTCCCCAGAATGATGGATTCTGGTACGTTTCTGATTTCCAAATCTCATGTGATGGCAAGCTCTGACCTGAACCACATAAGACAGATGATACTGGAAATCATAGTTCTTGGCTTTAGATGGGTATGGAAGTAGTACTGATGAGTTAACAACAGAAAACCCTACGTATCTGAAACTTAAAAAAAAATTAAAGAAATATTAGGAATAGGAACATGTTATTTAGAAGAAGAGATGGCTCGATGCTGTGTATGATTTCCTGAGTAGAGTGCAAAGTAAGAGTAAAATGGTATATGGTAAGACGCTGCTATTTATCTTATAAGCCTTGCAGTATTATTTGATTTTTCAAGAATGTGAAAGTGCTACTTTAGAAAGAAATCTAGGGCAATAGGTGCTAAGGGAATATCACTTTTCAGGTAAATTAGAAGTTTTTCCTGTGCAGATTTAGAGCATGGTTATGGAGATTTAAAACAATGCCATGGCTCTTTCAAAAGAAATAGAACATTCTGGTTGGTTGCATTGTTATATTTGTTCAAGCTTGTCATTGTGAGACCCAGAGGCTATAGAAAGTAGCCTGCTAACTTGGGACACGTTGTGTATCAAGGACACTATGTTTCTTCTGCTGAAGCCGTGGTCAGTACAGGCAGCTCCTCATAGGGCTGATGAAAAGGGTCATCACGTCTGTTCTCCAGGGCAAGATCTGGACCTGATCGGCCTCCATTATTTGGATGGAGGTGAAGTGTAAATGCAACTCTCAGCTTGAGGTTTTGTGGAAAATCAGAGCAGGGAGAGCTTGGTTTTGCACACAGAAGATAGAGAAAGAGCTATGTGTGAACTTATTTTAGATCCTTAAATGATAACTGTCAAAGCTTGGAAAAGCCTTAATGTTCTTTTGGAAGAGATCACTTTTGGAATGGAATTTATTGCTTTATAGTTTTATTGTTGTTGAAGGTTTTTGTTTCTACATATTAACTAAAAGTCGTCTAGCACAGAAATTAGAAGTTTTCCAAAGAAGCAGCATTGCATAATGTATTAAGCGTGCATGCTTTGGAAGTAGAGTGTTCTGGGTTCGGGTCTTTGTTCTGCCTTTTGCTAGCTAAATTTCCCCTGAATTGTTCCAGTTAAGGATTGGTGTTTCCTGCTTCAAATAAAGCTGGAACTCCCTGCCTCAGGGCTTTTCTGGGAAATGCTTAAAAAAAAGACACCCAAACTGATAATGCATGTAAATTGTTGACAAAGATTCCAGTATATAAAATATTAGTTATTATTAATATGAGTATGTTTCATCTATTTTTTTCCAAAATATATCACAGAAAAGCATGTTTATGCAACGTGAGGGAGTGTGTATGCATGTACAGGTGAGAATTTAGGGAATTTAAAATTATGACACGACAATATTCAGGCTCTTACACTTGGGTGTTCTTTGAAGGGTAGATGATTAAGGCCATCGTAGAGCTGTTGAAAGGAATAAATAAAATCAGGTAAATAAAGTCTCTTTGCAAATGGGCAGAGACTCTAACACAACGTCAACAGATCTTGCAGAGCTGCAGTTGATTGAACCTGGGCAACGGCTTTCTACTTTATTCAATATGCTTACAGCATCTTGATGAACAGTGCCACCGCCTTTCCCCTGGAGCCTGGGAGAGCTGTGAGAGATGATGGCTTCAGCATCCTTGCGTCCCAGTACACTGGTAGAAAAATGTCATGCTCATAGAACGCTTCAGACAAATGTTACTTCCTTTTTCTCAATTTTTAAAAAATTATTTATTATTTGAGAGAGAGAGAGAGAGAGAGAGAGAGAGCATGCAGGAGGGGCAGAGAGAAAGAGATAGAAAGAAGCCCAAACAGGCTTTGCACTGAGTGCGGAGCCCAATGCAGGGCTTAACCTGATGACCTTAAGATCACGACCAGAGCCAAAACCAAGAGTCAGACACTTAGCCGACTGACCACCCAGGCGCCCCCCTCAAGTGTTCCTTCTTATTATCATTATCATTACTATAGGATAGAACAATGCAAGAGCAAGAATAAGTATCAGAGTTCTTTTAGCCTACCTTTTCAAATTTTTACTGACAGGCATATGCAACTTGCTCAAGGTCACAAAAGAGTTTTTCCCCGAGTCTGTACTAGAATGAAGGACTCCACATTCCCAGCTCTGCCCTCTCCTCCATGTTGACGCTAACCTACTGTAGTTAGTCTTCTTGGGCTTCTGTAACAAAATACCCTAGACTGCGAGGCCAAAACAACAGAAATTAATTTTCTCACAGTTCTGGAGGCTGGAAGTCCAAGGTCAAGGTGCCAGCAGGGTTGGTTTCTCTTGCAGCTTCTCTCCTGGATCTTTGTTCCACTGTGTCCTCATATGAGCTTTTCTCTGTGCATACGCACCCATGGCATCTCTTCCTCTTCCAATAAAGACACTTGTCATATTGGGTTAGGGCACCACCTGTATGATCTCCTTTAACCTTAATGAACTCTTAAAAAGTCAAAATATAGTCACACTGGGGGGGGTTAGGGCTTCAAGATATGAATTTTGTATTGGGGAGCCAATTCAATCCATAACCTCTACCCATGAAAACACTGCTTTTCTGACATTGTCCCAGTGTTCTTCTTCTAAGCTGCAACCTTTGCTGGATATTCTGTACCCAGATATGTGTCTACAGGCATACGTGTTAAACCTAATCGTCTCATCTTGGTACTTCACATTCAGGAACCCCGTCAATCTGCCAAACGGAATAAGCAAAAACAATATTTTCAGAACAATTAGACATTTTAGTTCAATTGTAAATTGTCAGTGATCTGGTTATATTCAAGTGAGTAGGAAATATATTTCGGGTTACATAGAAAATGTTGTTAGTTATATTTCTTCTCAAGGCTTTATCTTGGGACCAGTTTGATAGTAGTGAAAAATGCTTCTGTGTGAGTGTTTTTTGTAGGCTTATGGATTGATTTTCCAGGTAGGAAAAGGGCACATGAGGATGGGGAGTTGCAAGGAAGTATAGCTAGAGATAGAGATTATAGAGACAGAGACAGACGCAAGGATAGGGAGAGAGATCATGACAGATGTGAATGTAGGTATTTCTCTGTGGGGTTTCTAATGTTGGTTGTACAACAAACATTTTATTCTTATTTAGGAACCTAAATAAAGGCAAGCCCATCTCTTTTTCCAACTTAGGTCCACAAGGCAAGACAAGCCACCTGCAGAGCCCAGCCAGGGCACAAAAGTTGCAGGCTCGCTTAAAAACAAATACACATACGTGGTCTGATTTACGGGAACAACTTTCGTGCGTGAAAGAACATAGTGGGTACTTCCCATAAACGTAATGATCATTTTATATCATAGTGGAAATGTGCGGAGATTTGGTGACTTGACCAGAGCTGACACTAGGGGCAGATACGCCCAGGAACCAGACGAGGTATCTGTCTCCAAATGTACGCACAGCTCCTGGTACCGCAGTGCTTGGCCCTTTGTTTCAGAACAGGAAATTGAAGCCCAGAAGAAGCAGTGATTTCTAAAAATTCAACTAGTGAAAAAATGCTAGAGATGGAAGTAGAAGGCTGTGTGCTTGATTCTCAAGAAGGGAGGTAGAATGAATTCTCCACACAGAGCTGTGTGGCTCTCGGCACTGCGTTTAATAGTTAACTAGTAGGAGAAAACAACAAGATCACTTGTAATAAAATAAACACTGCTTGATTTCACCGCACTCCCATCTTTTGCAGGCTCATGGCCACCTGTTGGAGAGTAAGATATGTCTAAGGGCACCCTAGAGGTTTGGAACTAGCAAGGAGAGCCTAGTGGACCAAATGTGGTTCTGGTCGAGGTGACACCAAAGGTAAAGTCACTTAGACGAGACAAACAACACACCTGACCACCGCTCCTAATGGGGATCTTTATATTGGCTAGGGTTAGGCCTCATCTCAGCTATAAATTACCGCTTATGTGTCAGGTCACCTTATTCCACCCCACTGAAAGTAAGGGCCCGAGAAAGACTTGTGATTTCTGAATCTGGAAATTCTGGCTTTGTTTGGCTATGTTGAAAACTTTGGGCATTTCCTTTTCTCACAGGGAGCTGCCAGCTGATACAGAGTTCACCCTCTCCTTCGGTTCATCACAAGCCACTAATCTATAACGCTGAAACCAAGTTCTTAGTGTCCTTCCCTGAAATATGATACAATTTAGTGCCATTGATGTCGATTTCTTTAAGTCATCAAAGACAGATCTTTATTATCTAGGTGGATAATTGGAGGAAATAAAGAACAATCGAGAATCCGTGATCACCCAAGGATACATTTTAGCCCTTGGGTTTAAACTCACACAGTAGAACATTACTTAGAAATACAGTCCTTTACAAAGAACCATAACTGATTTTTGTATTGTTTTGTTTTTCTTTTCTTCTTTCCCCTTCCTGAGCCACTTGCCCTCTGGTAGAGAGGCTGGCAGGTCATGAGATTGTCACAAGACACATTAGTGGTGAGAAGAAGAGTTCTAGACCAAGTGCAGATGGGGAAAGTGAGCATCCAGTGGCTGGTCAGCTGAACTTGAATGTGATTTCACCCATTCTTCTCTCTGTTTCTCTGCACAAGCTGTGCAGTGTTTAAATGCTAATGCGATGCCAGCATTTTCTTTACTATTTATACAAAAGAAACCCTAATGAGATATTTCTAAGCCTGCACATAAGTTTCCATAGCAATCTTTGCCTTGGAGTACAAGTAGGATAAAGAGCTCCTCAACATGACTTTAAAATCTCAACCAACCCACAGCAACAGGTTTCTACCGCAAGACAGGCATTTCTGTTGGGAATACTGATTTGATTAAGTGTCCACAATAGAGAACTTTATTTAGTGGTACCATCTGCAGCCATAATTAGTTTGAACTTGTGAAAATGAGGAGTTTGACAGGAGATACGACATTAATTTCTGAGAAAGGAGAACCTCCCTATTTTGCATGGATGAAAGCACAGAAATGTGATGAAAAGGCATTCATAGAGATGCGGTGGGAACTCATTAGGAACTTTTAAAGGTCAACACAGAGAGGGAGAAGACTGGAAAATTAACTTGGGACTGGAAGTTGAGTTCGTGAGGAGGCCGACTTAACGTTTCTTCCTACCGGCACAGCTTCTTTTCTGGTCGGAGGATTTTCATGTGAACCCAGAAACTAGAGCTCCCCAAGGATATAAAGGTGACACCCAACAAGTCTAAGCCTCCTTGTGCAACAGGATCCCCAAGATGCAGACACCTGGGCAATGCCCCAGAGAAGCAACGGATGGAGATCACTATCCAGCACTTCTCAAGTTTACTTTAATGTTTATTTATTTTTAGAGGCGGGGAGGGGCAGAGAGAGATGAATCCCAAGCAGGTTCCCCGCCGTTAGCACAGAGCCCAAAGTGGGGCTCAATCACATCACCACCATGAGATCATGACCTGAGCCGAAATCAAGAGTTGGCCACTCAACCGATTGTGCCACCCAGGCACCACTGCCCTTCTCAAATTTTGATATGCATACCCATCTGCTGGGAATTTTGTGAAAATGCAGATTCTACACGGTCTGGAATGAGGTGGGTTGAAGTCTGCACTTCTAGCGAATGGATACTGGCTCCTACTTTGATTAGTCGTCTAGACCATTGGAAACAGGACAACGTGGAAGTTCATCCATGACCAGTCTTTCCCAACCCTTAGCCCAATCACAAGAGAGCATTTTTCTGCTTCATCAACTTCTTTCTCTCTTTGTGCCTTTCTTGGCCCCAGCCTCATTTAATGTTAATGCTGTCTGAGGTTTCTTTCCTGGGAAACCTGGGGAAGGAAAGGACAGCAGAACATGAAAGTATCACAAATGTTGATTGGCCCAAGACCTAAAAGAACCCTCCCTAGGAATACTCACAACCCATTTCTTTTCCCTTAGAAAACGGATGATAAAATGTGTGTTTTGCGTATATCTGGGGACACTATGTCCTTGGCTTTAATCCACTCTGCCAGAATTCACCAGGACAACACTCTTGACCACTCCCAGTAGAAAGAAATTCTTATTCTTCTTTTAACATTGCATGCTAAATTTAACATAGTATATGCATTAAATCTTTATGCATATAAATTATCATTATCATGCATCATTATGATCAATCACTACTTTAAGGAAGACATAGTTTTTTTTTAATAGTGGTTTTTAAACCTGGTATTTAAGATCTTTACATGTTAAAGAAACGGGTTATCTAATTGTCTCTCTACTGGAGCGGAATTCAAATCTGGCTTTTGTTCCTTGCTCTGTCATTTATTTTGTGACCTCGGGGCAAAATGTGTAACTTTTCTGGGCCTCTGTTTGCCTATTTTGCAATATAGACATTGGACTAGTTGATAACCTAGTTATAATTCTAGAGTCTTCATAAATATAGTAATTGAGTTAATATGTTACAAGAATAAATTTCATCAAAAATTTTTTTTAATATTTGTTTATTTCTGAGAGACAAAGACAGAGCATGAGCAGGGGAGGGGAAGAGAGACAGGGGGACAGAGAATCTGAAGCAGGCTCCAGGCTCTTAGCTGTCAGCACAGAGCCCGATGTGGGGTTTGAACCCACAAACCGTGAGATTATGACCTGAGCTGAAGTCAGATGCTCAACCCAGTGAGCCACCCAGGTGACCCAAGAGTAAATTTCATTTTTTATACCATTGTATATTTTGGAAAATTACTTAATTTTTGCCTGCTTCAGTTTCCACACCCATGTTGAGGGCTTACTTAGCAACATATGAGCTCATTGAGAGATCAGTTAATTCTGATCTTATTACTTGACCATTTCTTTCTTAGTATGTGGAATTCAGCCATTTGGGGAGGAAATGTGCAGAGGTAGAAATCATATAGTGTAGTAACCTTGGCTAAGAACCTTTACCTAAAAAAATGCAGCTTTGGGATGTCTGGGTGGCTCAGTCAGTTAAGTGTCGACTTCAGCTCAGGTCATGATCTCATAGTTCATGAGTTCAAACCCTGCTTCAGACTCTCTGCTGTCAGTACAGGGCCTACCTTGGATCTTCTGTCTCCCTCTCTCTTTGCCTCTCCCTTACGTGTGCTTTCTCTCAAAAATAAATAGACATTACAAAAAATCTCAGCTTTATTGACATATAATTCACATACCATATATTCATATAACTCACCCTTGCAAAGTATACAGTTCATTGGCTTTAAGTATATTCACAGAGTTGTGTAACCATCACCATCCCCAATTTTATAATATTTCATCATCCCACAAAGAAACTTCATACCCATTAGGAGTCACGTCCCATTCCCTTCAAATTCTCCCATCTCATTCCCAGGCAACCAATAATCGCTTTTGGTGCCTATCAATTTGCCTATTCTAGGCATTTTATACAAATGGCATCATACAGTATATGGTCTGTTGAGACTGGTTTCTTTGATGTAGCATGATGTTTTTAAGGTTCATGAGTATCGTAGCATTAATCAATATTTCATTCCTTTTTCTTAACGTTTATTTATTTTTGAGAGACAGAGCATGAGCAGAGGAGGGGCAGAGAGAGAGAGGGAGACACAGAATCCCAAGCAGGCTCCAGTCTCTGAGCTGTCAGCACAGAGCCTGACATGAGGCTTGAACTCACAAAGTGTGAAATCAGCACCTGAGCTGAAGTTGGATGCTTAACCAACTGAGCCACCCAGGTGCCCCTCATTCCTTTTTATTGCCAAATAATATATTTAATTATACGGTTGTACCATATTTTATTTATGAATTCCTCCATTGGTGGAATTCCTCCATTCCTCCATTGGGATTGTTTCCATTTTTGGGGTTATTATGAGCAATATGGTTATAAGCATACATTACGTGTTTTTGTGTGGACATTTTTTTTTTCCTGTTCTATATCTAAGATTGAGATTGCTGGACCATATCGTAAGTATATTCTTTTTTGTTGTTTTATTTTTTATTTTTTAAAATGTACTTCCAAATTAGCTAGCATATAGTGAAACAATGATTTCGGGATTAGATTCCTTAATGCCCCTGACCCATTTGGCCCATCCCCCCTCCCACAACCCCTGCATCAACCCTCAACATAACTCTATTCTTAACCTTTTAGGGAACTACCAGATTATTTCCTCTTTATTTCCAAAAAGAGGTTTCTCCATTTGGCATTCTCACCAGCGGGAATTACTACATTACCATCAAGGTCAGTAATGTTAAGAATATTTTCATGTGGTTCTTGGCCATCTGTATGTCTTCCTCATAGAAATGTCTGTCCAGATTCTTCATTCATTTCCCAAGGGGGGTTGTTCTTCTTTTGGTCATTGAGTTGTAAGGGTGCTTTACATACTGTAGTCAAGTCCTTTATCAAGTGGCTCCGTTTGCAAATCTTTTCTCCGTCCTTTCACTTTGGAAATGATGTCCTTTGACGCAGAAACATTTTAATTTTGATGAAATCCAATTCATCCATTGTTCCTTTTGTTGCTTGTCCTTTTGATATTGGCTCTAAGAAATCATTGCACAGAGATTTACAGCTATGAAGAACTCCTAGTCTTGATAGAAATATTTCCAAAAATACCTAAAATATTCAGAGTTCCCAACACGGGTATACTAAATGCACAAGTTGGTAAACAATTTGGAGCAGTTTTGACAGAAGGACAGAGGATCACCGGGGGAATTTTCAGACCCATCGGCCATATGACACTGTGTCCATTCTCTCTGTCACATCATTAGGCCAGATTGCAAAACCACATTAATGATGTAAGTGCTTAATTATCTAGGAAACAACTTATCTCCTAAGGAATATAAGTCAGCTCAAAAACATGCTGAGCTCGAAATTCATAAAGCAGGGATCTTATGTGCTATTTCCTTGTAACTGGTTTATACTGAGAATCTTTATAATAGTTTCTAACACTTACTGAATATTTTAAAGAACTCAATTTGCTGAAGGACATCTGGATGTTCATTTAAACCTGCCCCCTTTTGTGAAATCTCTTAGACTCTGTAACACTAAAACCTATTAGTTCAAATTACAAACACTGTATCTCATGGGGCTATTATCTGGACCAAAAGAAACACGTTGAATAAAAATCAAAGTTACTTTTTATTTTTTAATTATTGGATACTTTTCTTCCTACCTGAGAATGTATGCTTCGATACCCTAAAAGCCAACAACGGATTTTCCTTACTATAAAAATGTGATTAAAAAACCATTAGTGAAGAAAACGGAATATTTCCTTATCTGAATGAAATGTTTCATTGTGCACATTCCCTTCTACTTTTTGCTCCATACATTATAACCACCGTGAACATATTATTTTCAAACAGTATTTTAGGATATTGTCTTTCCAATACACTGATGTATAGAGGCTGGACTCTCGTGTGTAAGAGGGAAGGTCTGCAAAGTGACTTTGCTCAGGGAGGCGATGTCTTATTTTTAGAGACAGACTCAAAGTGGGAGTCATATCTGGTGACCTCATTTTCCCTCTGAGAGGCATGATCTTTACACACCTTTACACTGTTACATCCCACACCCCTACTCCCCGTGCTTAATTTTCTGCCCTCCTACCCTTTCCCAAGCAGAGAAAGTTATGACCATATTCTTCCTTTGGGTTACGCAATTTGGCCCCTGGCTACCTCTCAGATTTCTTCCCACGCCACTCCCCCAGGCTGGCTCGGTTCCTGATACCATGGCCAAGATCTTTCTTTCCTCAGACCTTTTCACTCGCTGTCCTTTCCACTGGGAACACTTTGTGCCTGCATCTTGCACATTTGGCTTCTTCTTAACCTTCACGTCTCAGCTGAACATCATCTGAGGGGGAATTTACTCTGATTGAAAGTTCCTCTCCTTCATCCAGCCACTCACGCTACTCTGTCTTATTTTCTTCATAGGGTTTCCTATTGTCAGCGATAATCTATGATCTAAAATCTGTTATTTGTTTACTGTCTGTTTCCCGCTGCTGATAAATGGATACTTCATAAAGCAGGAATCCTGTCTGGTTTTTTTTTTTTTTTCTCTCCTCTGTTAGGAACCAGTACCTATTACCACACTTAGTATGGAAGATCATCCGTAAGCATTTACTGAACGAAAAAAAAAATAAATAAAATTGTATACTTCTCAAATGAATGTCCTTTCTTCCTCACTTGCCTTCGGAACTGAGTGAGAGTAGAATATTTCTGTTTTTGTGTTCTGTAACAGGTGTGAAAAAACAGCCAGAAAAGAAGGCATTGAAAATTACATGGACGGAAGGAAGTCAGGTTAACAAGTACATAATGTCTTTGAAGAGGTGCTCTGGTGTTATCCACTGATAAAATGCATTCCCTTGGGAAATAGTTTTCAGTTCCTATAGTCAGGCGAAACTAGGGCCTATCAGCAACTTTGTTGGTAGACGGATGGTCTGCCTCGATAATGCTTGTGGCGTGATACACTATGTTTCGATATCATTCGGTGCGTTTTCTCCCTGCTGTTGAGGCTAGAGGAAAATCCCCCAGTGGTAAGAAAAAAGAAGAAAGCACTCTGGTGCTTTGATCGCAAACTTGGTGGCAAAAACCAAGACCAGTTGTGATGGGGTTTGAAAGGCATCGAAATGCCAAGAGTAAAAGCAGAGGGTCATCGTCTCTGAAAACTTCAGGCGAGATGCCGTTTTATTCTGAGGTTGGGTCCCATGAAAACCTGAATTGTCACTTCTGTGCCAATTTGAACTTCAAACTATGTAGTTTCATGTGTTGTCATCCTAAATCAACAGGATCTCTCAGAAAAAAATAAATAGATAAATAAACACTGGAAGAATGTGACCTGGCCAAATCGACTGAAAAAAAAAGGATCCCAAACTAAAATCTCTTTTTTCTTAGAAGCACTGGGTCTCCTTCCTTTCCCCTGAGGACACGACTGCCCTTTGAACAAAGCAGTCATCTTGGCATTCATCTCAGGAGTTCTTTCTAGCACCGAATATTCCCCCCCCACCCCCCCCCCCATCATCCTGGAAGCCTTTTCCGCTGCCCTATTCAGGCCCTTCACCAGGATGAGGGGCCGGTTGTGAGAGAATCCTGCAAGTGTCTGTTTTATCTTTCGTTGCAAAGTGGGAAATCCCTGGCAGCAGGAAGAGCCCTGCTGAGATCGGAGAATAAGTAGCAAATTATAGGTGTACATGCTAGGCTCGGACTCTCAGTTTTTGTCAAGATGGCGGTTGGGGATCAGGGAACAATTCCTGTAGGGGTGGGAGGGGCGGAGAAATCAGAGGGAGAGTGGAGGGGAGAAGGATGTTTTATCAAGTATGGCATGGAGGAGTCTCCCACTGAGGCATTTTATTATGCTCCTCATCACATGGGATTCCAGTTCTGAACTAGCGTGTGCGGTACGAAGTCAAGAAGAGAGAAAACGAAAGAGTAGGAGAATGACGGGAAGAGTAAGGTATTGGGCGGCCATTGGTAGACGGAAATATTCGCAAAAAGGAAGTCCTGTCTTAATTCACAGAGTGCACTTCCTGACACACCGTTCAAAGAGCAGGAGGGAGTGTAGCCAACACACTGTGTACAGAGTTTCTTTTTGAAGCAAATTTCTTCAGTTCCTAGAGGAATTTTCCAATACCTCCCCAAATTCCTTATGTGTGAACTTGTGTCTGTGTAACTAGAACCCTCAAATCCCCTACATTATTGTAAAGTGTTTTCATAGAATATTTGACTTTTATTAATTGTCCATTGTGTAACAGGTGTTGTTTTAAATGTCTTACTTGTGTCACTCATTTATTTCTCAAACCTTCCTATGAAGTAGGTCCAACTATCATCGCCATTTTATAGCTGAGAACACTGAGTCACGGCGTAGATGAGGAACTTACTCCAAGACTGCACAGAAGTTTCTAGGAACAGCCTGTTGTGGCTCTGAGTGTACTGGAAGATGATGGACATTATAATAACCAAGGAATTTGACATTGCTACGGTAATATTATGTAATGTACAGTTTACTTAGACAAGTAGCTGAATTCTGGAGACTGAGTAAAATTAATCCTTGAAAATGGCAAGGCAACCAAATTTCTTTTTCTGCCTTGGTTGTATGTACGAGAAAGAGTTGTTTCTTGGAATACACTTTGTCATATCTAAGTAGGGAAAAAAAGTGACCATCCAGGTTTTTCTTTTATTTTTTGGAAGGGAGGAGGTAAGCTTGTTGGAAAAAAAAAAACAGGTGATAAGAATACCCAATGTTTGGTCACATCCACTCAAGAGCATAATAAATGGCTCTTTGCTTTGAGGGAGCAGGACATCCGCAGAATGGGCTCAGGGTCCCAGTCCTGGTAGCCCGAGGAACGAGTGATTCAGTCACTCACTTACTCATCAAATACTGTTTGGACAGCTATTATATGTTGGGCACTCTTCTAGGTACTAAGAATGAGAAAAGGAATAACATTAAAATATCTGTAATTGTTATAGTCTGTTCCCTTAAAGGAGTTCAGGTCCCCGAGGAGATGGGCTGGGAAACGAAACAACACTGTAAATCGGTGAATGTTGTCACGGGGACGTACATCTAACTTTACCAAGAGAGTAGGGGTGGAAGGCATTTCACAGAGTCAGGACGGTCGGCGGGGCGGGGAGGCCCTGATGAAAAACGATGGAAAATGACTGGAGCTTAGTTAGAAAAGACTCAGCGTGATTTGGAAGTGACTCATCCATTACTGACATTAAATATGCCATTCTAGGGCCCCTCTGCTTTGTCCTCTCATATAAAAACTCTATTCAAGACTTATCCCTTTCTCCCATACTCCTTATCACTCAAACAAACCTGGAACAGCCCATCCCCCTCCCGCCCTCCCCTTTGGTTGTAATATGCTGTGTTGACTACGGGTTTACCGTGCGTCTGGCACAGAGCTAAGTACTTTCGTCTGTAATCCCACTGGTCTTTAGAGAGTCTCTGTGAGGTGGTTTTTACTATGATGACCCTTTCACCCGTGATGGAAGTGGGGTCTAGAAAGGATAAATTCCAAAGATGGTTCAGTTAATCATAACTGGTGCACCTGAGACTCAAAATCAGGTCTGTTTAATGCTAAAGTCTGTTCTCCAACTGACGCTCTTTTGCCCGCCTTACAAAGCAGCTAGGCCTTTTGTGACATTTCCTCTTCCAGGATATCCTTGTAAAAAGGCACATAGGTAAAAGATCTCACAGAGTTGAATGAACACCTGAGTGTTGATGCTTAGAGAAAGCAACAAATTCTTCTTGCCAGTAATAAACATGTCTGTGTTTTCCCCCAATTTTCCCTGATTAAATGTAAGAGGATGATTCATGATGTAAATATTTTGTAGAATACGTCGCTTTCAAGAAGGAAGGGCCCTCCTTCCCTCCGGTTCTGTTGTCCAACAAAAAGACACATGGCAATTTTTACTTCATGCCCCATGCCCCATGTTCTTTGTTGTCTGATAGATACCTTCTATTATTCTGTTGTAGAAATATATAGATTATGGATATCGATATAGATATATTTTCTCTTACTCTCTTGTACTTTTTTTACCTGATAGATATATACACCAGAGACTCCAGTAGTAATCGTTCTCTGTTGGGTTATCTTGCATTTAAAAGCCTCAACAACTGTTGAAGGCTTGGGACACCTGGGCGGCTCAGTTGGTTGAACAACTGACTCTTAATTCTGGCTCAGATCTTGATCTCAGTTCATGACTCTGAGCCTGGTGTTGGGCTCTGTGCTGACCATAAGGAGCCTGCTTGGGATTCTCTCTCTCTCCCTCTCTCTCTGCCCTTCCCTCACTCTTGCTCTCTCACTCTCTCAAAATAAATAATACATTTAAAAAAAAGTGTTGGGGGCACCTGGGTGGCTCAGTCTGTGAAGCATCCAACTTCGGCTCAGGTTATGATCTCACAGTTTGTGAGTTCGAGCCCGGCGTCGGGAGCCTGTTTCGGATTCTGGGTCTCATTCTCTCTCTGTCCCTCCCCCACTTGTGCTCTGTCTCTCTGTGTCTTTCAAAAATAAATAAAAGTGAAAAAAAAATAACCGGTTGAGGATTTGAGGTCAGCAAAGTAGTTTGGGAAACAAAAGGACACCTCAGTTTTGATTCCAGCCCTTTCATTAATTAGCTCTGTAACATTAGGTTGTCGCTTTGAGTGCTCCTCTCCTAATCTATGTGATGTGGAGATTACACAATTTCTACGGTCTTTTGCATCTTCAGAATGGAATGATTGTAATGCTTAACTGGTTTCCATACCCGTGCAGGTGAAAAACAACTCCCAGCCCTTTCCGTAGTTGTTGCTGTAGTCCATAAGCTGTTAACTCCTCTAGCCTCGGCCAGAATGGAATGAGTTGCTGGTAACTAGCAAACTCTAGCAAACCTGAGAGAATGAAAAACGAGACAAACTTTAGCACATAGGGAACGACCTATATGATCGACCGTCTGAATGGGTCCTGGAATAAGTGTCCGGGTGGTCAGGAAGCAGGACAAGGCAATGTGAAAATTATAAATTTCTGCATATTATGAGTCTGTCCCAAGCTGATCCCAAAGCTTCCTCTCGGTTGGCAAAACTGCGGTGGTGCTTTGGGTAGCCAGATACGCGAGGAACACCTCAGATGTATTTATGTGCCTGCAGAGATATAAACTCCTCCATGGAACATGACAGGAAAATTCAATTTAGTTGAATGACGAGACTCCCTTTTAATGAAGAGAAAGAAAAGCGGACAGCCATCGGTGCCTCCGTCATTATCCCAAGGGGGTGGGTATTTATTATGAGTCAGGGCAGAATTTCTATCTTTAGGCTTTGGAAAAAAGTGCGGTGTAAATGAAAGATGAGCTTCCTTTCTGTCGTGGAGATGTATGCTACAATTAACAAAAGTTGAAGGAGTAGTTTTAAAGACGGTGTAATTGACTTGAGCCCACAGCACGTACAGCCCAGCTCTATCGCCATATAGTTATTTGATACATTGCAGGCTCCGCGAACAATCTCGAGGGCCATAAACAAGTATTGAGCACGGTCTCGCTCACAGCAGAGCTCACAAACAAGGTTTCGTCTCCCCCGTGTAAAAAATGTTAGGCGTGCTTTCTCGGTGCCTACGAAAACATAATTCAGTAGACTGGGAATGCGTGAAACTCAGGCTGGCGGCAGATGGTTAAGCAATTCACAAATAGTACCACAACTCTTTCATTACATCTCAGCCTTTGCATTAAGGCAGGATCTTGTTATTTTGCGATGGTTTTAGCAAGCGATTATCATTCCCAAATTAAGCTTTAAGGAGCACGCTGGTGCATGGTTTAGCTTAGTTCACATTCAGGGAAATGAGGAGATTTACTATTTCACAAATACCGGAAACAAACAAAATGCTTTGGTAAATATAGCAAATTACAGACTATTAATAGGTGAACGATTTCGCCACGCTGAATGGACAGCCTGGATGTTGATTCTCTCGCTCCGTTTGACGGAAGTGCTTTGGTAAACAGGCATTAAGAAATATGTGTTCGTATATGCTAACTACGAGTATTCTATCTTTTACTAAAAAATGATTTGAAGTTTGCAACATAGGCAATAACATTTAAATGAATGTTAGAGAGACAGTAAACAGAAGATGAGAACCAAGGGAGAAAGGAAAACCCAAGTCAACCAAAGGGTTAAGGGAGTTGGTGTACCAAACTTCACTGAACTTTCTGGCACCTGGGCAGTGCTTACTCACTGTCTACTTTAGTCTAGACTCTGTGTTGGCTGTATGCTATGGTGTGTGTGGGGAGGTGGGGATGGGGTTGGAAGGAAGGGAAGGAATGGCCGGGCAGGGGGTGGGGGCTGCGATAAAACACTGTGAACAGTCATTTGGCCCAAGGCTTCCCCCATTGCCTGTGTGCAAACACTGGGCCATTTCACTCTTTATAAACACTCTCACTATAAACAGAGGGATTACAACAAACCAGGTACTGCCTGAAAGAATTGCATCATTTTATGAAGAAGATTTAATTATTTTTTTCAATAGGTAATACACAATGTAATATATAACATGACACAACATTCTAAAGACACAAAGCAGTGTGCAGTGGGATGTGTCCCTTGTCCCTGTGTGCCCTAGCTACCCACTTACTCCCAGGCCCCAGTTTTGTTGTCGTTGTTGTTTTTTTGTGTACTTCCAAGTATACTTTTAAAATATATCTTTTAAATTTATTTATTTACTTTGAGGGAGAGAGAGAGAGAGAGAAGAATCCCAAGCAGCCTCCACATATCCGTGTGGAGCCTGATGTGGGGCTTGAACTCATGAACCACAAGATCATGACCTAAACCGAAAATCAGGAGTCAGACACTTAACCAGCTGAGCCACCCAGGAGTCTTCCAAGTATACTTTTGAGTGTACTTCCTTCTCCCCATTATCATTCACAGGAATTTTTCCCACTAAGCCTCTTGACTCTCTAATTCTGTAATGTGATCTGCTTCTTTTTTTATTATTCTTTTCATTTTTATTTAAACACTTTTAAATGTTGATTCATTTTTGAGAGAGAGAGGGAGAAGGGAGGGGCAGAGAGAGGGAGACACAGAATCTGAAGCGGGCTCCAGGCTCCGAGCAGTCAGCAAAGAGCCTGACACGGGGCTTGAACTCAAGAACCTCGAGGTCCTGACCCGAGCTGCAGCCAGACGCTCAACTGACAGAGCCCCCCAGGGAACCTCCATCTGAGAAGAATCCAGGTCGCACCCATGTGAAGCTGAATCCATTTGGAGAGGAGAGGATGGGGGGGGGGGGCAAAAATAAATTGAAGAAATAATGCCTGAAATGTTCCAAAATGTGGTGAAAAACAAAGTTACGGGTGTAAGAATCTCATCCCAAATGTGACCGAGTTCACACAAAGAAAATCACATCTAGACACTTTATATTTCAAATACTGAAATGCAGAGATAAAAAGAAAGTTTCCATGAAAAGCAACCCGTGAAAAACAACACATTTCCTTTAAGGGAACAATGGTACAAATGGTAAGAATTATTGTTCATATAGCAATAATGAAAGCCAGAAGTCAGTGGGAAGACATCTCTTAAATGCTCAAAGAAAAAATAAAACTATCAATCTAGAACTATATATGCAGCAAAAATGTCCTTCATGAATTAAGGCATAATAGAGACATTTTTCAGGTAGAATTTATTGCCTGCTTTCTAAGAAATGCTAAAGGAAGTTCTTCCAGCTGGAAAGAAATGATACCGTATATCTTCAGGAAGGAGTGCAGAGCACCAGAAATGACAAATATATGGGCACGCTTTTTTTAAACTATTTTTCTCTTAATTCTTTAAAATATAATGACTGTTTAAAAGAAAATTTTGGATTGTATTTGGAATATTTAACACATATAAATGTAATACATCCAACAATCACATATGGCATAAAGGATCAGGATGTATGGAAATGTACGGTCACAGAATACATACATTTTTTCGTGAAATGTTGTGATATCAACTCTAAATAGACTGGAAAAGGTTAGGAAGAGTATTATAAGACCTCAATTAACCACTAAAATTAAGCACAAAATCTAAGCAGCTTTCAAATATGGCAAATACTTCAAATATAACAAAGAGCTTAGCAACTTTCAAATATGCAATATGGCATTAACTACAGTCACCATGTTGTATGTTACATGTCCATCACTCATTTATTTTATAACTGGTAGTTTGTACCTTTGTACCTCCTTCATCCATTTTCCCTACCCTCTACTCCCCGCCTCTGGCAGCTACCAGTCTGTTCTCTGGATCTATGAACTTGGTTTTTGTTTGTTTGCTTGTTTGTGTTTGGGATTTCACATATAAGTGAGGCCATACGGTATTTGTCTTTCTCTGTCTGACTTATTGCACTTACTGTAATGTCCTTTAAACATTAAGGACCACGGTTTATTGCTTTTTTATGTTTTGTTTATTTATTTTGGGCATTGTCTTTGTTTATAATTTTTTGCCGTGTGACATTTTGAGATTAATATATTCCAAAAGTCAGCCTTTCCATTTATGGTTCCTGGATTTCCTGTCTGATTGAGAAATGCCTTTCCTACTAGTATACAGACCAGTAATTTTATGGTTTTACTTTTTACACTTAAATTTTTGATCCACCTGAATTTTGTTGGGAAGGGATGGAGTGATCCAATATTGGTTAGATGGCCAACCAATCGCCTCATCACCATTTATTGAATAATCTCTATTGTTTCTACTGACAGAAATAACCTAATATAAAATCCTTTATGTTATTTGGGTCTATTTATATACTCTTTCTTTGATCTGTCTATTCGTGTACAATAAGACAGTGGAGTAACTAGTTAGGTTTTATGATACGACCAGTTTCAACTCATTAACCTCCTCAGGCAGATATGACATGGATGTTCTTACTTGTTGATTTTTCTATATCAACTTTAGAATCGGCTTGTCTATTTTTTTAAGGGCCATTTTCTTGGGAAGGTTATAAATTTATAGGTTAAATTAGGAGAGGTTGGTAGTTTAATGACATTGAGTTTTCTTATCCAAGGTTATGGTAAGTAATTTATTCATTTAAGCCTTTTGGGTACCTCAATAATGTTTTAAGGTCTTGTTATTATGGATTTTGCACATTTTTAAAAGTAATCTCTATACCCAACATTGGTCTCGAAATCACAATCCCAAGATCAAGGGTCAGAAGCTCTACCAACTGAGCCAGCCAGGCATCCTCATTTCGCACATTGCTTATAACATTTGGTCTTTGTAGCTTACTTTCTCTTTTGTAATTGTTTCTTTCGTTATGCCTACTGGTTCTTGTTTATATATGATGTAGATACAGCTACATATACATGGATACAGATATAGAAGGTTCCCAGCCATTTTACTGATTTTTTTTATTACTTGCAATGGTTTTTAATTGAGTTTTCTGAGTAAATGCTCTTATCATCTGCAAATAATGATATTTGTATCCCATCGTCTCCAACTTTTATACCTCATTTCTTTTTCCATTGATAATGGTTGCCCTAGTTTTTAAGAGGACATTTTCCATTGCTTCTCATTTGGTATATAATTCAGGCCTTTTGTTTGATAAGGTTATATTAAAGTCTTATCCTTCTATTACTATGTTTAAGAATTTTTTTCTCATAAAAAATGGATGTTGAAATTTTAAGTTTTGAACTATTAATAGAGTGAATTATGTTAATATATTCTCAGCACTAAGTCATACACTATTTGAATAAAGACCACTAGATTATTGTGTATTATCATACTCTTAATGTGCTGCTGAAGCTCATTTGCTTATGTTCTGTTGAAATTTTTGCAGACTTGATGAGAAAGAGCTAATATTATTGTTATGGTTTGTTGCATTTTGTTATCAATGTTCTATTACCTTTTTTTTTTTTTTACTTTTTTAAACGTTTATTTATCTTTGGGGGGGGGGCAGAGTGCAAGCGGGGGAGGGGCAGAGAGAGAAGGAGACACAGAATCTGAAGCAGGTTCCAGGCTCTGAGCTGTCAGCACAGAGCCCCATGCAGGTCTCCAACTTATGGACTGTGAGATCATGACCTGAACCAAAGTCAGATGCTCAACCAACTGAGTCATGCATGTGCCACAATGTGCTATTAGTTTCATAAAAATTATTTGAGGGGTGCCTGGATGCCTCTGTTGGCTGAGCATCCTACTCTTGATCTTGGCTCAGGTCATGATCTCATGGTTTGTGAGTTCGCGTCCTGTGTGGGACTCTGAGCTGACAGCATGGAGTCTGCTTGGGATTCTCTCTCTCTCTGCCTTTCCCTCCTCTCTAAAAATAATCAGATAAAACTTAAAGAAATTATTTGAAAATTTTTTTGCCTTATGTTCTACAGAGTGGTTGATAAAGTACTGCCAACTGCCTGTTTTTATAAAGTTTTATTGGGACACAACCAACAACACTCATATAGATTGTGTATGGCTATTTTCACTCTGTCAACAGAGTTGGGTAGATGCCACAGTGAATTCATAGTCCACAAAGCCAAAGATACTATTCTCTGGCCCTCCACAGAAAACCTTTGTAGACCACTGCTCTCAAATAATTTAAGTAGCACTGTAATTATTGTTTAAATTTTTTTTTTTTTTCAACGTTTTTTTATTTATTTTTGGGACAGAGAGAGACAGAGCATGAACGGGGGAGGGGCAGAGAGAGAGGGAGACACAGAATCGGAAACAGGCTCCAGGCTCCGAGCCATCAGCCCAGAGCCTGACGCGGGGCTCGAACTCACGGACCGCGAGATCGTGACCTGGCTGAAGTCGGACGCTTAACCGACTGCGCCACCCAGGCGCCCCTGTAATTATTGTTTAATTAAGGTTTGGTAGGATTCCATGTGGAACCATCTCAGCTCATCATTAATTCCCCATGTCTGATTTTCTTTCTGTTTGTGTATGGATTGGTCCACCTGAGTCAAAACTTGAGTTGAAACTTTATTTGTTTACGTATACTTTACATCTGAATGCGCCTTTTATCTTTCCCTCTGGTTAATTTTGGTTTTTGGTATTTTCTAAATATTCTGAAATTTGGTTTTGAGTTTTTGACCTAAGAATTAAGTATTCTTTTTAACGGTTTTGCAGTTATGGTTTATCTCTTCGTATGAAGTTATAATTTTATGACTTTATGAGAAAACTTTTAAAAATATGTTTACAATTCAGTATTCATTGAAGTTTTCTTTATGAAATTTCTATATTTCTAATGTTGCAAGGGACTTGGAAAAAATACATGTAGTCTCTATTTGTGAAATATAATAGAGTCTTTAATATGCAGATTAGCTTGAGGTACATAATTAACTTGTTATTTACATCTTCTAGATCTTTGCTTATCTACACTGATCAGTCTTTCATTAAACAGAAGAGAGAATTAAAACTTCCCATTACTCTTTGTATTTTCTGTCATCCTTGTTTCTGAATTTTGATTACAAAATTGAATAGCACAGGTTTGAGCCTTGTGGGTCCACTGATACATGGGTTTTTTTTGATAAATACAGTATCGTGAATGTATTTTCTCTTCCTTATGATTTTCGTCATAACACTTTCATTTCTTACTTTATTGTAACTTAATTTACAGTAAGGGTACAGTATATAATGTATGTAACATACAAGATATATGTTGATTGACTAGCAATCTTATTGGTAAGGCTTCTGGTCAACTGTAGGCTATTAGTAGTTAAGTTTTTGAGTCAAAAGTTATATGTGGATTTTTTACTGCATGGAGAATCAGTTCCCCAACCCTCATGTTGTTCAAATGTTCAAATGTCAACTGCATATGTTATTTGGTTAATAGACATCAGGATGATTAGAAGTATATTGCAAAATGTAACCTTTATGATTCTGAAGCATTCTTTAATTCATTAATCCCCTTTATCAGGAGTTCAACCTTTTTTTTTTTAAGTTTGCTTATTTTTTAGAGAGAGAGAGAGAGAGAGAGAGCGGCAGAGAGAGAGGGAGACAGAGGATCTGAAGCGGGCCCTGAGCTGCCAGCAGAGAGCCCAATTGGGGGGCATGAACTCACAAACCATGAGATAATGACCTGAGTCCATGACCTGAGCCAAAGTCTGACACTTAACTGACTCAGTCACCCCCGAGTTCAACCTTGTTTGATACGAAGATTACCACTCTTGTTTTTTTGGCCTTGTATTTCCAGGAATTACTTTAAAGATACTTATCTTTAATATATTTTTTGCAATTTTGTTTTGTTTTATAATTTTGTATACTTCTTGTATACCACATAGTACTGGATATAGCATTCATTCTTTGTTGTTATGTATAAAATAGTTTAACTTCATGATTCAATCAGATGTTTTATTTATTTAAACATGTGAGGTTAACTGTCTTACAGTTAGATTACAGATTTATTTTGTCATAGAAACACATCTTACTCTCTGTGTCCAGTTTCATTGCATTTTTAGTTCTTATATCACCATGAGGTGTATGTGGTCTGTGATATGGTTTATGTACATGTATTTCTTCTGATAATTTGGAGAGTTTGAGTTTTTGCTTTTGTGATAAGTCTCATAAATCTACTCTTAAAAAAAAAGTAACCATTTGTTATAGTGAATCATTAGAATAATTGTATTTATTTTTTATTGCTAAACCATTTTTATTATTCTTAATGATCTATCTTTACTAATATATATATATATATATATATATACATATATAAGCATTTTATATAGTTATAGTCAATATATTACTCTCTTAAAATACCATTTTATATTCCATTTTTCCTCTTTAGTGGTATTTCATACAACGTTATTTTATTTTATATAATCATCAGAATAATTTTATGTCTGATTCTTCCCCATTTTCCCTCAACTGACTGATTCTAGTAGATTATATTATTTATTTTAGTGATTTCTTGTACACATGTCACTACTATCATAATATCAGTTTATTTATCAATTTACAATCATGCCTTTCCCCTATAGTTATAGATGAGGATATCAGCAACTTCTTTCACTGTCTGCCCTAAGTCTTTTAAATATATTATTTTTATAGTATCTAAGTAGAAAAAAGACTGTATTCTATTACCTCGCTTAAGCTCTGAATGTCTGTATGTATACATATGCATATTATATATATATATGTATATACAGATATATATATATATATATATATATATATATATAATGCTACCTAACCTCTGTTTGTATGTATACATATATATGCTTGTTTGTTTGTGTACACACACACACACACACATACATATATATGTGTGTGTGTGTGTGTGTGTGTGTGTGTGTGTACACACATATACAAACAGAGGTTAAGTAACATAATAGGGAATAATAACAAATAATACAGTAGGGCCTGAGTGGCTCAGTTGGTTGAGCATCTGACTCTTGATTTTGGCTCGGGTCATGATCCCAGGGTTGTGGGATTGAGTCCCATGTTGGGCGCCATGCTGGGCATGCAGCCTGCTTAAGATTCTCTACTCCCCCCCACCCTTCTCCCTGCTTGTACTTTCATTCTCTCTATAATAATAATAATAATAATAGTAAATAGTTCCCATGTTATAGAAATTTTATGAAGCTGGAGAATAGTATTTATTAAAGACTTCATAAATATTATTTTTTTCATTATTTTACTATGAATCATAGTATTTACATTTATTTTACTTTAGTTTTATTCATAGAAGTTGTTTTTAATCTTTTAGGTGGTTGAAGGTGGTCCTTTATTGTCTTTCTGAAAGACCCATAGAAATATTTCTTCATTTGTTCTATGCTGAAAACATAGTACAGGCACGCCTTGCTTTATTGTGCTTTTTACACATGGAAGGTCTACGACAACCCTGCGTTGAGCAAATCTATTGACGCCATTTTTCCAACAGCCTTGGCTCCCTTTGTGTCTTTGTTTCACATTTTGGTAATTCTTGCAATATTTCCAACTTTTCATTACTGTTATATCTGGATTGCTGCCATCTCACGATAACACTCTGATGGATTAATTGTCACTGAAGTGGTTTCTTGGGATCGACTATATTCCTGGTAGAGGTGCGGGGCAGTCTGTCGAAATGACAACAGAGCACTGAGAATGTGCCATATGTGCAGTGGAGGAAGCAACAGCAGTATTTGTGAGGACTGACTCCAATTTTGAAAGCAGGTCTGTGGGTGAAATGCTATCACCTGCTGCAGAGAGATCATTCGTGAAAGGAAGAGTCAATCGCTGAGGCAAACTTGATTGTCTTATTTGAAGAAACTGCTAGTTTTACCCCAGCCTTCAGCAACCACTGTGCTCATCAGTCATCGGCCATCGACATCCAGGCAAGACCCTCCGCCAGCAAAAAAGATTAGGACTCTTTGAAAGCCGAGATGATGGCTAACGTTTTGTAGCAATGAAGTATTTTTTTACTGATTATTTTCAGAGAGAATAAAAGAGAGAGCACACACATTGCAGGAATGCGTGAGCAGAGGAGGGGCAGAGAGAGAGGCAGAGAGAGAATCTCAAGCAGGCTCTGAGCTGTCAGTGCAGAGCCCGACGCAGGGGTTGATCCCACACATGGTGAGATCGTGATCTGAGCCCAAATCAAGAGTTGGATGCTTAACTGACTGAGCCACCCAGACGTCCCGAGAATTTTTAAAACAATTTTTTTTAACATTTATTAATTTTGGGGAGAGAGAGAGAGAGAGAGGGAGAGTGAGCGAGCACATGAGCAGGGGAGGGACAGAGAGATGGAGACACAGAATCGGAAGCAGGCTCCAGGCTCTGAGCGGTCAGCACAGTGCCCGACATGGGGCTGGAACTCACCAACTGCAAGATCATGACCAGAGCCAAAGTTGGATGCTTAACCAACTGAACCACCCAGGTGCCCCCCAAGTATTTTTTAATTAAGGTAGTTACATTGGTTTTTTAGACCCACTGCTATTGCACTATTTGTAGACTACAACGTAGTGTAAACACAATTATGCATGTGCTGAGAAAACAAAAAAAAAATCGTTTAACTCATTTTACTGTGATCTTCACTTTATTATCATGGTCTGGAATGGAAACTACAATCCCTCTGAGGCAGCCTGTGGTTCGTTGCTTTTATACTTACATGGTGGCTTGAACAGGCATAAAATTCTTTGAAGACTTTGTGAAGGCCAGTCACTGCCTGGTCTGCTTTCCTGTTGCTCTGGAGGAATTTCAAGTTGCAGTGATGGTTTTCATCTTAGTGGTGGCAACTTGATCGCTTAACCTTGATGTGTCCCCAAAATGTGTTTCACGTATTTGAATCATAGATGCAGATTTATTTTGGAAGTTTTTAGCATGCTTTTGAATATGATCATCGGATATCTTTTGAAAGTATTTTATGATCTTTGTTTGTTCATTAAAGATACCAAACAAATCACCATTTGTGGGCATATTTTTATTTAGGGCAGCATTTGGTTCACGACATTTTTTTGATAAGGTTTGATAGCTCATGGTGATAGAATCATCATGATTCTAATTTGTTGCATTCCCACGTAAAACAGAATTATTTCCTATTCCTTCTCCTTTGCATAAAGAGCACGAATATCGTTTAGGTGGGTAGTATTGTGAGCATTGCACATATTCGAATCAGGGAAAGTCCTCCTAGACCTACTGTTTTCAGAAGGCTCGTGGAAAGAAGGGCAAAAGACATGTTTTAGCCTAGCAGAAGTTCTTTGTGACATGTGGTTTTATGTGAGCATGAACTTGACCCACCGGTCTTTCTCCGGACCAGGAAGGGGGCAGCAGAAGTGATGCTGAAAACGCGGAGCATTTGCCGGGCTCCATGCCCACTGGCCCACCGCTTCCTGCAAGGGGCTTGTTTCTGGTCTTGTGTCCTATTGCCCATTTTCCAGTCATCTTCTTGGGGTCGGTCTGGGTTCAGGAAAACTTCTCCACAAGCCTGCTCTCCCACCACCATTCTTCCAAGCAGACAGTTGTTGCTTTTGCGCTGCAAAGCTTTCGCAAGATCGGCATTTGATTCCCCCTGGCTTCTTCCATCAGCCGTGTGTGACCTTCCCCTCATCTGGCTGTCTTTTCCTCGTATCTTGCTCTCTGGGATGACAGATGTCTCTTGGTTTCTTCAGACATGAATCTACGTGCTGCTTTTTTGTTCTTCTGGGTGTCTGGCCAACATCATCTTTACCGCCATGGTGAAATCCCAAGAGGAATATTTTTGTCACTAATTAGTAATTCTGGCCACCAATTTCGACACTGGCAGATGACTCCGCGAAAGCAGTATTTCCTGTTCCCTGTCACTGCGAGCAGCCGAGCTTCATCATTTTCCCTTTTCTCAGTCATATAATACATGAAATGAAAGGATTGCCTCATGAATCATTAAACAGTCAGTTCTTGTTCTGTATTCCATTTCCTTCCTGTCGTGGGACCTTTGGCAGGAGAGAAACCACCTCCCCTTGTCCTTTTCCCCCACTCATTCAGCTATTTATATCTTGCATGCAACATTTATAAGGTAAAATGTCAGTGGGTCTTGATCTAACTCACCCGGTAAAGACCGTCAGCAAAGACTGGACACATACCTTCCTGGGCCCCACAAAAGCCTTCAAGTGTCAGCGTTGTCTGAGATGCCTTGCCACTCTCCTCCTTTTCCAAAGCTTCCCTACCTTTCAAAGCTCAGCGAACATCCTGTTTTGGTTTTTTTTTTTAAAAGACTTCTCTGACTGCCAAACACACAGTGAAGTCTCTCTTCTCTGAATTCCTTAGTTCCTTTCTCCACTGTGGTGGGTGGTGGGAGACAAACACACGCATCTGGAGACAGACTGCATGCCCTGAAGTCTGTTCCGCGTGCCGCCAGCTGGGTCGTCTGGAAGACTTCCCTCAGTGTCCTAACCGAGAATAGAGGACATGTGGCTAAGTTTTCTACCCTCCCCCCCGCCATGGCTATTAATAATAAAACGTAGCTCATAGAACTTTTATATCAATTTGATGAAATTCACAAATGATGTTGCTATGTTATCGAAGAGCTAACTGTTATTTACAAATATATATTTTTTATGACAGTGAGGCATTCTGCACCAATATGTTCCAAACACTAGAGTAGGTTCTTCACTCACCTGCTTTTTTGGGGGGAGGGGTGAGTTTCCAAATTTTTTTTTTTGCTAAGTTGTCTGATGTATCTTTATTTTTCTTACAAGTTTCTTTTTTTTTAATGTTTAGTTTTTATTTCATTGGGATAGAGAGAGAGACAGGCAGGGAGAGAGAATCCCAAGTAGGCTCAGCCCTGACCTCACAGAGCCCAAGGTGGGGCTCGATCCACGAACCATGAGATCATGACCTCATGAGAGTTGGACACAACCGACTGAGACACCCAGGTGCCCCCTTTTTCACATTTTTTTTTGAACGAGACAGGCCGTCTTTTCATGGCCCAATTTCCCTGATGTAACACATGGCAACACGTACGATGGAGAAAAGATGGTGATGAGGCTCAAGCCACATAGACATTGGCGGAAGAACACTTCAGGCAGAGAAAGAAGCAGGTGAAGAAGCCTTGGGGAGGGAGGGGCTGTGGCAGGCAGTATGTCGGATAACATCAGGGAGGCCAGTGTGACTGAAGTGAGGTGAGGGCTGAGGTAGTGGGGGCTGAGGTCAGCGAATGGGGTCAGGTCTTCTTGGTCAGTGTAAATACACTGGGCTTCACTCTGCGTAAGCTGGGAAGATATTGGGAGACAGTAAGTTATGAAGTCACATGATTGATCTTATTTTTGATCAGGGTCACTTTGACTACCGTGTCAAGAACAGACTGTAGGAGGAAAATGGGGCCTCAAGGGGACCGACTGGGAGTCTAGTGCAATGGGGCAAAGGAGATATTCATAGATTGGACTCGGGAAGGATCAGGAGGTGAGAAGTGTTAGCGATCGGGTGGTATGTAGAGCATGTTATCGAGAAGCCTCTAGACATGGGCATAGTGATGTGGAGGGGCCAGTTGGATATACAAGTCTGCAGCTCAGGAGACAAGCACGGGATGGAGATCATCATTTGGGGTCAGGATATAAAGGTAGCATATGGGTCTGAGGGAAAGGAGAGTAGTAGTTAGGAAACATGTCCACGGCCTGAACCCTGAAAGATTGCAATAACAAGAGGTCAGGCAGATGAAGAACAATCAGCCGAGGAGACCAACGTAGAGCAGTCAGTGGGTTAGGAAGAATGGCAAAGAGTGTAGAGTCTTGGAAAGTACAAGCGTTTAAGGAGGTTAGACATGAGGTCAAAGCTGGAGTTTTTAAGGATGACTGAAGGATAACGGTATGGCCGTGAGTCCAGCCAGACATGAGAAGAAAAGTCTCATAGCTCTTGAGACAGTGATGACTTTTTCTTTTTTTAAGTTTATTTATTTATTTTGAGGAAGAGAGAGAAGGGAGAGAGAGAGAGAAAGGGAGAGAATGAACACAAGCAGGGAGGGGCAGAGAGAGTGGGAGAGAGAGAATCCCAAGCAGGCTCCCCACTGTCAGCATGGAGCCTGATGCGGGGCTCAAACCCATGAACCATGACATCATGACCTGAACCAAAATCAAGAGTCAGATGCTTAACCAGCTGAGCCACCCAGGAGCCCCTGGACTGTTTTGTAGTTGCAGGTAGCTACTGCTAGAGTTGGCTCAGTGAAATCAAGAATGGGTCTTACCAGCTTCTACCAGAAACAGTGCTAAGGAAGCTGGTAGTGGTTGCTGGGGCACCCATACATTTGGATTGTAAAACATACACCAAATAAAAACCACAGGGGTGCCTCAACGTATAAATACTATGCACAGGTTATGAATGGCCAGACAACCTGCTGAATGGGAAAAGCACTGTGTTACGCACCAGGTTGAACTCTACCCAAGTGGCCATGGACTTCACGGTGTGTCCTTTGTCTGCTCAGTTGATTTAAGCCCCAAAACCAAAACCAACAAGGAGGGAAGGCTCAGAACTAAGCTTTGTGAGGATTTAAAAAATACTTCCAAAGCTTTTATGGAGTGTTCCTGGGATGTTTGGTAGTTTAAGGATCTTGTGTCTGTTTTACAAGATTATTTTTGGAATCATAATGAATTTCGCTGTGGTTTTTCTTTCTTTTTTTATCTTGTGCTGTAGAAGATGAATTTGTCTGAAGAATATAAGAAGCCCTTTATTTCTTTGTTGAATATCATTCATTTTATAAAATAGCTTTTGGGGCAGAATTGAAAATATCATCTCATGCCGTATGTTTTAAGGTATACACCTTGAACCACACAGAATCTGAACTTCACTGTGTGAGATACTCCATTGTTTTGATAAAGCGTCTTTGCTCCATTTTAACAAGGTTTTCAAAATGTTTACACGCATCAATTATGATACACTGCCTACATGTATAGTAAGATATAGTCCCTGTTTTTAATTCCTTCTTTAAATTTAAGTTTTAGTTGTGAAAATTCCTAATCTCTATTAACATTCACAGTAAACGGAAGTAATTCTATACTTAAATTATACTGCTTTTAAGTGTAACTTCCAAAATTTATTACTTAAAATGAAAAAAAAAGAAAGGAAAGAATTTAAAGAATTCCCAGAAATTGCAACATGGTCTACAGAAAACTTCTGTGCTGATGAATGGCTCCTTGAGGAAAATCAGTTCTCTTATTAATATAACATCTGGCTTGCATCTTGCATAAATAAAAACACAAGAGCAGGATAGAAGTAACGGAAGAGGAGAGAGGGAGGAAGGAATGTGGGTTTTGTAGCATACTGATCTCTAACAGCCAAGAAATCTAATTAGAAGAAATGTCATCTAATGAGACTCTAGTCAAGAAAATTCCACAGGACAAGGCAAAGCCACCTGGACAGCAGCAAAAACCGTGAACGGGTTAAGGAGTTTAAAAGCAAACAAAACAAACAAGCAAATAAAAAAAAAACCCAAAACGGAAACAGCATGCATTGACATTGACTTCAGACCTCCATTCAGTCAAAATGGCAACTATCAATGGATTCCCTGGGGACCATTTCTGCCTTTGACCACAGAAATTCCATGGCTTGGTTAATATGTTTTAAGAAGCACTCTACTGTTCTCATGTGCACGATCAGATTTCTGTCTTTTCTTTTGTGCATTGTTGGTCTGGAAAAAGGGAACAGGCTTAAAGAAAGATGTAAACAGAAGTTAATTCTCATGCTTTCCGCATGGATGAGTGGAAAGGTTCCTCCTCTATTGGAAACACTATTTCTGATAATTTTGTTAGAGACCAACTTGATATTACAGTTGAATGTCATTGATTTTCCAGTTAAACCTTGTTTGATTTTTCCAGATTTGGAAACTGAAGCAATGAGTTGAATTCAAGGACATTTGACTACTATTAAATAGTAACAACCAAAAAAAGGTAAAATAGGAAAAACAATAAAAAGTAGACTGAGGGTTTTCTGTGATTTCTTTTTTGTCGTTGTTGTTTTGAGAATCAGAGACTGTGAGCTTGACACAGTATGCCTGTATTATCTTTTTTCCTACATTATCTAGAAAGAAAGGGTGACCAAAAGCTGGTTCCTGTGTTGCTTGGTGAATTTACAAGATTCTGGAGACCTAAAATGGCCACTTAGTAGAGTCAGAAAAACTAGTCTATGTAACAAAATAGATAAATTTTTAAAAATCAGGAAAGTGAGGGGCGCCTGGGTGGCTCAGTCGGTTGGGCGTCCGACTTCGGCTCAGGTCACGATCTCATGGTCCGTGAGTTCGAGCCCCGCGTCGGGCTCTGGGCTGATGGCTCAGAGCCTGGGGTCTGCTTCCGATTCTGTGTCTCCCTCTTTCCCTGCCCCTCCCCCATTCATGCTCTGTCTCTCTCTGTCTCAAAAATAAATAAAAACGTTAAAAAGAAATTTAAAAAAAATCAGGAAAGTGGGATTCTTATTAAGAACACACACACACACAAACCTGAAAAAATACAATCCACAATACAAAATATGTATTTCTCTAGGTTTCCTAAAAGCAGATGACTCAGTGTTTATACTGATAATTTTTTTCCCTGCCCTTATCCTATTAATCATTTTTATTTATGACTTGATAAGCACTTTCCTGATATAGAAAATCAAGTAGCATTTTCAATGGTATTTTGGCAATAAATATTAATTCTCCAATCATATGTACCAATTAAGTTAATGTGCCTTTCAAGATGCAAAACTTCTGGCCCATCATCTCTATTTCTAACAATTTATCCTAATTGAATAGCTACACAGAAACTTATGTAGGAGTGTTCATTTTAAAGTTTTGATAATGGTGGAGATTAAAAACAAATCAAATATTCTGTTAAGAAGGAATGGGTTATGACCATATACCATGGTAGTGCAGTCATGCCATTGAGTATGATTTAGCCACCACAAAGAAGATGCTGAGAATCTAATTCATTCTAGTCTTTAATTTGGCTACTTGTTCATGTGAATCAGTCCCTTCACAAAGAGTACCATGCGCTCTAATGTGCAGTATAACACATGCACTAGAAAAAAAAATGTTTACCGGATGTTGACTGCTATAAGTAGAAATTCTAATAATGTATTCCTATATCTTCTCAAGGTGCTCCTAGGTTAATCATGTCCCACCTTAGAGACAAACGCAGATGATCCACCCAAACCCAGATTCTCATTTGCCTTGACCTCTTTTGCTTCAGAACGTCTCCATCCACCATCCCTTGGCTCTGCGTTAACACTGTCATGTCCTAGCTATCGTGTCATCCCTCAATCCCAATGTCAGGTAGCTCCTTTCCGCTTCTCGCTATTCAGCTAACTCATTCTACTACTTCTAATTCAGAAAATTTCAGACATCACTGAGAGCAGTCCATCACCACCTCATGTGTCTTCTTTCTCAAGAATGTGGAATAAACAAAACAAAACAGAAACAACTCCACTGTGAAGTATTCTAACCTTCTGGTCTTTCTCGCTTTCATCTGGAAAAGGTCACCAGTCCTGGTCATCCAGCTTGAGATCTGGACAGCCACATCTGTTTCTTTACCTAGTTTAAGATTTTTCTCTTCATATTTTTTTCATAGAAATGATGAAATTTCTATTTGATGGCTTTTCTGTGAAATAAGGTTTCTTTTCCTTATCTGGAATCTCTATAAAATGAGATTTTTTTTTGAATATGCATATACTTCAGTTATGGTTTGTCACATCTTTAAACATAGTTAAATATGTAATTATGAATATTTCTGAAATAAATTACCCTGAATGCAATCTGAAGCAGACACATGCACACACGCGCATGCACACACATACACACACACACACACACACACACAATAAAGCAAATAAGTAAATATATTAATATCATTAGGAACCAAGATTTTCAGTGTAAGAGAAAAGAAACATACTATAAGATCAAAGAAATGAAATAAAAACCAGTTAATCCTAAATATGAATTAGAAATAACCGTAAGAATTTATTATGTATTTTTATGATTTCTTTTCCTTATCTCTGTCCACTAACAAAAGCATGGAAACAATGGTCAATCTGTAGCAATAAACACCCTGTAGATCATCGGGTATGATCTTTAAATATCATTTGTCTGTCCATGGGAAATCAGAGCACCTCGGAGAATGGCTGATTCCAAGTCTAGGACATGAAATGGACAAGATGAACCGGGAATGTCTCTCCATATCAGGTAAAAGGGACAGTGCTAAAGATTCTGTGTTGTGTCAGGAGTAGCCGGGAGCCAAGTTGAAACAGTTTCCCCTGCCAAAATACAGGACTTATCTGGGCGTCATAAACAAGGACAGCATCTTCAAACTTCTCACTATAGGAAAATAAATGTAACCATGTATGGAAGCGGGTGTTAACTAGGCATATTGTGATGAACATTTTGCAGCATATACAAATACTGACTCCTTATGCTGAACACCTGAAGCTAATATAATATTATATGTCATTATACTTCAATAAAAATAAATAGTAAATAAATGCAACCTCAGGAGTTTAAAATACAATACTTAGGTTAAAATGTACATGAGTTGGGATGCCTGGGTGGCTCAGTCGCTTAAGCATTGACTTGGGCTCAGGTCATGATTTTGAGTCCCACGTGGGGCTTTGTGCTGTCAGCACAGAGATTCTCTCTCTGTCCCTCCCCCACTTGCATGTGCACGCACTCTCTCTCAAAATAAATATTTAAAATAAATAAATAAAATGTATATGAGTTTATAATAACATAAAAAAAGTGCTTCCTATACAACCTTTGGAGAAAGTGAGGAATCACACTCTATTTGAAAACTGGTAAGTAAATGGATAAAATCAAGCATTTATCCTCTTTTCTATGTGAGCACAGAAAACTCAGGGGAACTATTAAGAGAAAGAGTCTTGGTTATAAGAATCGTTCTACCTGATAATTGCAGAAAAATGGAATTAGGATACAGCCATTTTGCTCCCCCTAATGCAATAATGGATGTAGGTAATGATCGTGAGTGGCTGCCCAAACCATTAGGTAAGAAGGGGATGGTAATCTTTATAATGGATGAATCATGCTAATAAAGGCTGAACCCATTGATAAATCTTAACATTTAAGACAGGTTTGAGTGTGGAGGGGTCGGGGGAAGACATTGGGGGGAAAAACACAACACCACGTGGATTCTAACAGTAAAATCCAGAAATGCAGAATATGGTAATTCAAGACAAAAACCTGGTTTCTTCAAATAATACATTGAAAGCAGGAAAAAGGAGGAGAAACTGATTAGACCTGAAGAGACTTCTGAGACACATAAACCAAATGCCATATGTGGAATTGTTTGAATCTCAATTGAAAAATGCAAACTGTATAAACATTTATGAGACAATATTTATGAGATATTTGGGGGAAATTTGAACATTCATATTTGAGGATGTTATGGGTGTATTGGCAGTAATTTCAGGTGCAAAGAAATGATACCGTATTTATGCTAAAAAAGTGTTATCTTTTTACAGGTTTTTTTTAAGTGATTACAGATGAAATGATATGGTATCTGGAAATTGCTTCTAAATATTCTGGGGAGGTAGGGAGGTGTGTGGGAGTAAAAATAAAACAGGATTGACAATGTGTTGAAAGTTATTAAAACTGGATGACTGAAACTGATGTTTGAGATCCTCCCCCCCCCCCCAAAGTCTGTTTATGACATCCTGACAGACCCTTAAATTGTGACTTTCTATTTGACTCATGGGCCTCTGTGCTGCAAAGCGTTTTAAGGGATTATTTGGATAGTGATTATGTTGATGGGTGGCTCCATTTCCCCTTCGTAATTTAAGACAGGGTTTAAAGGCCGCTAAAAAGTTATTGGCTATTTTAATTATATTCAGGACTGTAATTAAAAGAAACCATTAGGATTAGCCACAGAAGTAGATGGATTTTTAGAAAGGAGGTGGGTTTAGAGATCAACCAAAATTGCCACATATTAGATATTTTTTAAACGTATCCATTTTTGTGCATCCAATGCCTCACAGTTTAAATTAGGCTTTTAAAGTGGGTACTTTAGTTTCCATGAATCACTAATCAATAAATATGTGCAAGCTTATTTTGAGCAGGGATCCAAATTTTGTGGAGTAACTATACTCATTGTTTTCTTTCCCCTTAATATTTGGTCTTCTGCACAGTAAAGCAACGGAAAGGGATTTAGTTTCAGTTCTGCAAGCTAACCCGGGCGGGTCGCTGCGGACCACACCCAGCGTTGGAAACTGTTGCCTTTCATGGACCAGGGGAATGGTTATTGTTGCATTTATCTTCGGCATCCACCGCAACGTTTTGGACTTGTTCCTTAAGATGACACCTCTTAAGACAACAATGACAAAAACCACCATGGTAGGTAATATACAACAAGCTTTTTAAACGTGAATCTTAAAATTACTTTGCATTTTATCAAAATGATACGTATATATACATTAACACGTCCATAAGTAACTAAGACAGTTTTAACAAAACCAGGGCTTTTCCTCCCCATACTTCCTACAAATAAATCCGTTCCATCCAGAGACCACCAGGAGCACCCCTATGGTTGAAGGAGATGGCTTATTATTTCTTGCACCACACGCCATGGGGTACTGTGAGCAGTCTCTGTAAAAGGGGATTTGTAAAACCTACTGGGTTTGAGCTTGTGTTAGATGATTTGAGGATAAATTTAAGGAAGTTGGGTCTTTGCTCTGGATGGGCTGCTACTGCAGGCAGGGGCAATTCTATAATTGGCTGTCTCAGTAAATTTTATCTAGAAGAGGGAACACCTACTGTGAGGTTAAGGCTGTAATGGATGAAGAAACAGCAGCCGCCCGTATCCTCCAGGAGGGAGGACATTTGGTCCATGTTGTTTGTGGCTTGAACAACCCTCATGTTCTATGTTCAGACATGATTATGGAAGGTTTTTTTGTTTTGTTTTGGTTTTGTGTTTTGTTTTTGTTTTTCGGCTAGATCTACCATGGGCACCAATGCCTTGTCTGACGTTGATGTTCTGGGAAGTTATGTTTAAGAGACACCACACCTGCCAGCTCCTGGATGTCAGGAGCAATTCTTTTCCTCATTCCTCACTTCAAGTTCCTCTCTTTTATTTCCTGCTCCTGAAATGTACAAATATGCCTATTTTTAGATCATATACACAGATAGGTCTCATATTGATTTCCTCTTATGTTAGATGAGGAGTTAGCTCTCTTCCACTGCCAGCCCCCTGATTATCTACTAGAGTTATACCATAATTTTTCGTTAAATGAATATTCAGTGGTTTTTTTTGTGCCTTTGCAAATATCATTCACAGTTGAACATTGCAGTGAATTGTTATGCTTGCTTTCTTTCTCTTTCTTTCTTTCTTTCTTTCTCTTTCTTTCTTTCTTTCTTTCTTTCTCTCTTTCATTTGTCTTGAAATTAAAATTGTTACTTTGTTTGCTTTTCATTTGCTAGGCTCTCTATGTACCTAATGATAATTCTTCCAACCTTCTAAATAGTTACACAGGACAATTTCCCCGAAAGTCCACAATATCAGCTAATCTACCCAGACTTTTCCTTCTTGGTGAATCCCAGGATCCCCAGGAGAGCCTGGACACCTCACTGTCCTTGTTGGCTGGTTTTACTCTGGATCTGCTGTACACTTTTGTAGGGTCACTTCTCTGAGCTGTTTTCCTCGGAATTTACTAATCTGCAGTCAGATTGCCTGTTTTCTTTTTCTTTTTCTTTTAATTTTTAGATGCTTATTTATTTTTGAAACAGAAAGAGAGTGCGGGCAGGGAAGGGACAGAAAGAGACAGAGACACAGAATCCGGAGCAGGCTCCGGGCTCTGAGCTGTCAGCACAGAGCCTCACAAGGGGGTGGGAGGTGGGGGTGGGGCGGAGCTCAAACCCACCAACCTCGAGATCATGACCTGAGCCAACCAAAGCCAGGTTGGACGCTTAACCTGCTGAGCCATCCAGGCACCCCCAGATTGTCTCTTTCCTAAATGTCATGCCCTTCTGTGTTTTGGTTCACTAACCTGTAATGGAGCTCATCCTCCAGAGTTTCATCAGGAAAGGCAGCACCTTTGCAGAGGGCAGGGAGCTGAGATACTTGTTTCCTGCATCATCCTGCACCCGTGATGTCTATGTGGGGGGCATGGTTGTTTCCTTGAGATCTCCCTCCATCATTATCTTGAAGACGCTCATCATTTCGTCCCTGTTACCAATCCCTTGCCATCTCTGTTTCTTGGTCTGCTCCCCCTTAAGGTAGGGACCAGTAGCCACGTTAGCAATGGTGCACTGGAAGTAAATTTTTGAGAACCTGAACTAAGAAAATATCTTTTATTCTACCCTTGCAGGTGGTAGATAGTTTGAAGGTAAAATACTAAGTTGGGGTTAATTTTTCTTTGGCATTGTAAAAACATTGTTCCGTTGTCTTATTCCTTTGTTACTAGTGAGGAATCCCAAGGCTTTTGAATTCCTGATTCTTCATTTGAATTTGATTTTTTATTTTCCTCTAGAAGATTGTAGAATTGTCTTTGTCTCTGCCCATCTGAAATTTCACAACTGTGTTCTTTTTATGTGGGTAAATTTCATCCTATTGTGCTGTCTCATTTCCATCTGGCATTTCAAGTCCCATTGTGATAAATGTTCTTAAATACTTAGCTGGGATATCTGCTCCTTAATTTTTTTGGATTCTTACTTTCTAGAGCACCTATTCCTCAGAGATTTGGTATCTTGGGTTGCTCCTCTAATGTTTTTTATCTATTCTATGTCCACTTTGTTTTCCCCGTTCCACGCTCTGCTTTCTGGGAGATTTCCTCAATATATTTTGTAGCTCATTGTTTAATAGATGGTTTAAAAATTTTCTCCTATCATGTTGGTAATTTCTAAGGACTATTCACAGTTCTCTAGATGTCTTATTTTATAGCATCTTATTCTTGTCTCATGAATGTAATACCTTCTCTTACTGCTCTGCATATGTTTGTAAACACTTTTTGCTATGTCTCTTCACTATGCATAATTTCAGCTTCTTTCACAGTTTCAAGGATTATTCCATCTCCACTCACTGCTCCTCACTCCTTGGGTCTGCAAAATCAGATACTACATACAAAACTGGTTCCCAGCTTCCGGTCTCAGATTGTCTCAAGTCTGTTCTCCTGCCCTTGTGCCATAAGATTTTTGGCATTATGTTGTAGTGAGAATTTGCGAAGGAAAAATATTTGCATGACCATCATTAGTAATGGGACAAGCAGAAACAGAATACAATAAGAAAAAACACCTCACCGTTTCTCTAATACTATGGCTAAAGATGTAGAACCTGAATCCAATATTGATAAAGTATCAGATAAACTCAAGTTGAGCTCTGTTCTATAAAATAACTATACTGTAATCTTGAAAAGTATCCAGAGCATGAAAATCAAGGTAAAACTGGGAACTATTATAAATATGTGGCAACTAAATGTAAAAATATTTTTCTCAACTGGATCCATTTGGTATGAGTGGCTTTGCCAGGATAATGGGTCAAACTTGAAGAGATCATCAGGATTAAGTAGTATTTTACTCACGTTCGTTTCCTGATTTGGATGATGCTATTGTTATTATGTGGGAGAGTGTCCTAACTTGTAGGAAATACACACTTAAGTATTTGAAAGTGATTGACATCAAGTCAGCAACTTATTTCCTAATAATTCAGGGGAAAAAAAAGATCTTTGCATTATATTTAATTTTTTTCTATAAGTTTGATATTGATTGATAACAGAAATAATAAAAAGAAGTATATGTTTATTTAACTTATTATCTTAAATCTGGAAATCCAAGCTGATTAGATCTCTTACACAATGATATCTGCAGTTGTTCTAGGTGAATTTATTAACAGGGAGTATAATTGCCAAACTTTACATGTCTTCCACATCTTGGAGCTTAATGTTGCCTTATTACATCTCTCTCTTTCTGGAAGAATCTCATCCTGATATGTTTCCTGGCTTCAAAGTGTCAGAAGAAGTGTTATCTTCAGAATGGTAACACCATGTCCTATATTATTTTGAGATCAGTTTATGGGTGATGACTTATTAAAACAGTATCATACATCTTTATTTCTCCAAGGATCTGATATTTCACCTTTTTATGGTGAAAACCAATGCTCTCTATATTAAGCAGAGTGAGCAAACAGTGGCCCAAAATGAGAGAGACACTTATGTCAGGAAAAACAAACAAACAAAAAACACAAAAAACATGTTGCTATTGTTGTTGTTAGCAAATTGTATTCTATACCTGGAGGTGTAGGTCTAAGTTGGCAAGTATATGTTGACTTGGTTTTCAAAGATCTATCAGAGTTGTTTCAATCTAAGAAATTTGAGAATGAATTATGACCATATACAAAGGCCAACAGACATGTAATTGGCTGATCTCACATCCAAGGAATTAGGAAGAGAATATGTTTATTGAGTAAAAACTGTGCTGATCACTATGTATAATGTCAAAACTGTCAAAACGACCTTGTAAATATTATCACCTCCATCTTAAAAGTGAAGAAACAAATTCAGAAAAACTAAGTAACTTACTTAAGGTCTTTTAAAAAATTTTTTTTTAATTTATTTATTTTTGACAGAGAGTGTGAGCATGAGCTCGCTGCTGAAGCTATCAGGCAAAATAGAGTTTGAATAAGTAATACTATCATAAAAAGTAACTTTCATAATGATAAAAGGGAAATACGCCAAGAAAATACAAAAATTCTGAACATGTATGAATCTAATAACACATTTATAAAACATAAGTCAATATTTGACTTGAAACACTCATAACTCAATAATAGGCAGACAAAAAATCTTGGTCAAATAGCACCTTTTTTTAAAAAAAAATTAATGTTTATTTATTTGAGAGAGAGAGAGAGAAAAAGACAAAGCACAGTTGGGGGAGGAGCAAAGAGAGAGGGAGACACAGAATCTGACCCAGGCTCCAGGCTCCAAGCTGTCAGCACAGAGCCCAAGGCAGGGCTCGAACTCATGAGCCGTGCATGAGATTGTGACCTGGGCCGAAGTCGGACGTTTAACTGACTGAGCCACCCAGGCGCCCCTACTCAAAGTCTTTTTTAGCTGATACAGGATAAAGGGGTAATTGAAATTAAGGTCTATGAGTCTCCAGTTTGTGTTATTTCCAATATACCTTGAAATCGTCCTGGACTGAGAGAAATGAAATGTTACCATGTGGTATAATTTCCACACAATACCTGGTAGTGGGATATGTTCCCCAACAGTGGAAAGATATGATATGTAACTGAACCCATACCCTTTAAAACTGGAGAGAAAACAGTAGAGTTAACCAATTAAAACAAAAAACATTCACTTAACCAAATACATTAGTGAGTTTTAATTGACTATTTGGTATGGGTGAAATGTGATGTAATGAAGACTGCTTTTTCTTCTTTGTAGTAAGATAAGTGTTCAAATGCAAGAATACAAACATTAAAGATATTATTCTAAACTTCATAAACTTGATATTGATATTCTAAAGTTTATATTGTTGTTCTGTATTACTTGCATCCTAAAAACACTGGGCACCAAAAAGGGATATAAGTCCCAGTAAGGAAAGGAATTTCACCCTTTTTTTTTTTTAAGTGTATTCATTTATTTTTGAGACAGAAACAGAGACAGTGAGTGGGGGTGGCACAGAGAGAGAGAGGGAGAAGACAGAATTTGAAGCAGCTTTACATTGTCAGCACAGAGCCTGACGTGGGGCTTGAACTCACAAACTGTGAGATCATGACCTGAGCTGAAACCAAGTCAGCCGCTTAAGTGACTGAGCCACTCAGGGGCCCCGGAATTTCTTGATACGTAAACCAAAGTTGGACCTGAAAGTCCTATTTAGGATAAAAAATTTAAGTCTTTTTAAAAATCCTTGGTCTTCTTAAGCTAAATAATACAATTTTTTGGATGGTGTTTTTTAGCAATGCTGTCATTGAATTGAAGTATCTAAGAATTATCTCCTGACTACTTACAGAAGAATCTAGATAGCTTTCCTTTCCTTCAGCCTTTGAAAGTCGTTTTAAAAATAGATAAAATCAAACCTTTTAGAACAAGTTATGGTTGTAACAGACGTTATAAAATTGGGCTGGTCACACATTGGAAAATGTATCATTTTATTTCAATGAGCGAATTGCAACTGTGGGACATCTCCGACTTATACTGAACAAACACATTTTGTCCTTAGTTTGTGCAAACAATGGTAGAAAGCATAAAGCCACACTTGATCCCACTTGGCCTGTAACTAGTATTTTCTTTTCCAAGAGGACTATGCTCTTACGTTCTTGGCTCTGAAGCCAGAATAAATCATGCTCCCTGTGATTAAAAGATGATTTTGGCTATTTCGCCCAGCCTTGGGGCCACCTTGTCTGGGCTAAAAGCATGAGACATTCTCATTAACATTCTACCATTACCAACAGATTTCATCTTTTCAGGAGAAAAATAGGCGTTAGTTTCCCTACCAAGTCAAAGGATAATTATGGATATCAGTGTTTATTTATTTAAATACTCTTGAACTTTTTATTAGAGAATTCCTATGGTTTTGGATTGGAATGAGGTAGGATAGTTTTTACTTTTGGTTGGTGTACTATCTAGGTTATTTAGAGCTGCCGTTACAAATACCACAGACTGAGTGGCTTGAGCACCAGAAATTTCGTTTCTCACAGTTCGGAAGGCTAGAATCCAAGATCAAGGTATCAGGAGGTTCAATTTGTTCTGAGGCTTCTCTCTTTGGCTTGCAGATATCACTGTCTTGCTGTGTCTTCACTTGGCCTTTCATTTTTGTGCATGTACTCCTGGTGTATTTCTCTCTGTGTGTCCCAATCGTTGCTTTTAAGGACACCAGTCAGACTGGATTAAGGCCCACCCTGAAGAGCTCCTTTTAATTTAACCATCTCTTTAAAGTTTCCCTCCGAATACAGTCACGTTCTGAGGTACCAGGGGTCACGACTTCAACATACGCATTTTGGGGAACACAAAGAAGGAGATCTTGCTTCATACGCAAGACTGGCGTTTAATCTAGAGGTGGACTGAGACTAACCCACCTCCTCCTAGCTCAAATTCTGATAAGATTAAAGTGCTGAGCCTCTCAGAAGACAGTGAGGAGAAATCAGAAGTCGGGCTATAAGGCAAAGAGAAAAAATATATAATCTCATTTAAAACTGGATATTACCTGAAATGAATTAAAGTTTTGGCCTTTGATGGCCTCTAGATGATCAACCTGTACCACTGATGCTTGGCAGAGAAAAGTGTGACTTATCTGGGAAAAACAACACAAGATAAAAATATGGTATCTACTTTACTCTCTACTGTTTCTTCATACAAAATATTTGGCATACATTAAGAAAATTATGAGATTTAAAAATAATCAAGAGAAAAGACAATCAATTGAGGCTGGCTTGAGGATTACCTTGACTTTGGAATAAACAGATAAGGAATTTTAAACTAATTAGTACAAAGCAGTTAAAACATTTACAGGAAAGATGGATAACACGGATGAATAGAGAGAATTTCAGAGGAGAAATGGAAACTCCAATATTAAACCAAACAGAAAGTCTAGAACTGAAAATTAAAGTATCTGAAAGGAAGAATGCATTGGGTAGAATTTAATATGATTCTGGACAGCAGAAGAAAAAACCCAGAAACTCAGGTCAGCAGAAAGTGAGAGTAAGTATAGATAGATGACAACTAGCCACATTAAAGCGAAATTACTGAAAACTGGAGACAAAGAGAAAAATCATAAAATGACCTACAAGAAGTGACATCATATTTAGATAAACAACGAGAAGAAGGTCGGCTGGCTTCTGACAGGAACCAATGGAAGCCAGAAGACAATACAAAGGAAAAAAACCTTGTTAACCCATAATCCCTCGAGAGGAGGTAAAATAAAAACATTTTGAGGCTACCAAAGGCTAAGGCAATTTATTGCCAGCAGATGTCCAGTACAAGAAATGCTACAGGAACCTCACTACAATAAAGGTAAACAGCGCCAGAGGAGAATCTGGATCTCCAGGAAGAAATAAAGAACACCAGAAATGGTGAATATGTTGGTAAAGAGTTAAATTTTTAAAATAGGCCATTGAGGGGCCCCTGGGTGGCTCAGTCGGCTAAGCATCCAACTTCTGCTCAGGTCGTGATCTCGTGGTTTGTGAGTTCGAGCCCAGCATCGGGGTATCTGCTATCAGCATGGAGCCCGCTTCAGATCCTCTGTCCCTGCCTCTGTCTGCCCCTCCTTGCTCTGTCTCTCCCTCCCTCTCTCTCTCTCTCTCTCAAATAAATAAACATTTACAATTTTTTTTCAAAAAGTAAAATAAAATGGGTCATTGATTGTTTAAAGGTTTAAAAAGATGTAGAAGTAAAATATAGGACAGTAATACCAGAAAGAATGAAGGAAGTCAAGGAAGAGATATTGTTCTGAACGTCTTAAATAATACGCAGATGTTGTAATTAAGGTAGAATGTGATAACATAAGGTGTAGACTGCAATCCGTAGAAAAAAACCATTAAAGTTAGCACAGCCTGGTAAAGCTAAAAAAGCCAATAATACAAAAAAAAAAAAAAAGAAAATACATGATTAATCTTTAATAAAAGGGGGAAGGAGCAAAAAAGGAACTGGGAATAAGTGTGAAAGATAATGAACAAAGAAATAGTAAGTTGAAGAACACGTTAAATGTAAACAAACAAGCACTCCAATTAGAAGGTGTAGTTTTAAGGGGGTGGATTTTAAAATACCAGGATTTATGTTCTGTATAATAGGCACATTTTAACTATAAAGACACTGACATTGAAGGTAAAATTATGGAAAAAGATATATCATGGAAACAGTAATCATAAGAAAGCTGCTGAAGCTATTTTAATATCAGGCAAAATAGACTTTGAATAAGTAATACTATCATAAAAAGTAACTTTCATAATGATAAAAGGGAAATACACCAAGAAAATACAAAAATTCTAAACATGTGTGAATCTAATAACTCATTTATAAAACATAAGTTAATATTTGACTTGAAACACTCATAGCTCAATAATAGGCAGACAACAAATCTTGGTCAAATAGCACCTTTTTAAAAAAAATAATGTTTATTTATTTTAGAGAGAGAGAGAGAGAAAGACAAAGCACAATTGGGGGAGGGGCAGAGAGAGAGGGAGACACAGAATCCAAAGCAGGCTCCAGGCTCTGAGCTGTCAGCACAGAGCCCAAAGCAGGGCTTGAGCTCACGAACCGTGAGATCATGACCTGAGCCGAAATCAAGAGTCGGATGCTTAACAGACTGAGCCACCTAGACGCCCCAGTCAAATAGCATTTTAGCCAAAATGACCTAACCGACATCAGTAGAACACTTGATATCCAGAAGCCAGTCTTTTCACTCATTCATGGAACAGTCACCAAAGTAAACTTATGCTGGGCCATAAAGCAGATCTCAAATATCAAAGAATTGAAAACATGCAGATATTTATTCTGGGACCAATGAAATCCAATAAAAAAATCAGTAACAAAAAGGGAACTAGAAAGTCCCCAAATATTTGAAATTAAAAACCACACTTCTAAGTAATCCATGGGTCAAAGAAGAAATCTTAAGAGAAATTAGAAAAAAAAATTTAAACAGACGGCAAGAAAAACACATTTTATAACTTGTTGGATATAGTTAAATCAGTGCTTAGTGAAAAGTTTATAGGTTTAAGCACATATATTAGAAAAGAATATAAACCCAAAATCAATGATCTGAGTTTCTACTACATGGGTCTAGGGAAAAAAAAACAAGTTAAATGCAAGTAAGTAGAAAGAAGAAAATGGTAAGAGCAAAAGCATTGGATGTTCTATGTAAATGATGAGTCACTAAATTCTACTCCTGAAACCAGTAATACACTATATGTTAACTAACTTGGATTTAAATAAAAATAACATAAAATAATGCCTTAAAAAAAAGAAAACCTATGCATAGAACTATAAGGAAAGTGAGATAAAGAAGAGCAAAACATAATTAAATAAAAACAGAAACGAACAGTAGAGAAAGTTGAAAACAACAAAAACACAAACAAAGCTGATTCTTTGAAAAGATGAATAATATTGATAAACCTCTAGCAGAAGTGATCAAGAAAGCGAGGGGAAGAGAGAGAGAACATAAATGCCATTTTCTGGAAAGGGAGGACTACAGATTGTTCAGATTTTTAAAGGATAACAAGGAGCGATTATGAACAACTTAATGACAATAAACTCAGTGACCATATGAAATGAGAAAATTCTCTGGATCCATCTTATAAACCTAACACAAAAAGAAATGGAGAATTTGAATAGTCCTGTATGTTATAAAGATAATTGCACTTGGAAAGAACAAATCCTTCACTGAATCTCTCCTCCAGGTCCAGGTGACTTTGTTAGTGAAGACTCCACCCCACATGTAAAGAAAAAATAAACTAAAATATCATCAATAAACATTTTCAGAGATAGACGTAGGAATAATTTCTAGCTGTGGGACCCTGACACTAAAACCTCAGTAGACTATGATAAGAAAAGAACATTACAGGCCAAAATCCTTATGATCATAGATACAAAAATTCCTTCAATTGTAGTTTAAATTGAATCCAAGGAACTTGTGAAAAGGGTACTGTCTTGTGAACAAGTGAAACCTAGTCTATCAATGAAAGATTTTTTGTTGTTTTGGTTTTTTTTTTGTAAGTCCTTCTTTTTAACGTTCCAAAATCAATTGGTTCAAATCACGACACCCACATACACCAGAATAAATGAGAATAAATGTTCAGTTGAATAAATAAAAAAGATATTTGACAAATTTCAATATCCATTTATGATGAAAAACTCTCAGGACAGGGGTATCTACAAAACCTACAATTAGTGTCACACTTAGTGAGGAAATGCTGAACATGTTTTCCCTAAGATCTTGAGTCAGTCGTGTCTACTTTCGCTAGTGGTAAAACTGGGCTGTTAGTACTAGTCAGTTTAATAAAGAGAGTAAAAGAAATAATAGGCATAGAAGTTAAAGACGATGATATAAATTGTATTTATTTTCAGACCACACAGTTGTATATGTATAAAGTAGTCCAAAGTAATCCTCTAACGAAACACTATAATAAGTGAATTTCACAAGGTTCCAGGCTACAAGTTCAACAGAAAACACGTGTTTCTGTATATTATCAATAATCAACTGGAAAAAGAAAGTTTGACAACATTATCATTTACAATAGCAACAACAAAATCCGATTCCAGGAAAAATACACTGCCAGATGTTACATTTCTACACTGAAAACTATAAAATATTACTGAGAAAAATTAATAAAGATCTAAATATTGCTGCAGTGTCAATTCGGTTCAACATCATTTCAATAAAATATCCCAGCAGTCCCTGCAGAAATTGGTATATTGTTTTTAAAGCTTATGTATTATTTCAAAGGATATAAACTAGAAAATAGCTAAGAAATAGAATAGACAAGGACATTGTAAAGACAAAGAACAAAGTTGCATTTATTCCACCTGATTTATCATGTGATTCCATTTATAAATGAAAAAAAAAAACCAAACAAACAAGAAACGAGAAGAACGGTTGCTTAGAGGGGACTTTTCTGAGAAGGCAAAGAAGGAATATTGTTGGATGAACCATATCAATTTTCAGTCTAGTTCAACCAAAGTCAACCTTTTATTCCTGTCTTGGATTAAACCAATAATTTAACATGAAGTAAGGAAAAGAATGGAGAACAACCATGAGGCGTTGGTCGATAGACGGGTTTTGATTCGAATCCTTGTTCTCTTTAAAACATATCCCTCGATTGCTGTTTCCCTGGACCCTTTTTAATCTTCTTTTGCTTCGATAAGAGGGTGTAAAGTTTCTCTAGCTTTCTGAACCTCTTCCTCTTCTGATAGCTTCTAAGGCAAAATAGGCTTCTGTGAATTTCCCTGATGAAGTTCAACTAACGATGACTTTCGCTTATAGCCGATTGCTACTAGCGACCAATTGGCACTGAATGTAGTATTTACATAGTCATTATTCAGTGTCCCTTCAAAGGGCCCTTCAACTTACTAGAGCTTCACAAATACCTGCAGGTGTCTCTTCAGCAAATAGTGGAGCTAAATTGGAGGCTGAGAGAGAAGGCAGTTCTGAGGCTGAGAAGGGCCTGGCAGATCACAGGTGGAACCATTTCACTTAAGACTAAGGGCAGGGAGGTAGACATTTCTTTTGAGCAAAACTCATGTTTGATATTCACGGCTGACCAAAACTTGGAGAGTGCACTGCAGGACCCTTACGGAATGTTTGGCTTTGCTTTTAGAAGAGCGTTTAGTGAAGTTCAAATTTTATATTGGCCTGCAGAGGCAGAAAACTTCCTTGGTAACCTTCCATTCTTTAATACATCTCGTTGGTGGTGGTCAGATGCTATCTATCACCACTGACACTTATGCCTGCCTTGAACCTATTTGTAGCGACATCCCTAAATCACAGCAGTTGGGTTCTTTGTGTTTTCCATCACAAATCTTACATGAGAGGAGCAGAATTTTCCCTTATTTCCACTCATGTCTTCCTTTTGGCCACTCTTATTTCACAGACTAGATAACTGTCTCAAGGCCTTGTTTGGAAATTAAATATATATATGTTTTGGCCAGAGAATATTTACTTGGGTCATAGGCAATCGCTGTTTTATCCCTTCCCTGTTGACCTTCTTTTTAAAAGCTCTCCAAGTCTATGTTTTAAATTAAGGATCACGTCTAAATGTCATGATCAGCTCTCGGGTTCATTTTTTCACGTAGAATTAACGTTGCTGATAGGAATTCTTGTGATCGAGTTAAAGGAAATAACTAAATGAAAAGCCTCAGAAACTCCTTTATCTTTAATTCCGAATAATAACATCATTCGGCAAATCCCATCTAATAAATTCATGTCCAGATTATGTGCTCAGGGCATTCCAAGAAGCATAATCCATTGTAACAGAGGCCAAATGAGCGTTGGGGATGGTATGTGCTATAGTATGATTTCAACTTTTCGTTTAAAATGCCTCTCAACTTATGTTCCCTAGTACTTTTTTCTCTCTTTACCCTGTCTGTGATTAAGACTAGGAAAAGCCCCTGTCAGACAAGAGACAAAGTGGGGAAATCTCACCCCTTCCCTACGGCATCATTGTAAGAAGAGGGACAGAAGTAGGGGCAGAAAAGTCAAGTAATAAAATAATGCGCCCAGAAGAAGCCCACATAAGCCCGTGCCCAGGAACATTAATTCAAGGTTGGTGGCAGGGGATTGTTGCCTCTCAGCCTGAAACAGGGCTGCTGATTTCTTCGTGGCCCATGCAGAGAAGTCATGGAACTTAAAACTTACTGTCTCCCTGGTGAGAAGGTGCAGAGAGCTATAGATTGCAGACCTATTGGAGCCCAGGTTCAGGTCAAAGAAGATTCCACTTGTGAGAATGTGGAAGTAGACCATCATTTGGCCAGGACCACAGAATCCATTAGTGGGTGCCAACAAAGATCTCCAAGTCCAGTCGTGACCAGTTATCTCCCAGCATTCACTATTCCAGGCAGCAAACTAGACCAGCAGCTTCACAGTAGGATCCAGAGAAGGCCAACGGGAGCAAGATCTGTTTCTACCTTTCACTCCAGTCACAGGTAACCTTAACCCTACCTCCCACACACAGCCAGACACCCTCTGGAGAGCACAGGGGGGGTCTATCGAAAGAGATAGAGACACAGATTATCCGGAAGGCACTGAGGTACTGCACACTGGCAAGTCTTAACTTTTTTATCATTCAGTGGGCTGGGGACGGTTGGAAGAGATCAGGACTGTCCTGTGAAGTAAACAAAACTACATTTTCTTTGGCCGGCTGAGTGTAGGGTGAGGGAATTTCATGGTCTGCCTGTATACAAAGAAGAAACGAAGAAAAAACATACCCAAACTGGAAAGCAATTGTTATTAAGACTGTGAGTATTTGCCCTGCAGGTCACTAGGGTTTTTCTTAAATTTTCTTGTAAAGACAGGCCGCGTAGCATTGCACCTAGTGACAGCAGGGGCTCTGGGGTCTCCTAATCTGCGAAGTGGGGGGTGAAAATGGCGTCTGCTTCCTAGGGTTGTTTTGAGAATTAGAGAAGTGAAGGCACGTGGGATATAAAACGAGCAGCACACAGTATGTATTAGCCATTGTCCCCTAGAGACATAAACGAAATAAGTGCTCTGGGAATTGAGGTGAGCGTGGGGCCACTACAGAGTAGAATGGCCCAGAAGAAAGACTTCCTCAGGAATTGGAGCTGAAGCTTCGCTTTGCCGAGGGGGGTATGTGCGGTTGAGTGAGCCGGGGAGGAGGTCCTACCATTCAGTTGAGTGGTCCTACCACTCAGTCCACGGGCAGCCACAGGATCATCTTTTCTGACATTCCAAGGCATGCATAAAAAGATTAGGAACAGACATGGAATAAATACATTAAAAATAAGGCTAGGAAGAAAGGGATCTCTGTTGCCTCGTGTTTTTTTCCACATCATTTTTAGTCCTTCAAATTATATGCTGGCACATCATAATGAATGTTTATTGAAGGAGTGGATGAAGGGGTAGGGAAAAAGGAAACAGAGTTCTTGTGAATCTAGTATATTAAGTCGTCTTTGTATTCTGTGCAGCTCACCTTCGTGAATACGTACCGTAGACAAGGTTAATAAGGTACACAGAGTTCTGACCTTCAAAGGTCTTTAAGCTTGCTCTGCTTTGACCTTGCCCCTTTAAATGGAGGCCATCCACACTTGGCAATGAGCTCTCTTTCTCTGGGATTCAGACATCAGCCCTGCTGTCCTGCGGCACCTTGAATTCATCATTCCATCTGTCCAGGAATCTTTGGGGTGTCCTCTGGGTCCTAATGCACATCTGCTCCATGATCTTTTTGGACCTATTTATCTCATTTATTGGCCTTACTTCCTCTGTGCTCAGCTGCTGACTTTAAATGACCACCGCCATTGAACTAATGAGGACAGAGTGGAGGTAATCATGAAAGACAATTGTGTGCCAGTGTAGCCGTTTGGAGCCTTGCTGACAACAGGATTTTGAGAAAAATCGGGAAAAGTGTTTGGAGGTAGGAAGAGGTGATGAGTTATCGAGAGAGAGAGAAAGTAATGGAATGATTTCTCCCCTCCTATCATATTTCAGTATTTTGATATGTGTGAGCTCATTTCACAACATTTGTGGGAACTCAGCACTGTCAGAACTATCTTCGAAAGGAAGACACTCAGGTTCAGTAAGCCTTAGTGATTGTCTAAGATCCCAGGACTCCCGGGTAGTAGATACAGGTCTTATCTCACCTCACTGGACTGACCGATTGGGTCTGAGTCAACCACTCTACCAGGCATACAAAGGCAGGGAGCCCCTAATACTCCTGCTCCAGAATTCGGATATACTTTCCACCAATTCAGAGATGCACAGGGATGTGTTGGAAAGACGTAGGGAACCTACTTTACTCTTTAGGCTCTCTGCCTCTGGAATACTTGTTCTTACCACTTTACTTCTTCCTTTGAATGGGAGAATTCTGCAGTCTGTGACATGGTTGTCCTGGGCTTTCTTATCCCCCAAACCTCTTCCTATTCTAGCAACCCAGCATTCATGAAACATAATGTCTAATACAAGTTATAGGTGACAGAGTCAATAAGCAAGGCAAGAGAAGGGCTCACCTCCAGGGCCATGAAAGATTTCCCTGGAGTTCTAACGTTGGCAAGATGCTAATGAACTTTAGAAATCCTTAAATAATAAGGAAACCCATGAGAAGTGAGTGGCTTGTCCCAGATGACACTCCGAATCAAAGGAAAGACTTGGTATACAACCCAAATCCGAATTCTCAATCCTGCTGTAATCGCTGGATCTCACTACCACTGATATATTAGCCATCAAAATAAAAGCAGCTGGAATATATTGACATTTGGACTTTGTTTGGAATTCCTTTGTTTCTAATGTATTCTACAAGTATTTCTTGAAAGCTCTCTTCATGATGCAGGACATAGAAAATGTTTTCCGTGGGCTGTGTGTACATGTGGGTTTTGTGATACGCATCTGCAGGCTCCATGATGAAGTATTTTGTATTGTATGCTCCATATTTATCATAATCTTAATCTGATGTTTTGGAAAAAAGGACTGTGTACCGGGGTCTCGTGTGTTTGCCGGTGGTGTTCAGCTTGTTTAAATTATCAGATGTTTTTACTAACTCATAATTACCTCTTATTAAGGCCAATGCAAAATTTGGCTTGTAGCAGGCATCATCTGGTGGGTGAATCATGAGGACAGGATTTTGATTCAACAGATTACAGAGAAAGCATCCATTTATGGTCATTATAACTAACTAACACTTTTGGTATTTCGTAATCGCGTTGATGAAGTTAAAATTCGCAACGACTAATGAGGTGTTGATGTAACCAAACTTAATGTAAAAGACTCACCCTAACTCCAAGTTATACTTGTTTGCAAAGATCTAATGGTTTTAGAGATTCTAGGAGGGGAATGAATTCACTCACAGCCTCGACTGAAGAACATTTCTTTAACTGGGAAGAAGTCTTTTTTTTTTTTTTTTTTTTTTTCCCAAACGAGATGCTGCTTTCTGGGATACAGTGTAGTGAGAAAGAGAGAGAAAATCCCCTCAGGTCAGCTCTATCCTCAAATCAGTTCTGATAGTGAATGAAGCCTTGATCCCCAGCCTTGAAGTCAATTCTTCTGCAAACATGGGTACATGGAGAAGGCCTTTAGTCTTGTGATGTCATCTTTTTTTTAATATTGATTTATTTTTGAGAGAGAAAAAGAGAGAGAGAGCACAAGTGGAGAGGGGCAGAGAGGGAGGGAGACACAGAACCGGAAACAGGCTCCAGACTCCAAGCTGTCAACACAAAGCCCGAAGCGGAGCTCAAAGCCACGAGCTGCGAGATCACGACCTGAGCCGAAGTTGGATGCTTAACCCACTGAGCCACTCAGGCGCCCCATAGTCTTGTTACGTCATCTTGGTCTCAGGTGCTCAGTCTATACATCCTGAGAACAGACTCTAGGGAAGGCATTGCAAAAGATACACGAGGTGAAACAAGGTAGCACCTTGTTTTCAGGACAGGTGACCGTGACAGTAAGGTGACAATGACTCCAGTGGGAAGCAGTAATGGCAAGGGCCAAATGGAATGGACGAGAAGTCACAGGACCACAGGAGTCACAAGTCAGAAGTGTAGAGTAACACGTTTTTCGTTTTGCTCACAGATCTCAATGTTTTACCAACACTTATTCTAGCCCAGCAATAAAAAAAAACGTATGGGACCTAATCTCTGGTTCAGATTCAATTTCCAGATCCTCTGTTTCCCACTCTGGAATCAGTCCACTGTTCCACCGCCAGCTGTCTCAGACCTGTGCTTGTGTTTCCGAGATGCCTGTGTGCACTGTGGTTTCTCTTGCGTGACTCAGAAGGCACTTGATTTATACCTTTGCACGGGGCATGTTGATGACCTTCTGGCACTCAGCCAGGCTCCTCTCAGCTTCCCGGGTGAGTGCGGCCTCAGAAGGTGAATTGCTTCCATTTCTCATCCCCAGCGGAGCCTACGGGAAACCCATCCTCTCACCCCTCTAATGCCATCCTTCTCCGTCCCCACAGCAGGGTGGGGGCTCAGCTTCACCTCCGGGCTTGGGAATTTTCACCAGGGTGTCTCCTCTCTGGGGGGTTGCAAGTTGGGCTTCTCAGGGGTGGGGTGGGGGGCTGAAGTTGGAAAGCACCCATGTCACTATCTTGAAGGCACCACCTTAATCTAGTTTCGGTCCATTTGGGACTCTTGTCCAGGATTTTGCATCAGCAGCCAGGGAAGAAAACACATAACTATGGGGAAGCAGCAGCTGTAGCAACGTGTGTAGCCCAGGGCCATGGTGGCAGTGGTGCCCATGGGGAAGGCCATGGTCAGTGCCTTCAGCGCCGGGGGCCCAGGGTGGTGGTGATGGCGACCACACAGGCTGCTTGTATACAGCGAATGAGGCTCTGCTTTGTCTGCCTGCTCTCCCTTTGTCCTTGCTCATTGTCCAAACCCACTTTAGCTCAGCCAGTGATTCTGAGTTTTCTTATGGTTCTTTTACTGCTTCCGGTGGCCAGTTATTTCCTATTACTTGCAAATAATGGCCAGTACATTTCTGCACTCAGTCTTTTAAGATACATATAGATATTTAATACCTTTATTTTTCTGGTTTATCTGCTTACTTTTTAATTTAAAAAAAATTTTTTTTAACATTTATTTGTTATTGAGAGACAGAAAGAGAGCATGAGCGAGGTGGGGGGCGGGCAGAGAGAGAGGGAGACACAGATCCGAAGCAGGCTCCAGGCTCTGAGCTGTCAGCACAGAGCCCGTCGGAGGGCTCGAACTCACAAACCGCGAGATCACGACCTGAGCCGAAGTCGGATGCCCAACCGACGGAGCCACCCAGGGGCCCTTAAATTTTTAAATATTAGAATAATTTGGAGTTTATTTGGAAATGACAAATAAAGTAGGGGACTTAGCTGCTACTGCTGCTGTTTTTCTTCGTCCTCTTCCTCCTCTTCCTCCCCCTCCTCCTCCCCCAACCCCTCCTCCTTCTTCTTCCACTTCCTCCTCCTCTTCTTCCACCCTTCCTCTTCTCCTTCTTCCTCTCCTCCTCCTCCTCAACTGCTAGACATTGTCCCAGCTCGCCTTATCAAATATTCTATTTGTTCTCCGCTGATTTTAAATGCAGATTTAAACATAAAATCCCAGATATACTTCTATACTCAATTCTGTTTTGTTGATTGCGATGTCCATCCTTGTCAACGTATCTAAATTTTAATTTCTGTGGCTTTCTAATTCATTTTAATACGTCCCCCCTCGCTCACTTTTTAGAATTCTTCGTTATTATCAGGTTAGTTTTCCAGGTAAACCTCAATTCGTGTTCTTAAACCTTTTATGAATTCACGTGGCTATTTGTATTGAATTGCATTCTTTTCATAAATTAAAATAATGACGATCTGAAGAATTGGCATCTTTACACATGCTGAGACTTCCTATGTGAGAGCAAATAAGCCTTTTCATATTCTTCTGCAAAGGCAAACATTCTTCTTCTTTTCTTTGTCTACCCTCCCTCTTTCTGATTATAACAATGGACTCATGGATTTTTACAAATTACGTGTGTTGTAATCCATCACTGTCATTCTGTTTGGTCCTCATCTATTTTCCCATTTGGTCAGCAAGGGCCCCTGCAAGCCAGCGCCTGTGTCCTTTTGACATGGTTCCATTAATCTTTGAACATTGACCCCATTAATCCTTCAGGCTGCATTCTTACTAGGGGTGGGAAGTTGAATTATGTATGATTAAATTGTAGAATGGGATAAAATGAAATTGACTCCTCGTGTCACCTTACCTTATACAATACTACAACTAATGCCTATGCATGTCTCTGAAGATGGTTTTATTCCATTCTGTCCTAAGAGCTCCACCATGATGTGGGTTTGGGTTCAGTTCTGTCTTGCCATGATTCATTCTACCTAAAACATGTAACTATAATACTCACTGTCCATTTTAGAGAGCTCTATGATTCCTCCCCAGAACCCTGAAGTGAATATTGGTTTCAATCCATTTTAAAAATTAAAGGAATACATGCCATGATTTAAAAGTATATTCATGCAGAAAGACTTTTAATGAAAAGCAACCATGCCCTGCCCCATTCTTTCCCACCCCCAGTTCTGTCTCCAAAGGAAATTAATACAGTCTGTTTCTAATAATTGGGAAAGTCACTCCCGTCTCTAAATACGTGTTTAATGCTGCTTCTTTATCAATTTTAGAAGTTCTCTCTTCTCTTTTTGCTTTGAGAGAAAGGGTCAGGTGAATATAAAGGTTTTTCTCCTTCTTTTTCCTTTTCCCAGTGCAGGTGGTATAACTACCCCTACAATCTCTATTGGATAATTGTGCGACTTTAAGTAGCGTGGTTGCTTTAGTTTGCTACGGCTGCCGTAACAAAGTACTGCAAATTGGATGACTTAAGCAACAGGCATGTATTGTCTGGACTTCTGGAAACTAGAAGTCCAAAACCAACATGTCGGCAGGATTGGTTCCTCCTGAGGGCTGCGAGGGAAGGGTCTGTTCCAGGCATGACTTTCTGGCTTAAAGATGGCCCTCTTTCCCTATGTTTTTTCACATTATGTTTGTGTCAAAATAACCCCCTTTTATAAAGACACTGGTCATATTGGGCTAGGGCCTACCCTAATGATCTCATTTGAATTTAATTACCTCTGTAAAAACCCTACCACCAAAGAAGGTCACATTCTAAGGTCCTGAGGGTTAGCACTCCAACATATCATTTGGCGGGGTGGGGGGGGAGACAAAATTCAACTTTATCTTTATTGCCCATTTATTTCCCATTCCGTCAAGATCAGAAATCCTCTCTGGACATTTCACTCCACGATGACACTATTAACATCCCTGACCATCTCTTAAATTCATCAAAACCTTCCACATCTCGCCATCTGTGCTCTGTCTTCTGCTTTTAAATTGTCAAACGTGATCAGATTTATGCCTTGTTTTATAAACATCCATAAGCCTTCCATATTATGTCTATAACTTCACTCTAAAATTTGAAATTCCATAAGCAGTATTTTTATTATGATGATCACATACATGTTATTCACTGCGGAAGTAGATAACATACTGTGCTTACATTCCCTTTTTTTTTTTTTGGAATTTTACAATTGATTTTGTATTTTCTGCCTTTACTGCATTCTGATGTGTTCTAGAGATCTTTCAGTATAGCATCGTTAAGAGTACGCTGGGATCAAGCTGCCTGCGTGAAAATCTCAGCTTTACCGGATACTCATCATGGAACTTTGGGCTGCTTGTTTAGCTTTTTATTTCTCATTTATTTGTGAAATCAATACAACCATGACAGTAGTCCCTGGCTTCATAGGATTGAATGTGTTAATACTTACCTAGCTGTTGAGTGCAGTATCTGGCACGAACTACACTGTTTTAATATGTTTTAATTGGTGAGAGTATCAAATCTTTAAAAGCTCTCTGTTCTGGGCTGAATTGTGTCCCCCCAAATTCATGTGGAAGCCCGAACCTCCCGTGTGACTGTATTCTGAGATAGGGCCTATAAAGTTATAAAGATTAAATTATATCCTAAGCATGGGGCCAAAATTCCTTATAAGAAGAGGAAGAGATACCAGGGATCTCTCTCTTTCTACACACACCCACAGAAAGAAGAGGCCGTGTAGGGTCTACAGTAAGAAAACAGCCGTCTACAAGTCAGCAAGAGTGCCCTCACCAGAAACCCAGTTTGCTGGCAGCTTGATCGAATACGTCTAGATTCTGGAATGTGAGAAAATACATTGATGGTAAGTAACAAAGTCTGTGGTGTTTTGTGAGGGCTGTCCCAGCTGACTAATACATTCCCTTTCTCTAGACTTCTGCCCATGGGAAGCTTCTAGCTCCCTCCTCCGTGCCGGACATATTGTCCTTCATGCTGGTGGCACAGGTGACATGGTGATATTTCTTGTCTCTGCTCTTCTGCATTGGAGTTATTATTTCCCAAATCCCGTCTTCCTTCTTTGAAATTTCCTTTATAGTTTTGCTGAAATATGACCCCATTGAGCTTCTTGAAAGAGGGTGTTTTCAGGAAAAATGTTCTGAGTCTTGGAATGCTGAATATCTCACTGTTTTTCCTTTACACTTTATTCATAGTTGGGCAGCTAAATAATTTAAGATTGAAAAATATTTTTCTCTCAAAAAATTTCCTCAAAAATTATTGATAAGGTGTCCATTTCCCATTATTTGATGGGAAATCTGGCTTCTTGTTCATTTATTTATTTTTCTCACTTTGGAAGCATTTAGACTCTTTTGGTGCTCTTTCTCACAATAATGTATGTAGATTTCTGTATTTTTCATTTATTTTTCTGGCCATTTCATATGTTCTATTAACCTAAAGGCACCTGATTCACAGGAGCCAGCTTGTAAGGGCTCCTAGAGGTCAAATTAATGAGTATCTAAGTAAAGAAAATAATAGTGGATAACAATGTATTGACTAAAAAGTAATAAACATCCATGAATCCTTAATGATACCTAGAAAGGGAGAGAGAGAGAGAGAGAAAGAGAGAATGCCAGACAATAAACATAAAAGGAATGATAGAACTTGAGGGAAGCATTTTGCTACTCTCACTATGATGATGGACTCAGTCAAGGATTGTCAATGGATGCTAAACCACTCACTGGATGGAAGGTGATTGTGAAACAGGAGGCTTATAATACCAAAATACCACCCCATGGATTATTTCTTAACTACATCAGGGAAGACATATCCAGTGTTCACCACCTTCATCAAACAAACTTAGCATCACCAATATTGGGAACAATATTTTGGATTTCCAAATCTTTTTATTATTGTCTGATTTTTCTTTTTTCTTGACATTGTTTTTTGTTTTATTTATTTACTTTTATTTTTCATAAATGTAGTCTTCCCTCAAATATCTCTGAGAACACTAGAGAACATTTCTCTTCTGCATGTGACCAATCTCTCTTTCTTCCACGGCTATGCCTTATCCATGAAAACATTGGTCTTTTTCTTGCTTCTTTTGCAGGTTTTACTAAAATTGGTAGTACCTCTTGGTAGCCCAGAATGGCCAATAGCTAACTTTGCGCATTGTGTACTAAAGGGGGCTGCTTAACCAATTGAGCTTAAGCTTAGTGTGAGTACTGAAAGGGAGGTTAGTAGCTCATAGACTTTGACAACCTTCAACATCTCAGGGTCCAACTTTTCTGTCAGGTTCTGTAAGGCAGGTTGCTTACCAACATGGTTAGAGCATCCGTGCATGTTTTTGTAAGGTATCGTTTCACCGAAACTGTGCAAGGCAACACTCAACAACTTTCTACCTTCCAGAAAGTTTTGAGTCTTTTTTAGCTTCAGATGGCCTCTCTCTAGTGCTTTTTTCTGTTTGGGGTTTATAGTTTTCTTTCCTCCTCCACTGTGATTTTTTGGTCAGCTTTTGTTGCTGTAACCACCAGCCACATCAACTCAGTGGCTTGCAGCATAGATTTATTTCCCACTTAGGTTGTGTGAGTGCTCTGAGTCAGCCAATATTCTACTTGACAGTGAAGGTTCATTTAGGCTCCCATGTCTTCTCATTGTGGCACCCAAGGTGAAGGAGGAACTTGTACCTGGGACATGTTCTTATAGCAGAGAAGAGAAACACAAGAGAGACATTGTCAAACTACATAAGCTCATTTAAAGTCTCTGTTTGGAATGTGGCATTAAAACTTTTACTCATGTTCCATTGGCCAAAGGCAATTAAGTGGCCAAGCCCAAAGTCAACGGGGCGGTTAAACATACACCATCTAGAAGGAAGCAGGGCCATCATGGGGCAGGGATAAACAATTGTGAACGTATTATATGTGAACATATCTCTCTGTGCCTCAGTTTCTTCATATGTAGATTGAGGATGAAAATAGCCTTTACTTTAAAGGGTGCTTATGAAGAGCAATCCAATAATGTAGGTAAAGTGCTTAGTTCAGTGCCGAGTGCATAGGAAGCAATTAATAAGTGTCAGTGTTCATGATTTTGACTGTGACCGTGATTGCCATGAACCAGAAAGTCTTCGGGGGTGGGGGGAAGCTTTAAATATTTGTTTGTAAGACATATTCTGTCAGAGAACATGAATAAATTTCAGTGGCGGAAAGCTATACCACTTGAAATATATATAAAGCATGTATGCATACCCACACTTACAAAACCATCCACTTTTCATCACCCCTGGAATGACAGTCAGGAACACTCAAAAGATCTGGGAAATATGGAGATTTATGTCTATTTTCAGAACATCTAGTGATCAGCTAAAAATGATTCAAATTCAGAACCCCCAGCACTAGAAAGAATTTTGCTTCTTTTGTTGATGTTGTACGGAACTTAAATATTAAACAAAGTTGACAGTTTGGCAGGGAAGCAAAGCTTCATTCTGCATCTGGTTTCTCTGAACAAAAGTATGTAAAGGAAAAGGAATGTGATTATTTTTGCCCCATTGTTCTTGGAAAGATAATATCAAATAAATATTTGAGAGTTTAAAATGATTTTTCCCAGCTTGAGGATATATTGACTCTTTTTCATTTCTTGCTTACTTTTGTTAAATAAATGTATTTATTGTATTCTAAAAGTTTACCATTTCTGGCATTTTTCTTATGCTATGTAGCCAGATTATCTGGGTTTGAGATAAATGTTTGAGAAAAGGTGTGTTCTTTTTTTTTTTTTTTTAATGTTTTATCTGTTTTTGCGACAGAAGGAGACAGAGCATGAGCAGGGGAGGGGTAGAGAGAGAGGGAGACACAGAATCCGAAACAGGTTCCAGGCTCTGAGCTGTCAGCACAGAGCCCGACATGGGGCTTGAACTCACAAACCGCAAAATCATGACCTGAGTCGAAGTCGGACGCTTAGCTGACTGAGCCACCCCGGCGCCCCCAGAAAAGGTGTGTTCTTACCAAGGCCTACTGCAAAATTAAAAAATAATCATGAAGGTTATAAACCCAAACTTCACACTTTCTCTTATTGTTGCTACAAAAGGATACGTATATTTTTAAACAGTGAGCTAACATTCTTAATATTTTATTAATTATATATTTAGAACACAAAAATGCTTTTAGGTAACAACAGTAAGAAATTCAAATTGGGAGTCACCTCAGATTTGCTTATTCCTGGCAAGATGCTGTTTTCTCTTGGGAAAGAATGGTAAATTATTTGTAGACATTCTAAGATAATAATGAGACCACATGTTATTAGTCCTTAGCTTTGGAAGTCATTGTAGACAGGGCTCAAAGGGACATTCTTGGTATTTAAAACCTAGTAGACATCTCCCAAGGTTTGTTGAAAAGGGGATCTGAATAAACATATTCATTTCTGGCATGGGGGAGAGAGAATATGCAATTTGAAAAAAATCATGACCTAATTTAGAAATTCCAAAAGTCCAGAGATTGTTTCATTCACTAAATATCCTGGGGAAACAGCTATGAATATTTAATAATAGCAGAAGCTCCTCACAGTATGCAAGTCATTAGGTCAAATCACAAATTCTGCGAACTTTGAATTTTCTTGGAAATTGTCAAGGGACTGGAAGTTCAGTGGCAAGACGCACCAGAACTTTCTGTCCATAAACACGGAAGTAGGGGAGTCATCAAGGATTACGCTTGGGCGGGGGCAACCCAATCATTTCTGGTCTTCGTTGTGAGCTGCCTTGTTTTTTTTTTTTTATTTTTTTTTTAACGTTTATTTATTTTTGTGACAGAGAGAGACAGAGCATGAACGGGGGAGGGTCAGAGAGAGGGAGACACAGAATCTGAAACAGGCTCCAGGCTCTGAGCTGTCAGCACAGAGCCCAACGCGGGGCTCGAACTCACCAACCATGAGATCATGACCTGAGCCGAAGTCGGACGCTTAACTGACCGAGCCACCCAGGTGCCCCGCGAGCTGCCTTGTTAAGTGACTCCCAGGCTGCGTATCTCAGCTGTTATGTCAAATATGACCATTAATGATGTTTTAAATGATTGTAATCGTATTTTCAAATGCCTTACATGCTGTGTAGCTTGATTTCTCATTGCAGATTTTACTTTTGTTTTACAAGAGAATCACAGGGTATTTAGACTCAGGGTTTTACCTAATTCATAGGAATAGCTAGTGAATGCCACTCTGCACGACCCACTGATATCTCCAGCAGGTACTTCTTGTGCATAAAATGTGCACATGGTTGCAAGCTTCGTCTGTCACAGGTATTTAAGCCAAGCTGGGCTCCACCAAGGTTATCATCAGACTTTCTCAGACACACATCCACTGCACCCCTCAAATGAGAAGATACATAGTGGAAATAACCACAATCGAGGAGATACCAACCTCCCCCTCAGTTTTTACATTTTCCCTCAGCTTATAGGGACAGGGAAACACATCTGAGCTGGTTGTCGACATCTGGTAATTTGTAGAATCTTGAAGCAATCACATTAGCCCCGCGGCAGTATAATTGAATGCAGACAGTGGCCTCTCACTGCATAACCATGCATCTTACTGCAGTTGCCTTTGCAGAAGAGGATTCTGGCAGCTTCTGTCCAGGATGAAGCATTTCAGCTGTACTGTCTCAATGCTTTAGTAATGGTGACCTCAAAGTCAGGAGGGCTGCTTGACTAAGGATGTGGGCAAAGAGTACAGACCGACTACTGTACTTAAAGAATGTAGAACACAAAGTGCTTCTTGGAACGGAGGAACACAAAAGAAGCTGGGGCCTTGGGTGGCTCAGTCACTTAAGTGTCTGACTCTCAGCTTCCGCTCAGCTCATGATCTCACAATTTTGTGAGTCTGAGCCCCCCCATGTCGGGCTCTGCGCTGGCAATGCAGAGCCTGCTTGGGACTCTCCCTCTCTCTCTCTGCCTCCCCAGCTTGTGCTGTCTCTGTCTCTCTCAAAATAAATAAATACAGTTAAAAAAAAAAGAGAGGCTTCCGGGCTTGTTTTATACCCCGCTGAGTCTATTTGAGAAATAGCCTACTAGTCCATTGCATGGATCTCGTAGGGCAAAGAAAAAGGCAGTGTGCTATGCCTGTAAAATACGTCCACATCCAAATCCCCAGGCCTCAGGCTAGCGCTGCTTCAGGTAACAAGTGTTTGCTAAGACCCACTACACCCTAACACAGTGCTAGGCTCAGAAGGATGCCATAAAATATAAATAAAACTTGACAATATAAAGTATGAAGCAAATGACACTCCCATGCACTGGTGTTATAAAGATATACCAGTATATACCGTTTAGAGTGACTACAACCGGCACAACAAAAATGTGCCGACGTAGAAAAGGCCAAATATTCCATTTTTGAAGAGTGTAATCTAGATTACTTATTATACGAATAACTGAGGAAACATGAACAACGATACTCGTTTTGGCACATTGGAATGTGTGTCCATTTGGGAACAGTTTATTTATTTATTTTTTAGTTTATTTCTTTATTTTGAGAGAGAGAGAGAGAGAGACAGAGACAGAGAATCCCAAGCAGGCTCTGTGCTGCCAGTACAGAGCCCGATGCAGGGTCAGAACTCACAGACCAGGAGATCATGACCTGAGCCAAAATCAAGAGTCGAACGCTGTTAACTGACTGAGCCACCCAGGTGCCCCCATTTGGGGACAATTTAAATATCTACTAGTAGGAAATGAAAAAAAAAGGACAAATGAAAAAAAAATGGCATTATTAGGATTATAAGCAACAAAGTGGATAAATCTCAAAAGCAGAATTCTGAGTTAAGGGGTAAGATGCATAAAACGATATTTATGTAAAGAAAACTCAGACAAATCAATACTGAATATGTATTTGTGTAAAAGTATAAAAACTTACTATAAAAACGTCTACATTCACTCTTCTGGTTGTCTCCAAGGGTTGTCTCTGAGGGAAGAAGTTGAATGACCTAAAATGTAAAAGTTTAGATTATTTTGGAATACCTTATTGATTTAAAAAATAATGGAACTTTAATACTTGATAATCTGGTGTCATAGTTCTATGGTCGTGTTTATAGCAGGATTTGCACTCTTCTGTATTTTACAAGCATTCGTTGTCTCTGCCCTCCTAGCAGTCAGGTTGGAAACCACCTCTAATATGCATTAAACAATTGGGGAATAATCAAATGTTAAACTCTGCCGTAGAATTTCCTTACACCAAAGCATTGCAGAGAAGAAAGAGAGGGACCCCTAGAATCCCCGTGAACCTGAGGCCTGCACAACTTCAAAACAATTTCCATAATAACACTAAGATGGCACTTTCTGTTTTTACTCTTATAGCCTCACAAGTATAGAGTGGAGATCTTTGGAGATATACGATGTGGGATATTGCAACAAATTGAATGCAGAATCAGATAAGAAAATCCAGCTGTCTTCTATTAAGCCAGACTTGAAAGAGATTTGTGAAAATGTAAAACAATGCCATTCTCAGTAAAAATGTTTCTGATTTGAAAAATACAGGTCTTCTTTAATAAAAAAATTATATTATTTACACTCACATGTAGTGGATTCGTTATTGCTATTTTAAAGAAATACATATTTTAAAATTTTCTCCATTTTTAATTTCTTCAGCCATAAATGTAAATAACTATAACCCATGGAAATGAAAGCTCTTCGGATTCTCAGTGATTTTTAAGAGTGGAAAGTGGTCCCGAGACCACAAAGTTTGAGAACCACTTGGGCCAGATTATGCCAAGAAGTGATTCTAAAGGAGGTGGTCTTAAATTCATCGGAGGAAAGTAAAGAGTTCATTCAAATGGGGAGAACAGCATCAGCAGAACATTCTAGGTTGAAATCAGATCAAATTAGAAAGTTAAGTGGTGCCTGGGTGGCTCAGTCGGTTAAGCGGCCAACTTCGGCTCGTGTCATGATCTCACGGTCCGTGGACTTGAGCCCTGCGTCGGGCTCTGTGCTGACAGCTCAGAGCCTGGAGCCTGTTTCAGATTCTGTGTCTCCCTCTTTCTCTGACCCTCCCCTGTTCACGCTCTCTCTCTGTCTCAAAGATAAATAAATGTTAAAAAAAATTAAAAAAAAAAAGAAAGTTAAGGTAAAGATAACATTGATGGAAGGAATGTTGCACATGGAGTAGTAGCCTAGGACAATAATTTTAATAGCAATTATTCAGTAAACATTTTTTTAAAAGTTCTCTAATGGGCACCTGGACACCTGTAAAGAAGAAATCTCATTCTGTGTCTTGCAAAAACTCATAGGTTGATGCATATTTAATTACAAAGTGCTTTAATAGAGATAGCTACATTGTGACATGAAACACGTGAGCACGTTAGAAATTGGTCTGGCTTTCTCTACTTGTATTTTGCAACTTGAGAAATTTCATAGAAAAACACAACCCTGTGCTACAGGTTTGGAGAAAGAAATAGATATAAAATTACAAGTTTGTTGCAGTCTGTTATAATGCTTTGACCAGATCTGTTGTACTTAAACCAGGGGATGTGAGCATTGTATCCGTCAGGATAGACTGGGTTGGCCGTGATAACACACAACCTCCAAATTTCAGTCACTTAAGATGACAAATGCTTATTTTTCCCTTATGCTTTGTGTCTGTGTTCTGTGTCTATCCATCACAGGAGGTGGGAGGCTCTCCTCTATTTATTTCTTGCGCACCATTTCATGGCACCATAGTCTCACGTACAGAATAAAGATTCCTTGTGATAGGAGAGACAGGTTGGGAAGTCAAGTTCTGTCAATTATACAAAGCGTTCCTGAACGAGCGACATGTGGCTTCTACTCATAGTTCATTGTCCAAAGCTAGCTTCGTGACCTTACCTAACTATTGAAGGCAAGGGGCAGAGATAGTTTAGCAGTAATATTTTATTTAACTAGAAATAGAACTGGACAAGATACCAAGGAAATCTAGAATTGCCCACTGAAAGCATGGCTTGAGAAAAATAAATTATAGTAAATGTCTAGTTCTCGACCAGGAAATTTCTCCAGCTGAATTAAATTTCTTCAAGGCGGATCAAACTTCCTATGGTGTCAGTTTCCCCTCCTTCCTAACCCTTCTAACTTCATTTCTTGGCTCCCTCTTAAAGGTAGAGATCTCAAGGTTTGTGGTAAATGTTGCTTGGAATGTACTTTCAGAGTTAAGTTGACAGGCTGAGAAATCTTATTTCCATTGCTGAACCTTAGCCAGTCTTGCATGGCAGTGGACAAATACATCTGGAAAGTGGGGCAGCGTCGGAGAGACTTGGGGTTTGCACTTGCATTTTCTTGTCAAGAGTAAGACAGCCACATAAAACTGACCATCTCTGATGAATTTAGTTAGGTTGGCAGGAGACCAGAGCGGCATCCTTTTGGATCATCCAAATTCAAAGCCTGTTCCTATCAAAAAGGTTGGCTCATGATCATTTTAAGGCACTTGGGCAAAGACTACAAGTTGCTGTTGTTTCCATGTTTTATTCATTCCGGGGGGGGGTGGGAATGAAATAAAATCTTCATCCAGGGAGCGGGTCGGAGACATGAATAACAGGCCAAAATAATAGAATTTAAAAAGAGATCTTGAAAGTCAGTTGGTCCAAACACCCATCTGACACTTGGCTCTGTTCCGCAACATTCCATCCAAACGATCATAAGCTTAAAATCCTGAAGTGACAGCAATCACCACTGCCCAGTGTCATTCATTCTATCTTGGAAACCCCTGACTACTAGAATTGCATTTTGTATTGTGCCAATGTGTATGATTTAGTAATAGAGATCTACTTGCATAGTTGAAAGAAACTACGTGTGCTATTATGATTTCTTGAGAGATATGTTTTATGGCAGGTGCTTCTCACCCCAGCTCCAGGAAGTAAGTAGTAGTATTAGACACGCAGAAAACTGGGGCTTGGTGTGGTTAAGTGACTTGATGCAGGTGGTAGTATTGAGCGGGATGCTGGGAATGAATGAACGATCGTGGTTTCAAATATCACTGCAGCAGAAGGGAAAAAAAATCATTCATCTACTCTGCTTGAATACAAACACATGTATATGTGATACTGATTCTGTTGGTAATACAATATTTTATCAAGAACGTGTGACGGTGATCTCAAGCAGACCACCTATAACTGCCATCATTGTTTTGTCTTCCATGCTGCCCTTGAGATTTCCTGTGGATAATTATTGTCTTTTCGATCTTTTAGTAAACCTCAGCGTTGGCCACATGAGTGCTCAAAGCCGAACTGACGGAGTATATGCATAAAACATTCTCCCAGTGGACCTGTAACAAATAAGCTATGATTTCTGCAGGAGAATTTTTGACTTTAATTAAAATATGAGCCTGCACTTTGACTGGGGACCACGTGTCCAGCGGAGAAGCCATTTTCAACTACGTGTGAAATCATCAAAGGAGAAGCTCACTCACCTCTCAGGGGTCACTTTTCCAACACAAAATGTCCAACGAACCGGTCAACCAATAACCAACCGACCAACCAACGAACACCAAACCGAGCGCTGAGTCAGAAGTGATGCGTTAGTAATTCAATCTATTAACATATTAAGTAACTTTCCTCTGTTGCCTGCATATGATAGTGGCCTTTTGCTTTCCCTGAGCTTCTATACTAAATCAGTATTCTTCTATCAAAGATATTTTGAAAAAAGAAAAAGGATGATGGAAAATATGAACCTTGGCTTCCTGTTCCTGGGACAGAATAATTTCTCCCACTAAGGCTTAGAAATTGGAGCACTTTTGGCTAATTCCCCAGGAAAGCAACAACAGGTGTGGAAGGGACCCACAAAAGGAAAGAATGTAACACACGTCTGCTTTATCCTGGCATGCAAGGAAGGCTCCGGGATTCTCACTTCATTTCTTCTTGTTTTCATTACTTCTAACATTCCTCTTTTGCAAATTCAAGTTTCTGCCATGAATTATACACTCCTAGATGCTTATATTCAGAGAGGATTAGGTTTGCATTCAATTGTGACCCAACGTTTCACTTTGATTTAGCACACTTTGAGCCTGGTGAATACTTAACATTGTTTGGCGCTATCGGAGTCCATGAACTTCGAAGCAGAAACAGTCAAGTTTTTCCGTTGTTCTGGAACAGAAGCACTGTATCCAGTAAGTTTGGGAGGCCACAACTAACCTCTTTAAACATGTCCCTTTGCCCTTTGAATGACTCAAATTCAATATCCTCAAAGTCCGAGGGCTGTGGAGTTTGAATAAATGCCAAGTGAATTAGGAAACTACACAACATTCTAGTTTTTATCAGACTAACATTGCTTTTAAAAGAGGATGTGTATGGGGTACAACAAGCTGTAATCAATAACAATAAATTCCACTTAAACACTCATGCAAACAGAATCAGAAAACAAAAAATTTTCTAGCATTCATTTCATCTATGTGTGAATTAGTGTTTTTCTTTTTTTCCATTATTTTAATGAATATGTGTTACAAGTCATATAACCAATTGTTTTCTTTCTTAAGATGATAATCTTTACATAGCAATTAGGCATTTACTACCCTCACATTCTTCTGTGTCTCTCATTCTTACTGTCAGATCACTTTCCAACGCAATCCAACGTTCCTCCTTTGCATGCATATACAATTTATTGCCTCTATTTTTATTCTTTGGGGATTTTTCTCATTCGCGCCCCCCTTTCTCTATCATTATGTGCCAAAAGGATACTATGAAACCTCCAGGATTCATTGATATGTCCATTAGAGAAAAGAACACAGTTCAAATGCAGTGCTTTGTTTTTGCAGAGGCAAATTACTTATCTTCTTTATGCCTTTGATTCCTAGTCTGTAATTAGACGAATAATATAGTCTCTATCTCAAGGAGTTGAGAAGCTTGAATGATTCTATCAAGTGTTTTCCACAATGCAGCCTGCATAGTAAATTCAATAAATATCAGGCTTATTACTAGCATTATTTTTGTCTTTGTTACTCAATAAATGCTGTACAAGGTATTGAGCTAAGTGCTGTTAAGGATACAAAAAATTAATAAAACATGGTTCTTGCCTTCCAAGACAATAAAATAATAAAGGTGAGACCTACCTGCATATAGCTAGGATAAATAGTAGAAAATGCTACCGCAATGGTATCAGTTGGGGAAATTTGGCTTGGGAGCTTGGGAGAGGGGTTAGGATTCCTTCCCTTTGGAGGAATCATTGAAGGCTTTAATCAAGTGATGGCATTATTTAGTTGAATGTTGACAGAGCATTAAAAAACCCACAAAACCTATGTAGTAATATTCTATCTCATCTACTATTTTTAAAAGTTAAAAATAGTCCTTGTTTTAATTTGCATAATCTTTATTTGTCGAATGAGATTGTACATTTACCATTTGGTCATTGGTAATTGTGCATGTGTGTGTCGCTTTATGTCCTTAGCCTGTTTCTCCCGAGATTCTGTGTATTTTTTTTATTGTTTTGTAAAATCTCTCTATATTTTATAAGTGACAAATATTATGTCAATAGATTTATAAATATCGACCCATCCTTGCATTTCTAAAATAAACTACCTTGAACGTGGTTGAATTCCTCCTTTGTGATGTGAGATTCTACTTTCTAATGAATGAGATGTTTATATGAGACTGTCTTCCATTTCTGCAGTCTGCCCCCAGGAAAAGGGTGGAAAAATGATGCATCCTCAAATTTCCAGGTGCCAGGCCACTTATACAACATTTGCAAAAAAAGCAGAGACCTGTTTTGCCTCCTTAGCCCAACACCACCTTGTAGGTAGAAGAGGGCTAAATCGGAAGTGAAAGAGAAGAGATTTCTTTAGAGAGTGTTGGTGGGATTTGTGGGAGGTTTGTTTGTTTTGTTTTGTTTTGTTTTGCTCCCTCTACTCCCCACATGGAGGAGAAGGTGGAGGTGCCTTTCTTTACCTCAAGCTGAGTAAGGGCTTGGGTATTGTGGCATCAGTCCCTAGCATTTGGGGGTGGGAGAAAGACTTTTCTTAGAAAGGCCAGAGTGATATGCTCTTGCAGAACATGACTGGTTGCAGGAAAGGGAGTCTCTCTGCCTTCCATTGAATCTGAGTGGGAGGTCACTGCCCTAACAGAGCACAGAATATCGCCGTGTGACTTCCAAGGCTAGATCATAAAATGGTAGAACTGCCTCCTGACTCCTTTTCCTTGGGTTTCCCATTCTGGGCAAAGCTGCCCACCCCCCACCGCCCCTGCAGCTGTGAGGAAACCCCACTTAGTCCACATAGATGGGCTACCTGGAGAGGACCTGAGACCCCAGCCAACAGTCCGCATTAGCCACTGACACACAAGTGAGCTACATTTAGATTCTTGCCCCTAGCATTTGAATCTTGGAGCTGAGTCCCCAGACATCATTATGCTCTGCCTGAGCTTTCCACTCATAGAATCCTTGAGCATAATCAATGGTTATGTTGCACTTGTAAGTGTTAGGTAATTTGTTATATAGTCTTAGTAAGTGGAAGAGAAACATACTTGATCCCTGCCTCCTGAAGCATGAATATGAAGGCTTGAAAGTAAAGTCACATGCTTGTGACTAAATTATAAAGCCAACAGGTGAGCAGACTGCACGCGGCACAGGCCGTAGGTCAAGGATGTGGAATCCCTCCAATGGGAGGAAGCAAAGAAGCCAGCCTAGAAGCGATTCCTCTCAAGAGAGAGATGCCTGGACATGCAAAGTGACCTGGTAAAGGGGTGACTGACATTACACAGAGGTTGAGGGAGACAGCCAGGGTAAGGAGAGACATTAGATCACCCAAGGCAGGGTATCTAAGAAGCTCCAATAAACACCAGGAAAGACACCTTCCTTTTTCTTTCTCTGTCTTCGAAGTCTTAAGGCATCTGTGCTAGATTCCAAGTGCATTCTTCCAGTTTTACGACACTCTTCACCATCTTGTCCATAGTCGTAAGCCGAAATTGTAGCTAGCTAGAAGAGTGTGAGGTGTAGAGCTATAAGGAGATGGTTTTGAACAGAGAGGGGAGAGAAAAAAAGAAGCGTCATTTACTTTAACTATTGCCGCACGTGACCAAGTCTGTCTCGTGTATTGAAACAGTCCGTGACTATTTTTCTTTGTTGATACTGTCGTGAGGTATTGGTGTGACTATTTTAACTACTTCTCACAACAACTGGGAGGTCTTAAACAGCATTGTGTTGATGTCATTGAAGTTTCGGTGGAATTCACCTGGGAAACTGACTCATCTTGGTATTTTCTTTGGGAGAGGAATCGGAGTTATTTTGCACAACTTTAACCCTAGCAATTAGTGTCTGTAGATTTTTCTGTTTTCTCTGAGGTCAATTTTAACACACTATTTCCCTAGAAAATTGTCATTTTTATCTAAACTTTGGTTGAGCCCAACTGATTATCGTCGAAGCCATAGAATTTGTTAAGGAGAGTCTTCATCTCCATTTATTTTTCTTAAAATTTTCTCATGATACTTATTTTTTTTTAATGTTTCTTTATTTTTGAGACAGAGAGAGACAAAGCATGAATGGGGGAGGAGCAGAGAGAGAGAGACACAGAATCCGAAGCAGGCTCCAGGCTCTGAGCTGTCAGCACAGAGCCCGACGTGGGGCTCAAACTCTCAGACCATGAGATTGAGCCGAAGTCGGACACTTAACTGACTGAGCCACCCAGGCACCCCTCATGATACTTATTTTTAACTGGATTCCTAAAAACCATGGCTATCTGGCCGACTAGAACTCTTTTCTTATTTGCAGCTAACTGTTCCAGAATGTCCATATTTTAGGTTTATGATAGTCATTCTTTGCTAGTTTCCAGCCATAACGTAAAACTTCTGCATCTGTGTGTGAATGAATATGTGTGTGGATGCGTGTGTGTGTGTGTGTGTGTATGCATGCATACACTGCATGAGAGATTTACAGGGAATTTGGGAGGTAGTCAGTTAAATACCTTGCCTTGTTCACCATTTTGAACCAGAACTCTAATGGAGTTTACATTCTAGTTGGGGAGAAGAGATCATAAATTACTGAGTAGCTGGTATATATAGTGGGGATATCACTATGAATGAAAAAAAATTGAAGGGTAACATGGATAGAGAATGACAGAGTGAAAGAACAATATAAGCAAGGGTGATATTTATATATATACATATGTATGTATGTGTACTATATCAGTCAGCTTGGGCCGCGGCATAACAAAATACCATAGACTGGGTGGCTTGGGGTTCTGGAGGTTGTATGTCCAAAATCAGGTGCCAACATGGTTGCGTCCTGTTGCGAGTTCTCTTCTGGGCTTGCAGATGGATGCTGTCTTGCTGTGATCTCCCATGGTGAACAGACAGAAAGTGAGCTCTGTGATATCCCTTCTTAAATGAACATGAATCCCATCAGACCAAAGCCCCATCTTCATGACTTCATCTAACTTCAAAAGCCCCATGTCCAAATACCATCATAGTAGGGGTTAGGTCTTCAACCTATGAATTCTGGAGTCACACAAACTTTCAGTCTATAACATCTACGCAAACACACACGCATCGAGGGTGACTTTCAGGTACAGTGGCGTTTGATCAGAGGGCAGAAAGAAGAGGTAGTGAACCACATGGCTATATCTAGAGGAAGAGCATTCCAAGGAGAAGAGAGATAGGTTCAAAGGCCTTGAAGCTGGAGGAGTGTACCAAGTGCATTCAAAGAACAGTGTGGAAGCCAGTGCAACTGAGTGGTGGGAGAGAGGATGGGAGGGAAGAATACCAGGTGATGAGACTGAACAGAAAATTGGGGCCCAAGTCACTGTAATACACCAAGTGGGAAAGAAAGTGTGGGAGCCTCCAAAGCAGAGGAATGATATAGTACCAAAGGTAATCTTTGTACAAAGCGATGTTATGACTTAGGAGCATATGGTATTATAATATGGTATTTCTGAAGCACTTCAAAACAGAGAAATGTAAGAGTTGTGTGTTAATAGAAATGTTTGTGGAGTCACAGCTCATCAATGCTAAGTGTCTTCGCTTGTAGGTCATCAATGCTGATATTTGGTCACTGTTTTCCTTGTTAAAAAAATGCATCCTGCAGTAACAATTAGTAAGTTTCCATTATCGTGAAACTTCGTTATTTAAATGTGATTTGTCAGATGTTCAATGTTTAATTAAAAATAAGTGGATGATTAACATTTTGATGTTAATATTATATATTGATTCAAATGTAAAGACGTAACTATTTAACTTAATAATGCATCGCTTACATATTATTGTAAAGAAATACAGGGGACTATTACCTGCAACAACCTGTTGATCTTGACCATGTTCTGGAACAAAACCATGCCTTCCAGTTTGCTGCGCACTTTTGGTATTCATCATCATGATGCCCTTGTAATATTCACCTCTCGACATATTTCTAAAGGGAGAAGTTAAAAAGGCAGACTAACAAAACAAACTTCTGTGATCAGACATAATTCTGCCACTCGAGGCCCACGAGGTAGATGGAATGGTGGGATGGGGCTACCATTGGGCCAGATAGCACTAACTTATCATGAAACATGAAGGTTGTTGCTGTTGCTCACGCATTGTCAATGACGCAAATTTTTGTTACATAAAGCAAGGAGAATCTGGAGAAATCTGTGGGTTGACATAAAAGGAAAGAAAAAGAAAAGATGATTTTCTTAATTATGTCGGAAGAAATAAGAGATATATAAGTAAGCGTATTGCACTTTTTCATGTGTGTATTATAACAGTTTATAGCAAGTTACAATGATGTCTGATATCTGGTTGTTGTTGCTTTTTTCTTGAATACAGTTTAGACGGTATCATTCTAAGAAAAGGATTATAAAATGTAAGTGCATTCCTCCGCTAAAACAGCTCTGACTAGATTAACCAAATTATTACACTAGCTAAGCAGTTAGGAATCAGACAGGCATTCACTCCATAGTCTATTAATTTTTATGAAAGAAGTCTTTGTCTTCTGTCAAGAGGTGGCATTTATTCATCATCTCTCAAGACACGGTCTCCAAATGTACTCATATCCTACCTTTGTGCTAATGACACCTTCAGTGTTCTGGGGAGAAATGGGTTAAAGCCAACGTGGTTTGTTTTGTTTTTCAAAGTAGTAAATGTAATCAACTTAAAGAATTGTCCTTTATTTTCATATTACATCTTTCCTACATTTTTGGTGTTAAAATGTTTGCTTGTTTAGAAAATAGTTAATAATAGTTGTTTTTTTTTTTTCTGGAGATTTCTCTCTGCTGACTTTCTCTAAGTTCTCAATATCGCTAAGACTGTTAATGAAGACGGTCTCATTAGTATGGTGCCTTTTGGGCTTCCATTTTTATTTCCAATCTCCTTTGCTCTGCTTCCCAACTAACCCTGTTTCAGAGCCCATAGCTTGCAGAAGCTAAGAAAAAGAAACATTCTTATGTCTTGTCACTCCAGATTTCTCTGCAGAAGATTGTATTTCTCTTGGCAAAATATTGCCTTTTCTCTCCTTGCAGTACCCTTTCTGCAGGAGGTTTAAACATTCCTACCCTGTTGAATTCAGAAAAGGCCATATGATTTGCTTGCATCAATAAAATGTGCGTGGAAGTCACATTTATCATTAAGAGCCATTTTTTCGTTCACTGTCTCTCTTGTCACAGCCTGGTCTATCATATTCTCTTTCTTCCCATTTAGGAAGTCTGTCCGAGTTAAAGTGGCAAAGATATTAGCCTATGCTTTCTTCTGGAAGCTTTAGTTGTATGGTTAGGTCTATGAGCTATCTCAAAATTTTGAATTTAAATTAACTTTAATGTTGTATATGCTGTGTTGTAGATACCGAGGCTCATTTGTTTTTTCATGTGGATATTTACTTATTCCAGCAACACTGATTGGATAGCATTCAGGCTTTGAGTTTTCTTTGCCTTAGTAGGCAAGAATATTCCAAAAATCCTTGCATATTTTGGAGCAATAGCATTTTCCTATGGTTATAGAAATTAATAGTACACAACATTATTGGATCTCTCTTCCATATGATGGGAATCTGCAAGGGAGAACAAATTTCAGAAATCATATCAAAGTAAACTGGTTACTTAGCTAAGTTACTTAGCTAAGGAAGAAAAAGTTTGGGAAGGGAATTGTATGAGGGAAGTAGGTGTTCATTTATAATAATGGGAAGTTGGTAGACAGTATCTAAATTGACTAAATAAAAAATATTCATGTAAATGGATGGTGTGGAAAAATAGTTAAATGGCAGGAGATATAACTAAAACTTTAAAGATCCTCCTGTTGCTTAAGAAAATTAGAAGCAGAGTTTTACTCTTTTGCAATGGAAATCTTACAATCTATTGACATTTGTACAGGTATTTTCATATATTAGTTAAATTATTTTTCAAATATTTTCACAAACAAGGAAAAATCATCCCTAGGGATGCACTCCAGACTGTTACAGGTGATGTTCTGTAGGGAGGGGGATCGGGAGACCATACTTTGACTCTATTATACGCATGTTGGTAAGGACTGAATTGAAATTCTCCCAAATTCGTACTTTGAATTCTTAACCCCCATGTGTCACTGTATTTGAAGACAGGTCCTGTGAGGAGGTGATAATGGTTGTATGAGATCATAAAGATGAAGACTTAACCCAATAGAGTTGGTGCCTTATAAGGAGAGGAAGAGACGCCAGAGTTTTCTCTCCACCATATCAGGATACAGTGAAAAGGTGGCTGTTGGTGAGCCAGGGAGAGAGCTCTCACCAGAGATGGACTCTGCTGGACCTTGATGAGACATCTATTCCACAGAGCTGTGAAAAAATAAAGTTCCTGCTGTTTAAGTCACCCCGTCTGAGGTATTTTATTATGGAGCCTGAGCTGATCGGTGCACATGTTGTGATTGTATGTTTTTCTCATAATAAGCATATATCATTTCATGATGAAAATATTTAACTACAAGGAAAAGAATTATGTCCTAAAAGTAGCATCTCCATATTTCAGAAAATTTGAAAAATTGTAAAAATGGAGAAGAAATCCTATATTTCTTCTTAGTCTTTTGTCTTGCAAATTTATATCTGTAGGCATTTTATATAGCTTTAATTATATTCTGTGTTTAAGTTTGATCTAATAGTTTGTATTTCCTCTGATAAGGTAAATATTAACGTTATTACTAATGTTTATAACTACAATTAGAATGGCTATTTATTTGAGTTGGTGTCTTTTATCAATATTTTATTTAACCTATTTGTTTATAGCTGAACATTTTTGTTGTTTATACTTTCTGGCTATTATGAAAAACAGTGTACTAGATATAGCCAGGCGTATGGCTTTTTAAAGTTGGACTTCTTTCCTTAGGATAGATTCCCAGAACTTCAATTACTGAGTCAAGAAGTACAAACATTTTTGAAAATCTCGATACGTTTTGCCAAATTGCAAATTTGACAGCAGTTACGATTCCAACAGTAAATTGTGGAGAAGTTGGTTGTACTTGGGGTAGTTAGTAGGCAGCATTTATTTACTGTTATCCCCATTTTTATGGGCAGAGTCAGATTTCATTTTTAAAAATGCGCATTTCTTTTATTGCTGCCCCACTACAGTTAACAGCCGGGGGGGCAAGGGAGTTGACGCTTTGACGGGGTCGCTGAGCTCCTCAGTGCCCCTCAGACTGTATCTCACAGGCAGCGACCAGCTCTGAGCGGACACAAAGTCGTATCGCCCCACACATTTGCTGTGAAGGAGTCTCTGCTCTAAAATCTGTGTTCCTTCTCAGTGAACTGAGCTGAAGGTAGTCAATGGGAACTCAAGGGCAAGATCTACCGCTAAAGGTCACCAACAACGGAATGGGACTCAGTCATTTATGGAGTGCCCGTATGCCACCAGAGTGTCGTGACCCTGGAAGCATGTTTTTTAGGGCTCATAAAAGCAGCTCCAGGCGACCGACTCCTAAGGTATCCAGTGCATCCCGGCTTGCCTGGAACTTTCTTGGCTCCAGCATTAAAAATCCCGTGTCCTGGGAAATCTCACAATCCCTGGGAAAGTGGGAGGGTGGGTCCTCCTGGCTGGGCCACAGTCTGTCAGGGCCTCCCCCCTTCATCTGCTGATTGGGCAACTTTGAAAAGCCGGTCTCCAGATCCACTGTCAGTTCTGAGATCCTGTGCTCCCTTCGAGGCTCCCTCCATCTCTTAGATCTGTCAGATCTGGACTCATCACAGTCCCTCTGTTCTAAGCATCTTATTCTACAAAGAAACTGAGGCTCAGGAAGTTAAATGAATTTCTCAAAGTCATTCGGCCAATGTAGTGACTGAGCCTCGGTTTTCCCACCCTCTGGCGAGTATTGTCTTGATTCCAAGCTGTTCTGTCCTCATATAAAACGTCAAAGATTTGGGCCGCCTGGGTGGCTCAGTTGGTTGAGCGTCTGACTCTTGATTTCGGCTCAGGTCATGATCTCATGGTCGTGGGGTCGAGTCCTGAGCTCTGCACTGAGTCTGCTTAGGATTCTCTCTCTCTCTCTCTCTCTCTGAATTAAAAATAAAAAAGTAATTTTCAAAAAAGTTCAAAGAGTTGAATGATTATTCCTATAACAAAAGCCCATGGGCCTGAAAGGTTTTTCAGCAGAGCTAAACATCTCTCCATTTATCCTTGATTCCTCAGACACCCCTCCTCTCCAGGCTGTTCTGTGCGCAGTCACTGATCCCATCTACCTTCTATAGGACATTATCTTGACCTATATGTGGGCACAAACCAACTGAAGGCAATCTTGAGTCTCTGCAAAGAACTATTTCCCTCTCACTCCAGGATTCCTGTAGCTGTCATTTTGTGATAATAGCAGCAAAACCACCTCCAATAATATTATGTTTTTTACCTTCTCTGAATCCCTACAGGCAGCACGTACTTCTGGAAGCTTTGATATGCTGTTACTCATTATACTTCGTGATTTCCTACCTTCTTTCATAAAGACCACAAAAACAATGAATCGTATTAGTGCCTTTTGCAGGAAAAAAAAAAAGCATTATTAGTCACGATTTACTCCAGAAGTGGAAAAAGAAGTCTCTGTCTTAGCTGCTGCCATTTTTGCTTCAGAGGAAGAAATACTTTTGTTATTTGCTCTTCAACATTTTGACTCTGAATCTGGCACTCAGTTAGACTGTGTTTGTCATCCGTATCAAATTTCCTCCTGTTTCTCTGCTTTTCATTTGTCGACGTTATTTCCCACAGCTCCCTAAGTCAGTGGGCAGTGCCATTATGGTGGTGTAGGACGTTATTCTTTCCGCTAAGTGAGCATCCCAGCCACACGGTCTCACTGTGTACTTAATCTGACCTCCAACAGGGATTTGGGAGGGCTAAAATGAACCACCCGAAACTTTAATTTCCATGTATTCTATCTTTCATAGTAAAATCTATACAACTTTAGATTTTTTTCTCTCTTATTTATCACATGGATTTTTGGTAATGGCCGGTGAATATTATTCTTTATTTATAATATCAATGAAATACATTCGGCCGCGGGTAGCAGAGTACTTGACAAGTGTGGCTTAATAGCAGGTATTTAGTGTCACATAACAGGTTGTTGGGAGGCCAGCCCTCCCAGGGTTGGGCAGCGGCATCTGTGACCAGGCTCCTGTCATCCTGTTCTGGCACCTTCAGTGGTTTATCAGCTTCAGGGCCTCAGGATGGCAAGTATTACCTTCTCTCGGACAGTGTCCCAGGCCAGATAGGAGGGTGGCAATAAGAGGGGCCTTTTCTCTTCTTGTTTTCCTTTGTATCAGGAGGAAAACATTTCCTAGCAGTCTCAAGCACACTTTCTCTTACATCTTTGCCAGAACTTGGTCCCTTATCCAAACCCAGACCAAAGGGAAATTGACTCGCCGTGAGTGGGCTTGGCTACGTGCAGTTCTCATGAATATTCCTACAGAAAGAGAATTGGGGTCTATAGGCAATGGGAAAAATAGCAAGGGACAACCTTACCCCTTTGGTTTCAAGCGTTCAACCTGAAATTGGCTTTTTGATCTCAAGCCTTCTGAAGTAACCTAAGCAGATGAGCGACGGTTCGCTTTTTAAAGATGCATGTAGACTTTTTCTTTTCATGACTGAATCGATGGCGAGGATTTTATGTGCAAACTGTGTTGTGCTTCAGGAGTGGAGACGGGACACGAAGAAGTTAAGAGCTCCCAAATCAACACTGTTGGGCACTGGCTGTCTGCTTCAGAAACACATCACTGGATTCGGATTCTTTACCAGGAAAATAGGATTGTCCATTCTTTTTACCATCACACTGAAACGTGGTAAGGAAGGCCTAATAGCTTAGAAGGGCTACAGAAATGCTAACAGGATGAGGACTAGGAGAGAAGTTTAAGCCTCTAAAGACAATGGCAAACGAGTTGAGAAAACACGGGTGATGGGTCAAACGTTTTAGGTTGTCTGCACAGCAAAGCTGGTGGCTTCTCATGACTCGCTTTCTCCCCCACACCAGCCCTCTTCAAGTTTGTATCTCATGTGATTCGTTTGCGCTCGAGCGCATTGGCCAGATGGATTCCCAAACCTGTGTTCAGAATAATTTGTAGTCTTTTGTTGTCATTCATAAGTGACCAATGACAACAAGGATAAAAAACACCGCGGGAGGCTCTCTTTGGCAGTCCTTTCCTACGATTTCAGGATAAGTGTGCTCAGCTGCTTATGACACAAGGCTGTTGAGTTTGGGGAAAACGCAACACAGGTAAAATACGATCTCAAAAGGGAGGAGTTGACACTTTTGAACATTTCTTAATGAATAACTTCAGGCTTGGCCTCTTCGGACTCACAAGTGCCAAATTTTTATCAGTCTTGTCTTAAAAACCAGCCAAAGCAGACATGTTTTCGAATGTGTCTAGCAGGAATAATAACTATATTAAGAACATTTCACTCTAAAAGCCCTGCCTCTGGCAGCATATCACTTCCTGAGATGTTCTGGCAATTACTGAATCTTAATACCATATTTCCTGATGCAAAGTGTTTCTCTTCCTCGGCTATACATATTTATTAATTCGCAAATTCCCAGAACAAAGGTAAATCAGCCCCTCCTTTTATTCCCTTGGAGATGGCATTATTTTTCTGACAGCCTGCTCTAATTTGGAAGACAGAAGAGTCGCAGGAGAATAACACGCCAGCTTTGTACCTCTCAGGCCTCTTTGCTTCCCCACTTCTGGTGTGTATCACCGGGAGACCATGTTTACTGGGTTCTGTCCCCCCAAATTCTGCTTTAGTAGGACTGGCATGAGGTCAGAGACTCTGAATTCCCAACAGATCCTCACTGAGGCTGATACAAACTGTCCATGAACCCCAGCCACGGAGGACACCAAACTCTTTCTGTCTTGGACTTGAGGTGATATGAAACAAATGAACCCTTATCCTGAAGCGGGAGAGGCAGTGAAAACTGTTCCAAGTAGTATGCATGACACCTTGACCCGTCCCGCCGCACTGTTTTCCTTTCTGTAACGTTCTGTACTGCAGGAGGCAGGAGCCAGCAGGGTTAACATTTACCTAGTTTCCCATGACCCTGGTCAGATAAGTCTCAAAGCTCACAGAGACTCATGGGGCCCTCTGAGCTCATACTGGGATTCAAGGTTACATTGGATACAAGGTTACATTTTGCTACACTGGTTGATAACTCAAGGCAGTAGCCAAGTACAGGAATAGGGTGGGAGACTGCTGGTGCATGCATTGAAACATAAAATTGTTATATATGCAAACCCCTGCAACTGGTGCATGCATTGAAACATAAAATTGTTATATATGCAAACCCCTGCAACATAAAAAGTATATATGCACATGCATATAATCATGTATGAACTTGTGCCATCAGAGGTATGTGCCAACATGTGGCACATAAACACGTATATGTATACACATACAATCACATATAAAATGTAAACACATACAAAATCATTTAATCATATATAATTATATATAACATATACATGATCATACATATCTGCGGATACAATGATATGTGTGTATGCACATAAGCAATCATACATATACAAGTGTGCATGGAAGTATGCTCATGGGTTGATTGTGTGTGTGTCACATGTATGTGTGTACACGTGCATATAACTGTGTATACACACCACACACAAAATGCGCAATTCTGTGCACGTATACACGGACCCAGCTCACATACACAATCAACTCATTTGTACACTTTCACACACGTTCATCTTTGAGTGGGTGGCAATTTTCTCCCTTTCTTCTTGTATTTTCCAGAAAGCACGTTTGTTTCTTAACTTCCTCTTCAAGGTTGTCTTGATCATTCACCCTTAAAAATATTTCCCCACTAGAAAGATGCTGAGGAGTTGGGGGCTAACGGTGTCGCAAAGCGATTTTTTTTTTCTGGCTGGACTCTCTTTTTTGGGATCCCTAACACTTTCAGCGGTTGACTGCCACGATCCCTATCCAAGTGACAGGAAACCGAAAAGAGGAATCTGTTCTCTGAATTCTAAATGTTGCCACTCTTTCCGGACCTGCAGGAAAGAAACATTATCTCCATCAAAGAGAGAGTCCCGATAGGAAAAGAGATGCCCTCTCGAGAATCTCATCTCAGGCAGAACGAGGCGCCCCTTACTTATCTGTTGCTCAGGAATATGTTACAAAAGGACATTTTACCTGAGGGCCTATGTCAGAGATACAACTTTTCTCAACAGCGGTGTCTTCAACAATTCTCTTAGAGTGTACAAAGGGTCATTTTTATTGGTTCTCAGTGTATGATGTCAGTACTCTAAGGCCAAAGGGCAATTTAGTGAAAGCAGTTCTACAGAGGAAAGAATTAGAGAATTTCTGCGATGACTATTCTTTTGTCTGTTTCCCTCTTCTTTGTGAAAGGGTTTATTTCAGCAACAAAAGTGAAACCAAACCGTGGGGGAGGTGGGGGTGGTAGCTTTCAGTCTTTTTCTTGGCATTTATGAAGTAGGGCTGCTTTGTTTGAAGGTCACACGGCCTCCTATTCAGGTATATATTCCGGTCCGGCTTCTCAGCTTCCATAAGAGGCAGTCCAACCACGGCTTAGCCCTGTGATTTTCCAAAAGTTTGCCCTGGTCTAAGACCCCAGAGACCTGACTCTCAAAGCTCAGTTCTAGGAATCTTATTTGAGAAAAACTTTCTGAAGGATATGTTTTCGTCTTTTTTCTCTTGATTCCTGAAAATCAATCTCTGATTCAGTAACATCAACAGAGAGCCTGCTGTTAGATCAGGATGCTGATAAAACCTAAAAAAAAAAATTTTAACGTTTATTTATCGTTGAGAGACAGAAAGAGACAGAGCATGAGCAGGGGAGGGGCAGAGAGAGATGGGGACACAGAATCCAAAGCAGGATCCAGGCTCTGAGCTGTCAGCACAGAGCCCGATGCGGGGCTCGATCCCACGAACCACGAGATCATGACCTGAACTGAAGTTGGTCGCTTAACCGACTGAGCCACCCAGGCGCCCCCAAAACTTTATTCTTGTTGGTGCAGATACAACTCATGGGATACAACTCAGGCCCCTCGTGCTCTTACTGATATGATAACCCAAATTAGATGACAAATAATACCTGGTAAATGACAAGCGTTGTTGTGTTAAAATAGTTTTATCAGGGGCATTGCCTACTTGTGCTCTCCCTCCCTCTCTCTCTCAAATAAATAAGCATTAAAAATATTTTTGTAAAAAAAAAAAAGAATAAAGTTCTGAATGGCATCCTGGGAATTCGGCAATCCGATACGTTCTGAGGATCCTCTCCTTTCGAGTGAATCTTTGACTTAATGAGACTAAATTTGTGACTTGCATTTCTAAGTCCATTAAATGAACTTTGATTAAGGCAAATAAATTTATGGCAATGAATTAGGAATTTAACCATTTTTATTACATAACTCACATGAAACCCAGGGCTCTCTGCGTGTCCCTGTGTTGTTATAGAAACTTTTTCACTGAAACTAGAATGTGGCATAATACCTATAGTTGTAGCAATGCAAATCTTTATGATTTCGGGGCGGGGGGTTGCCAAAAAAGTTGATTCTTTGGGCATAATAAACTTTTCCCCCATCTCCTTTCTGTCTCAACTTTCCCAGGCTCTTGGATGAAACCAGAATAGCAACAACCACTCTCTCCACTGTCATCCTTTCCCTGGGCTTCCCCAGACCTCTACCTCTGGGCCATGAGGTTTCTTCCTTTGCTTTTCCATGCAGACTCTCTCCCATCACACTGCTCCCCATTCTCCTTCTCAGTATGGGGCTCATGGCCTTTCCCAGTGGGTACCACGACCAGGCAATTGTAGTTCTTCCATGGTTCCAACGACGTTTCAGAAAAGAAATCCCATTTGAAATTCTGGAATAAACTTTTCCCACGTAATGCTTTGTGCATCTGGGCGGCTTCAGGAATGTGCGATGGTGCAAATGCATAAGTGCACAGGGCTGGGCACTCAGAAGGGCCTCGCACCTGGCTTAAGACTCTGTCGTCGTCATCTTGAAATTCCTTTTGTTTTTCTTAATATTTATTTATTTTTGAGAGAGAGAGAGAGAGGGTGTGTGTGCACGTGCCAGTGGGAGAAAGACAGAAAGAGGGAGACAGGGGACCTGAAGTGGGTTTCACGCTGACAGCACAGAACCTGATGCAGAGCTTGAACTCACGGCACCGCGAGATCAGGACCTGAGCCGGAAGGAAGGGTCGGGCACTGCACTGGGCACTTAAGCAACTGAGCCGCCCAGGTGCCCCTAGACCATCTCGAGGTTCTTAAAAATTGCACAGGAAGAATTCTGCATTTTCATTTTTCACTGTGCCCGGCAAATTATATCGCTGGCTCTGCCCGCGTGGCATCCCGGGAGGCTGATGTGTATGAACAGGGAGTTGGCAATCAGGTGTCTCTGAGAGAAGGAAGGCAGCAGGGCTGAAATGTCACCAGATCCAGGTCGGGTCTGAGGGGAGGGAGGGAGGGAGGGAGGTGGGAGGGAGGGAGGGAGGGAGGAGGGACTGGAGGATCTTCAAAGCCTCTCGTCCACAGGCTGCCTGTGTTTATTTTATGGGGCCGCAGGGCTTCTCTGTCTGCCTCTGAGGCTGACCATTTAGACCTTCTAGCAAGAATTATTGGGCCGTGAGGCTGACTTGGGGGACTTTGAAACACTGATGAAAGGCCTGAGGAAAGGCTGGTTTGAATTCATACCGAAAAGGCCACAGAAATGGAGCCTCCTTCAGCACTTACACCGCCGGCTCACATTTCGAAGCACTTAAACATCATCATAAATTCTCTGGAAGCTTCCTTTGCTAGGAAACAAACAAAAAACAAACAAACCAAAAAAAAAAAAAAAAAAAAAAAAGGATTTTCTTTATCCCTAAATTAAGTTCTATTTACTTGTGAGTTGAAATTTTTGTTCTTGTTTTTTTGTTTTTTTTTTTTTTTAAAGAAGCTTTATGCACACACGCTCATTTCTACCTCTACGTTCTTTGTCTTTAGAGAAATGATTGTGCAGAACTGCTGGGCTTAAGCAAGTGTAATTAGTTAGCATTTCTAGATTATTGCGTTGGATTTATGTTGATGGAGCATCTACCACCTGAACGGGTTCCCATAAGGCCTGTTCCTTGGGAACAGGCTGTGTTTATTCCTCCTTATGTCTCCACTGTAACACAAGACTTGGCACACAGAAACACTCGATATTTCTTGAAAGCATGATATTTAATTTTTGCCTAATCCCCCCCCCCCAAAAATACATTTAAGAAATTTTTAAATTCCACTTCTGAGTATTTACCCAAAGAAAATGAAAATACTAATTGGGAAAGATATATGTGCCCTTATGTTTATTGCAGCATTATTTGCAATGGCCAAGACGTGAAAGCAACCTGTGTTTACTGACGGAAGAATAGATGACGAATATGTGGCGTATCTATACAATTGAATATTACTCAGCCGTAAAAAAAAGGAAATCTCGCCATTTGTGGCAACGTGGGTGGACCTAGAGGGTGTCATGCGAAGTGAATTAAGTCAGGCAAAGACAAATACCGTATGATTTCATTTATATGTGGAATTTACAAAACGAAACAAATGGATAGAAAAACCAACAAACGAACGAACACCAGAAGCAGACTCATTACTACAGAGAGCAAATCGGTGTTTGTCAGAGGGAGCGGGGAGGAGGGGAAGGGTGAAACAGGTGAAGGGGGTTAAGAGGTACACATTTCCAGTTTTAAAATAAATAAGTCACAGGAATGAAAAGTACAGCATAGGGTGTATAGTCAGTAATACTGTAATAACTGTTTGGTGACAGACGGTAACTGCACTATGGTGGTGAACGTTGTGTAACACATAGACTTGTCAAATTACTGTGTTGTACCCCTGAAACACATATCAGATTGTATGTCAACTGTATTTCAATAAAAAATTGTTTTATAGTAATATGTACTATTTATTGGTAAGAATCAAGCACTTTAAATAAATCACCCATACTGCTATACATAGAACACTGTGTGTATAGATATATGTAATATACTATAATAATTTATTATTATTAAGTCTATTTCAAAATGAAGAAACTGAGGCCAAGAGAGCTCAAGAATCTTTTCTCCATCCACTTAGACGGGAGGAAAAAAAAAGTTTCTTAATAGACTTTCTTTAGTAAATATATAGCCTAACTATGAAAAGTGCATTTTTCAATCTGAATCAGGCTATGGGCTGATAACACATTTTGCATTCAACGGTAGAAAATTAAAAGCTCTGTAAATAGAAAGCAAACTGTAACAAAGACAAGCTCCTCACTGACTCACCACCCGAGGAAGAGCAAATGGAAAGAGGATTACATAAAGAGAACACGTTCCTCCAAGGTGTTCAACGAGGTCACAGTCAACTCGGATCCATAGGAACATTGCTGTGGCCTCAGTATTCCAGGAATGTAAGGAATTAAACAATTCCGGACCACAAATGATAATAAATGGTAGTTAAAGACGTACCGTGACTCCATTTTAAAGTTATTAGCAACTTCCATTTCAAACATTAATTGAGAGGGATGCCTGAGTGGCTCAGCTGCTTGAGTGTCTGACTCTAGATTTTGGCTCACGTCATGGTCTGACGGTTTTGTGAGATCAAGCCCTGCGTCGGGTTCTACACTGACAGCACATGGAGCCTGCCTGGGAATCTCTCTCTCCCTCCCAACCTGCCCCTCCTGCTTTCTCTGTCTCTCAAAATAAATAAATAAACATTAAAAAATATTAAATATTCCTTGAGAGATCCAGATTAAAACAAAAGTCAGCCTCCCTAGGAGATGAATCACAAACAAGCTATGTGGACACCCCATCTTCGGGAATATGAGGCCCTGTCTCCCCACACGTGTGTGGGCTGCACGTAATGACTTTTTTCCAAAGAGGACAGTATGGAAAGGGCAGGAAAAAAAAAGTAACTTTACAGTGGAGAAACCTGACTCACACTACCTCAGCCAGGTGATCAAGGCCAATGTCAACAATGATAAGTCATGTCGACAGTATGTACTCTTGACATGATGCATTAGGATGTCACTTTACCTCTGTGGTCTCCCTTCCCCCAAACCTGCAACCTTGCTCTGGCCATGAAATCAACATCACACAAACCCCAGTTGAAGGACATTCCACACGACACATAGTATACTCCTCAAAACTGTCAAAACAAAGGTACTGTCATCAAATGCAAGGACTGTGAGAAACTGTCACAGTCACGAGGAATCTAAGGATCCGTGACAACTAAATGTAATGTGACATTCTGAACGGGATCCTGAAACAGAACAAGAATGTAAAGTAAAAACTACGGCAAGCTGAAGAAGCTAATAACGACCTATCCGTATTGGTTCATTAACTGTGGCGCGTGTAAGATGTTCAAACACATTTGTATGTGAAATGTAGGAACTTTCTGTACAAACTCTGCAAATTTTTCCTGTAGATCTAAAACTATTCGAAAATTAAAAAAGCTTATTTAAAAAAAAAAAGCAAAAGGAAGCTTTACGGTATACTTAGATTACTGGAAAGCTCTCTTGACTGAGTCATTTTTGCTGAGAAACAGAGAGACCTGCTTGGTGAACGTTTCATAACCAATTTAATGATGATTAGCTTCTATAAAACGGGAGAAACCACGCTGTCCTGTAATGAACCTGCTGCCTCCAACATGCGTTCACTTGAGATTGGAGGCGGGGAACCAGAGGCGGTTGGAATGAGCAGATGGCGTCTGATGACCAGACTGTGACTTCAAGTCCCCGGAGCACCCAGGTTCCTCCTACGTGCCTACCCTTCCTGAAGCAAGGACTGAAGGACCCAGTGGAGTTTGATTCTATGTGTTACGAATGAGTTAATGGGTCACAGATATGAGGGGGTGTATTCTCTCACGTCGATTTTAATGTATTCTACACGTCTGGTGTGAAAGACTCCAAGTGACCTCCCAGTGTTCCTTACTAGTGTTCTCAGGACAACTGCTCCAGCGTTTCGTAGAAGCAGCTTACGTTACCAATTTTAGCAAACATTGCAATTCATAATTTTTACATGTATAATCGGGGAATTGAACAAGGAGATAGCTGAGTGGAATCGCGGTGAGTGAAGTGGTCCAAGGTAATATAGCGTAGGGTTTCGTGTGACTTTGTGGAAGACGCGTGAGCCACAAGTCTGTGACAATTGCATAGGGACCTATCTTACTGGTCAGTGAGTGAGAGATCTATGTAAAATGCTAAACGAGAAAGCTGTCTATGTTTTTAACAACAGGTTGCAAGATTAACTGTAGGCGTAAATCAATAATCTGAATCCTGAAAACAAGTCAAAGTTCACACTTTTATATGATATTTAAACATTTTTTACAGTTTGCCAGTGACATCTTAATCCTCCTATTGTCATGCCGTGGATTTCTCTCCAAACTGTTGGAAACTGGATTTCACCACATTTCTTGTGGCTGGAAGACTACATGTTCTGAAAATCTGAATTTGGTTGTCAGTATCAGCAAATATACATGTTTGATGATAATTCGACTCTTAGGAAGCTGGCCTGATGTTTTCCATTTTTTTTCATGTTCTTAATAATGATAAAACAAAAATATAGAGAAAATTCTCAAAGGTTATGTATTTCAACATCTTGTTGGAGACTGAATGTAGGTTACATGGTTAAGAATTATTTTAACTTCATTTCTTATAACTCTTTTCTTATGTGACATTAATATTTTTTCACCCTGTGGAGCACCTGGGTGGCTCAGCCGGTTAAGCGTCTGACTTCAGCTCAGGTCATGATCTAGTGGTTCGTGGGTTCAAGCCCTTCGTCAGGCTCTGTGCTGACAGCTCAGAGCCTGGAGTCTGCTTCAGATTCTGTGTCTCCCTCTCTCTCTGCCTCTCCCCACTTCGTGCTCTGTCTCTCTCTCAAAAATAAATGAACATTAAAAACATTTTTTTTAGGGGCGCCTGGGTGGCTCAGTCGGTCCGACTTCGGCTCAGGTCATGATCTCATGGTCCGTGAGTTCGAGCCCCGCATCGGGCTCTGGGTTGATGGCTCAGAGCCTGGAGCCTGTTTCAGATTCTGTGTCTCCCTCTCTCTCTGCCCCTCCCCTGTTCACACTCTGTCTCTCTCTGTCTCAAAAATAAATAAACGTTAAAAAAAAATTTTAAAAAACCCATTTTTTTAATATAATGTTTTTTTTTCACCAGGGACACACATTACTTGAATAATTGGAAAAATGATGCTAGTTCCATAAATAATAAAGCAAATCACAACAAAAATTTGTTTTATTAAACATTTACTATTTAGCATATTTGCAGTGAGACATACTGTGAAATTTTCAATTTAATCATAAGTTATATTGCTAATACAATAATAATTATGATATAATACAATCTTATTAATTCAGAGTCCAATTATTTTCACATTAGCAAGAAGATTATTTTTGTCTTATTTTTAATAAAAGAAGGATTTTCTGAGCAATATGATAGGATTCCCAAGCTTATCAGAAGACGTTAACATACTCATAAAGATGCTCTTGAGGAGTATATTCAGCTTGTTGAAATCCTGAATAATCCTCATTTGCATACAATTGTTTATCATACATTTATTTTACATACTGAAGACTCTGCCAAAACACTAACCCAACTAATTTTTCTCATAAAGTGCTTGTGACTCAGGAAATGTTACAGATTGTTTGCTGATTTTGCACATATTGTAACTGAAGAATAAAGGTCATGCTGTTTTTGTATATAGGCCAGAGGGTGATTTTTAGGTTTCCAGACAATTCCTCTTGTGTTCAGCATTATCGTCTACTTCTGCCTGATGTCTAGGATTTTTTTTCCTACATGACAACTCTCTTTCATATAGAACTAGAACAATAGTTCCAAGTATAAATATGTCAGGGGCAGGATCATATTGAATTAGTAACATTAAAGTAGGACTTACTGATGAAAGACTTTCTGAGAATAGTATTTGTTTGTTTGTTTCTTGGCTTATTTGGGTCAGGACTGTATTGGGGTGTGTAGGGGTGTGGTCCTGGAAATAGATGAATAGGAAGCACAGCTGGAAAAATATGATTAGAAGGAAAAACAAAAGAAAATTGGCAATTAGCATGAAGGCTTCTGCACACATTTACACCCATTTGCACACATTTGGGCCTTGATGATCAACTTGCTCAAGAAATCAAAGCAATATCTAATGAAAGATGGTGGTGTAAATGCAGGCTTATTCACTCCTTTAAGACATCCCAAATAACACATAATAGAAAGTAGAAGAACACCATCCTCAATGAAATAAGGAAATGGCCGTAACCCAGTCCTACCCTCTTTGAAGCTTACCTTCTAAATAATGAGAATTCTACACTAAAACAGGCAAAGAAACTTGGGGCTATAGATAATATCCTCCGTCTTGAGCAGGAAACAGATTTAAGTGTAGCAGTCATTATTGCCCTATCTCAGAGACTTGGATTAGGTCTCTGAACTCTAGAGCATTGTCACCCTTTGGAAGAGTTGAGAAGTATCCTTCTAGAAAACACAACATTGCAGGAAAGAGCAACACCAGTGATGCTATTTCTACTTGACAATGACCCAACCACACAGCATAGGGAGAATGACAGGGAAGATGGCAAGAGTAGAGAGAAGGAAGAGCCTGTCACTTCAGAGGTGTTGCTAGCACTTAGATGCCCCAAGCTAAGGGAACGTGTGCTTGTAGAGCAAAGAAATAAAACTGAGGGAATAAATAAATAAATAATAAATAAATAAATAAATAAATAAATAATAAAACTGTCTGATTGGAGATGTCTCGGACAACCAAGTCCAGGAAGAATACAGACTTCCTGTTTAACCCCCATCTCCATAGTATGGAAGGAATCAGCATGTGCACAAATAGTGTGAGTAAAAAGAGAAATGAAAGAAACATAAGAAAGTAGAAAAAAAGCTGGAATATACATAAAAAAGGAGGCTTACTCATTTAAAAACCCAAAGAAAAATTTTCAAATGGCATTTCATAGTCTCAAACTAATCACAGGCAACAAGATTTATTATTCTATTTTCTTTTTAAAGGAAAGCTCAAAGAAGAGATTCAAGGATTCAAAAAAGAGATTACAGGACAACACCAGGAGACAAAAAACAAGCTGGCTGTGCACAGAAGAGCCAAGAGGCACAAAGCAAAAAAAAAATATTAGGGAGATGAAAAAGCTCACTAGAAGCAACAGAAAATAGAACGAGAATGACTAAACCCTCTCCTCTCAGCCTCTCAATAAAGCTTCAAAATGAGTAAAAGAACAAAGACATACAAATCATTATGGAGAATGTATGGACAGATGACCCAGGGATCCAACATATAAACAGCACAATGAACCTGAAAAAAAGAGGCTGGAAGATATAATAGGAGAAAACTTTCCTAAAATAAATTTGTTAAAATTCAGATTGAAAGTGCACAGTTGTCTGGGAGACAAATAATTGAAACGGAATGATCAACAAGGAGGCATATCCTGAAATTCAAGAATAAAGGAAAGAATAATACAGGCATGCAGGTTGAAAAAAACAGTCACCTACAAAAATTTTAAAACAAGAAAAATATTGGCTTGATTTCAGAATTCTCCACAGCTACACTCACTGCTGGAAAAGAATGAGTTGATATTTATTAAAAAAACACAACTCTGATGGTTAGAGGGGAGCCAGGAGAATATAACCCAGAACTTTATACCCAGCAAAGCTGTCCTTCTTCAAGTATAAAAGCAAGAGGCCTGTTCTCAAGTACGTAAGACTTCAGGTTCAGGAAATAGAACAACAAAGATCTCTTGAAAAGTTCTGGTGGATGAATTCCAGTCAGAAGAGTTATATCAAAGTAAGTTATTCAGGAAGAGAAAAGAGAAATTAAACAATGAGGATGGGCATTCACCACTTGTTAAACACGGCATTAGGTTTAAATCACTTTCAGAATTACAATTGCAAAACAGAATTTAAATGCTATTAGTAATAATAGTAGTAACAGTAATAATAATGTAAGTCTAAAAATAAGGATGAGAAGTGAAAGAAGCAAAATATGTCTATTGCCCCTTTATTCATAACAGGCAGTTAATTGATACATACTAAAATAACAAATGTATGCCCACCTCTTCATGTTATATGAACTCCTTTTCACTTCAATTTCAGGGACACTTTCAGGAACTATTTTCTCTTATGGTAAAGAAAGACATCTGTGTCTTCACAATTCCTTCACTTTTACTGCAATTCATTTTGCTTCTGTTAAATTCAAGCACAATTAAAAGCAAACTCTAAAGTGAAAAAGCAGGGACAGTTTGATCGGCATTTCTCGCCAGTCTTTCTATCCTTAGATAAGAGGCTGTGGAATATTGCGGTTAATGCCATAGACTCTGGAGACAGGTTTCAAACCATGAACCAACCTACCATCTGTACTTTTTACACAAACTGCTTCACTTTGCTGTGTTTCCGTTTCTTCCTTAGAAGAGTGAGGATAAAGATAATACTTACTTCATGGGATTCTTTAAAAGATGAAAATGTCCAAGGGCCATCATAGTGCCTGGCATATTGTACATGTTAAATATGTCATTTTTTATGTGCTGTTTTATCTTTGTTTCTTTTAGTTTAGTTAAAAGAATATAATATTGTATTCAATATGTTACAATTATACAATATTGTTGTTCATACAAAACATTTTTAAGCCAGTGAGAGGCAAAACCAGGGCACAACCAAAGTTCCTGTCACTCAGTCTCCTCTTCTATTTATTGAACTATGGCATCATGACCCTTCATGAAAATTGTCTCTACTATTTATGGGTATATGGCAGTTCAGCATGGCCGAGAAGTTAAAAATCTATCAGTTCCATAAATATTTTCTTTGATCAATTATGTTCCTTTCCCCATGCATCTGCATGGTTGGAAATTGAATGGAAAGTCAGTGCTGAGTTCAGGGTAGTTTATCCTTGTATTTGGTATTTTATTTTATATTTTCTTTCTTATGTCACCCACTGAACTGATCCCCAGTGTATTTCAAATATGAGAGGTAAACTTTTAGACAACAAAGTTAATGGGAGCATTAACTACCTTTAACTACATGCTAGGTGTTTGAAAAGAAAATAATTCAGGGGCTCCTGGGTGGTTCAATTAGTTGAGGCTCCAACTTTTGATTTCAGCTCAGGTCATGATCCCAGGGTTGTGGGATCGAGCCCCATGTCAGGATCCATGCTGAGCATGGAATATGCTTAAGATCCTCTCTCTCTCTCTCTCTCTCTCTCTCTCTCTCTCTCTCCCTTTCCCAGCTCCCCCACGCTCTCTCTATCTCTCAAATAAGATTTAAAAAGAAGAAAATATTCAAAAGTAACTTAAAAGCCGTGTATAGCTCAAGTAACACATTTTGTTAAATGACACCGTGAGATCAATTCTAACACTGAGAAATTTCCCTCTGTCCTCTAAATTAATACATCTTTGTGACTCCTACGTTTCAAGACCAGCTCCTGAAATTAATTTGGTGCCATTATTCTGTTCCTAAGTAGATACGAAATAACCTCAAAGTGTTAGGCATCTGCAGCTATCTGCCCATCTCATGGGAAATTCTAGAACTAATAACTAGTTAAGCTTGAAACAGTCTATTCACATGGGCTAATGGTATAAAAACATGATGCTATGGGGATGTAAGCTTGCTAGCTCAGCAATGAAACTATTAAGTCCTGAAATAAATTGAAATTTGAATGAACATGCCAAGTACTGGAACATGCGATGACCATACCACAGGACTTATTATTCCATCCCCTTCAACTCTGAGTGCCCTGAAGGACAAGGTCTCAGCTGCATTGATATAGTCCAATCATCTGAAGAACAAAATTTGAAGATGCAGAATTAATGAGAGGGGAGATTGTAGTAGAAGAAAAGAAGATGAAAAACAGAAATAAAAGAAGGAGTTTGAAGAACTACAACTGCTTCTTATCTTCTCCACTTTTCCCACCTTGATAGAAATGTAGGTGGGAAGATCAGAGCTCACGGTATACAAGGGCCTCTCTGCTTTACAGGGAAATAAATGAGGGGCAATGGTGGCTTTGAAAGAAACAACGGAAGGCTCAAATAAGCAAACCAAACCTTAGATGTTTGAGCTTTTCACAGAGGTGTTTAGATTCTGAGCTGGCTTTATTATTATTATTATTATTATTATTAATATTTTTACATTTGAAATGGATGAACTTATTTTTATTTTCTGGAACTCTTCATACATGAGTAACTTATCCATTGGGCATCAAGACCAATAACTGTTGGTATCATTTTTAAAGTTTGTTTAAGAGAGAGAGAGTGCACGTGCACATGCTCACGAGCCTGGGAGGGGCGGAGAGGGGGAGAGAGAGAATCCTAAGCAGACTCCATGCTATCAGCACATGGAGCCCGATGCGGGGCTTGGCCCCATGAACCATGAGATCATGACCTGAGCCGATATCAAGAGTCAGACGCTGAACTGAGTGAGCCACCCAGGTGCCCTGCTTCTGGCATTATTTCCGAGAAGGCTTGTAAGTATTCAGATAATAGCCAATGTTTGTTGAACTTGGTGTCGTTCGTGAAGGAGTTGAATCACTGTCTGCCTAGAGGTGGAGGTTTTAATTTCTCTTAGACTGTCTGGAAGTGTCTATTTTTAGTTTTCCATCAGGTAGCTTTCTCTAATATCTTTCATGCCCATATGGTATATTAGCAACAAAATAAACCAGCCACCATTGCCGTGGAAACAAGCACAGATGTTATGAAATACGTCCACGAAAAGCACCCACCAATGAACAACTCTGTATTTCTTTAATTAATTCAAATATTTTACTGTCAGCTCTCTCTCTTTGAAGCCACAGATTGTTTTTCATTATGAGATTCACTTTCTTCCTAATAATAGAAACAGATATGTCTGTTTGGTCCCACTGTCTCAAGATCCAGAAATAGGATTCCTCTTGAAAATCCCAAGCTATGGAGTAATTCATCTGTAATCATCATTTAGTGCTTTTTATCCTCTCAATAAAGGTCACGTCATAGTCATATGAATGCCATAGCTCTTCTTTGGCTATATCAAGCATGTTTTTCTGGAAGTATTTCTCCTGGATGGGCCAAAATATATATTTCCATTTAATAACCGTTCAGAATCCGACACAGTTCTGTTCTATCAATTATGCAAACGCCACCTAACATTTTTCTTACATTCATCCAATATGCATGTTTTTCTCCAAATATTACTGTGTACCAAAGACCACAGACTTTTTTTTTCTCTTTCTCTTCATTTTAGTGTTCTTGTGGATATGGTGTCCAAACTGTGACATGGGAAATATATTTTACCTACTGGGATTCTAGTTTGGAAATGGACTGCATTTTCTTTCCCAGTCCTTAGCCTGTGCTAAAGGAATATCAATCGAGACCTAAGGCATAAGGCCAAAGTTTAACCCTGAAAGAAACTACCATATGGATTTATTTGATGGCATAAGGAAGTTATTTTAGAGGGAGTATAGTTTTATTGATAACCTATTAGAAATATTAAT